>NW_006408609.1:5678027-5692793 GCF_000296735.1 Chrysochloris asiatica | reverse complement strand
ATGGTGAGCTTGAACTTCCGACCTTGTGTTCAAACCAACCTTGCAGCCCAGTGCATTTAAATCTTTTCATTTTCTGGTAAGCTATATTTTTAAAAGTTCTGACCATGATTTTTTAAAAAATTAATTCCTTTTCTAACAGTCAGGTTATAACAATGTCAGAGATCTTCAAGCATAAGGAGAAAGAAGGTCAAGACCAAAGCAAATAAAGTGAGTTTTTATCTTGGTCATGAATCAAACCCCAAATCAAACCCACTGCCATTGAGTCAAATAGGATAGAGTAGAAATACCTCATAGAGTTGATAAAGTTTTAGGCAGACTGTCACATCTTTCACCAGCTTAGTGGCCAGTAGATTCAAACCACCAGACTTTTGGTTAGCAGCCAAGGTCGAAACCACTGTGAAACCAGGGCTCCTTTGGTCATGAAATAACTATTTAATTGATTTTTTAAGATTTTTTTTGTGGCTGCTTGAATTTTTTTCTCTCTCTCTGTCTATCTATCTATCTATCTATCTATCTATCTATCTATCTATCTATCCATCCAACATCAGGAACCCTGATAGCCTAGTGAGTTACATATTGGGATGCTAAAGACAAGGTCAAGGAGCTCTGGTAGCGTAGTGGTTACTAATCGGGCTGCGAACCTTAAGGTCAGCGGTTCGAAACTACCAGCTGCTCCACGGGAGAAAGATGAGGCTTTCTACTCCCGTAAAGATTTACACCCTCAGAAATCCTGTACAGGGTCGCTATGGGTCAGAACCGACTTGACGGCACTTAACAACAACAAAGACAAGGTCAGATATTTGTATCTACCAGCCATTCCATGGGAGAAAAATGAGGCTTTCTGCTATAAAGTTTTATAGCTTCAGAAACCCTATACAGGGACACGATGAGTCATAACCAACTTGACAGCATACCAACATATATATGCATGTTGTTGTTGTTGTTGTTGTCAGGTGCCATCGAGTCGGAACCAACTCATAGCGACCCCATGCACAGCAGAATGAAACAATGTCCGATCCTGGGCCAACCTCACTACCGCCACCAAACTTGAGTCCATCAATGATGCCACCTGGCTGATCCATCTCGTTGGGGGGTCCTCCTCTTTTTCTCTGATCCTCCACCTTATCCAGCATGACATCCTTTTCCAGCGACTGTTCTCTCTGGACAATGTGTCCAAAGTATGAGCGATGAAGCCTAGCCATTGAATTGAAAAAGCTTAAAAATGAGAATACCATATGTTGTTTTTTTTCTGAGAGGTAGTAGTAATCATAAATATAAATATCTCTTTTAGTGAACACTCAAAGACTTCATGAAAACATTGAAATAGATTTTCATGGAAAGTTAGTATGAAGATTCAAAATACTAGAGAGGCTGTGATTCATCCAAAAGAGGTTTGGGATAAATTCAGTTCACTTCGCTCTCATGATCAAGATCAAATTTATGGAACAAATGGAAAAGATACAAAGAAAAAAAAATCTTAAATCTGAAATAAATCTATGCAAGCCCAAACCCATTGCCATTAGGTCAGTTCGGACTCATAGTGACCTATGGAACATTTCTGAGCAGATCATTGTGGGAGCACACAGCCTCATCTTTCTCCAGTGGAACAGCTGATGGATGTGAACCGCTGACCTTGTGGTTTGTATCCCAAAGCCTAAGTTTTCTAAAAATATATTTTCTGAAATGGAAAAAAGATCTTATTATGACCATTACATTAAGATACTAATTTTCCCATGTCTCTGTCTAGCTATATTTAACTGTATTAGATACTTAACTACTTGAATTTCCATATATGTTTTACCCAGGCTTAATACTGTTCTGCATCTAGAAGTCATATATAATTATCTGCTCATAAAAACTGTAAGTAAGAAACACTATTCTAAAATTCTTCACAAAATTCCATCCTACTTTATAGACTAAGATAAATAAATTATGAATAAACCCTACCGCTCTAATTTTTGAAAAAGTTAATAAATTATTTATTTTATGAGATTTAAGTAATTGAGAAAAATTTGGTGAACAGCATAAAAATTAACTTGAAATCTAACAATTAATTTTTTCATACACTTCAATCTTTTCCCATTTTGTCTTGCTAACTAATTGTACTTAGCAATGAATAAACTGGTTTTGTCAAAGTTGAATAAAACTACTAAACATCAATATCATAGGTTTATTTCTTTTGAATCAAGTCAGTTTAAAATCCACCACAGTACAGATATTGGTTTGTAAGAAAGTATTGGTGGAAACTATTGGTCTTTTGTGAATATTCATTTCATGGTTTTAGGTGTCCTGGTGTGGTGTTACAGAATAAGCACTCAAACTCAAAGTTGGTTTGAATTGCAAGGCCAGCGGTTCAAACTCACCAGCCACTCCTCAAAAACCCTATGGGTCTTTATGAGTCACAACCAACTTGACAGCACTTAACAACAAAAACATTGTTCAGACATTTTAACTCTAGGTCTTCATGTTACTTTATTTCATTTAAAAATCTTAGACAAAGTGAAATCTAAAGTTATTGAATGGAATTCTTATCATTATAGTGTATTAAATTTAAAATTACATATATATATATATCATATGGGTCATCTATTTATGAATTCAAAATGATAAAATATTCCTTCAATGTAGCTTTTTACTACTAACCTACCAGTTGGCACTTGACAACAACAAACTTACAGTATCACTGCTTTTCCTGAACTTTTTTGTTAGCCGCGTTCTCTGTATAATGCATGTAATTCAATTTAATACTCATCAGAAACTCACTTTTATATGTACCTTTTGACTCTATCCAGAAGAATGTTTTGTACCCTTAAGACAAAATATGTTTTGAGATTCTGATCAGTTATGGACTGTCTCCCTAGAAGAAAAGCAGACACACTAGCACTTACATTCAAAATATTAAACTCTCTTTCTTTAGCTATCAACTTTTATCTTGAGTAAACTCCTTCTAATTTATGCATTATAATTAGTTAATTTTAGCTCCGACAACTAAGGAATGTGGTCACTGTGTAGGATAAGCACTGGACTGCTAACCATAAGGTGGGTAGTTTGAGCCCACCAGCTACTCATCAGATGAAAGATGAGGCTTTCTGCTCTGATAAAGATTTACAGCCTTGGAAACCCTATACAGGGTCATTATGAGTCAGAATCAACTCACTGGCATTTAGCAAGTCACTGTGGGTTTCAGCACTGGACCACAAGGTCTATTTGAAACACAAGGTCAGTGGTTCAAACTCACCAGCCACTTCTTAGAAACGCTATTTAGGGTCGCTTGAACTGACTTGACAGCACTTAACAACAGCAACAAGCTAGGTATTTAAAATCTAACTTAGTGGGTTGTTGTTAGGTGCCATCGAGTTGGTACCGACTCATTGCAACCCTTTGCACATCAGAATGAAATACTGTCTGATCCTGGGCCAACCTCACAATTATTACCACACCTGAGCCCACTGATACTGCCACTTTGCCACTCCATCTCACTGGGGGTCTTCTTCATTTCTCTGATCCTCCACCTTACCAAACATGATATTCTTTTCTAGTAACTGGTCCCTCCTGACAACATGTCCGATGTATGAGACGTGAAGTTTGGCCATCCAAGGAGCACTCTGGCTGCACTTCTTCCAACACAGATCTGTTGGTCTTTTTGGTCCTTTCAATATTCTCCTCCAACACCATAACTCAAAAGCGTTAATTCTTCTATGGTCTTTCTTATTCACTGTCCAGCTTTTGCATGCATATGAGGTTATCCAAAATACCATAACTTGGGTCAGGAGCACCTTAGCCCTCAAGCTGACATCTTTGCTCTTCAACACATTAAAAACGTCTTGTGCAGCAGATTTGCTTAATGCAATACATCCTTTGATTTCTTGATTGCTGCTTCCATGAGTGTTGATAGTTGATCCAAGAAGAATGAAGTCCTTGACACCTTTCATCTTTTCTCCTTTGATAAGAAGGTTGTTTATTTGTCCAGGGGTAAGCATTTTTGTTTTCTTTACATTGAGATGCAATCCATACCAAAGGCTGTGTTCATTGATCTTCATCAGTAAGTATTTTAAGTCCTCTTCACTTTCAGCAAGCAAGGTTGTAGTGGGTATGCAGATACTCTTTACTGACAATGGTTGGCTAGCTAGTTTTATTTATTTTTTTCTTTTGTTCTCTTCTGGATTCCAACTGTTTTGTGTTAGGGTTGGACTAAACTAAATGGTAATATTAAAAATATTAATATTCCTTTTAGAAAAAAGGAAAAAGAGAAAAGGAGTGGAAAAGAAATGAACAACATAAAAAGTTGTCTATGGCAGTAAAACATATGTCTATGTGCAGCATTTGTATAGCTATTTCCATTAAAAAAAACTTATTAAATGGAACTAAAATCTATGTAATTGTGATTATACTAAAATCAATCAATCTATCTATCTATCTATCTATCATTTTGAACATCAGTACAAGTAAAATAAATGTTGGTACAAATGACAATAAACTAAAAATTAAACAGGTGAAAGGAAACATTCTTGATACCCCCTAGCAAGAGTCCTGGCTGATTAACACTCTTTAGGAACAGTTGCAAACACATTTTTTTACTCTGTCATAGTTGGTCCCCTTATTTGTGTGAATAAATGAATTGAAATGGAGCCACATAGTAATGGGAATTCTTTACATACAGTATATACACAGCAAATATTTACTGACCAGTAGAGAGGTTGTGAAACTATACTATTAATTATTAGTATGTGGCATCTTTAAAGAGCATGGGTAGCAGAAATATAAATCTCAAAGAGGATAATAATATTAAATTTGTCTACACTGCTTCTTCCAATGTTTCACTAATAACCTTAGTGAAATTTTAATTTTCAATGGCAAATTACTATTATCATAAAATTATAATATCCAGGGCAGGCTCTTAACTGACTTTTACCAGCTGCCTTTTTCCCCCGTGGATTTAAATAAGCTATTGATGTATTACAAGGTAACCATTTTGCGGTTAACTCATGTTCTGAAAATTCAGCTAAAAGTGAGTAACTTATTCAAGGCTAGAAAGCCATCCCAGTATTCTTTTAGTTCTGCAATATAATCCTTAATTTGAAAAGAAGTTTGATTGTTTTAACTACTAAACATAAAGGAGCCTGCGCTGCATCAAGACCTTTAATGGAAACTAATGGAATCTTTGGCATAAAATAGTAGAATTAATTGGATCCAACAATGCACACTGCTTAACTACTAGCCTGCCATTTTACACTGATTTGAAGTCATACGTACTTAACAAAAGACATTGGGTTGATTGCACAAAGGAGTTGAACACTGTGTAAGTTATTATCCACCGTGAAAAGATTATTGACTTTTTTTTAAGGAGATATTATAGAGAGAAATGATTGCTAGCAGGATGACTTGTAGAATTATGTATGAGATAAGTAATAACTCTAATTTCTCATCGGCTGAATAAATGACTTTAATTTAAAAATACTAGTTAGTGCATATGAGATTTCTGCTGAATTGAGCAGAATTATCAAAGCAGTTTTTGAAATGTAATGGATACTAAATGTTAGGCATAAAACCAAATAGTTTACATATATTTTCTTTATTCAACAGTTATATATCCTACACTGTTCATAATGCATCTTATATTTTATATCTTCAAAAGACTGAAAATTACACATATGTGATTTAAATTAGATTAATAATAATAAAATATATTAAATCCTTATGTCTGCTACTTCTATAAAAGATTAATTATATTTATAGGTAATTGATGCCAAGTTAATTTAATAACTTTGAAGAAAAGATCAGCAATATCCAGATAAACATGACTATAAAAATATCTTGTGTGCTTTCTTTATGGTATCTGTTCCAGATTATTGTGAGTTTCTATAACAGTGTTTCTGAATCTTGTCTGGTAGGTAGAAATATTATTATTAAATACCGACTTCCAAGCCCTTCCATAGACTTTTGCAATCAAGAGAATTTGGAAACAATGATTCTAGCACATGTATATTTGCTACCCTACATAGACTCACCTTCCTTGTAATTTGGCAGGAAGGATCCAAAGGTTAGAATTCAGATATGGGAGTCTGATTCACTAAGGCATATAAAAGATGCTAATGCCATATCATAAGTTGTATGTTGAGAAGAAGGCAAGTGCCATAGAAACTACTCATGAGAAGTCATTCTTTTAAAATTTTAAAATTTCAGATGTTTTAAATTATATGTTGTTGTTGTCAGGTGCCATTGTCGGAACCAACTCATAGTGACCCTATGCACAGCAGAACAAAACAATGTCCGATCCTGGGCCAACCTCACTACCGCTGCCACACTTGAGTCCATCAATGATGCCACCTGGCCAATCCATCTCGTTAGGGGTCTTCCTCTTTTTCTCTGACCCTCCACCTTACCCAGCATGACATCCTTCTCCTGCGACTGTTCTCTCCAGAAAATGTGCCCAAAGTAGGAGAGACGAAGCTTAGCCATCCTGGCCTCCAAGGAGCACTCTGACTGCACTTCTTCCAAAACAGATCTATTGGTTCTTTTGGCAGTCCATGGCACTTTCAGTATTCTCCTCCAACACCACAACTCAAAGGCATCAATTCTTCTATGATCTTCCTTATTCACTGTCCAGCTTTCACATCCATATGAGGCTATTGAAAACACCATATTGATACTATTTAAAAAATATTTCTTACTCATTTGTAACTTACATTAAGATAATATTTAATATTTTGACCAAACCATTTCAAGGACATGGAATAATCATAATTTCCCCCATTGATTAGTAAGATCTCCACACAGCTACAGTTGAACAGTCATTTCAATGATTCATCTCTACCATAAAGACAGTTATAGTCTATGAGAAATAGTTCATTAATTGGAATCCAGAGGTGGTTCAAATGGTTAAATGTTTTACTACTATCCAAAATTGAATGAGTGGTAAAAATCTAGGGTAGAAATTTGGTGTTAGTATCTTTAAATACTTAGTAAAGCCATTTTGTAGTTGATCATCTCTTCCAACTTCAAACTTAGGTGCCATCAAGTCAATCCCCAGTTATAAGCAACCCTCTATATAACAGAATGAAACACTGCCCAGTCTGATCATCATCAAATTTGTTCCTACTTTTGAGTCCATTGTTGTAGCCACTCTGTTAGTGAATCTTCTTTAGGTTCTCCCTCTTTTTCATTAACACTCTATGTACCAAACATGATGTTGTTTTCCAATGACTGGTCCCTTGTGAACAACATTTTCAAAATGCATGAGACTAAGGAAATCTGTTGTGGCACTATAGGATAAGTACTGGGCAGCTAACCTCAAGGTGGGCAGTTCAAACCCACCAGATGTTCCTTGAAAACACTATGCAGGGTGGCTATGAGTCAGAGCTGACTTGATAATACTTAACAACAACAGTTCTTGCTATCCTCACTTCTAAGAACACTGGATGTTATTCTTCTAAGACACATTTGCTAATTCTTCTGGCACTCCTTGGCGAATGTTCTTTGATCAACACCGCAATTCAAATACATGAATTCTTCTCTGGCATTTCTTATTCATTGTACAGTTTTTGCATGCATATGAAGCCGCTGAAAATACCATGGCCCGGGTCAAGTGCACCTTGCTCTTCAAAGTGACATCTTTATTTTTAATACTTTAAAGCAATCTTTTGCAGCAGATTTGCTCAATGCAATGCATTTGATTATCTTACTGTTGCTTTCCTGGGCATTGATTGTGCATCCATGGAAAATCTTTGACAACTTCAATATTTTATCCATTTATGTTAATGTTGCTTATTGGCCCAGTTGGAAGAATTTTTGTTTTCTTTATGAATGAGGTGCAATTACATAATGAAGGCTATATTATTTGATCTTCATCAGGTAGTACCACAATTCCACTTTGCTATCAGTAAGCAAAGTTGTTATCTGCATATGTTGTTTGTTGTTGTTAAGTGCCATTGAGTATGTTCTAACTCATAGTGACCCTGCATTTGGTTTCTGAGGAGCAGTTGATGAGTTTGAACTGCCAACCTTGTGGTTTGCATTCCAGTGTAGATCCCACAGTGCCACATCAGCAGGTTGTTAATGAGGTTTCCACCAATACTGATGCTGTTTCTTCTTCATGTAAAACAGATGGGGATCATTCAGCCCGCAGGCCATCTGTTGTTGTTTGGTGCTATCGAGTCAGTACCAACTCAGAGTGACCCAATACACAACAGAACAAAACACTGCTTGGTCGTGGGCTAACCTCACAATTGTTGCCATGCTTGAGCCCATTGATGCTGTCACTTTGCCAATCCATCTCGCTGGGGGTCTTTCTCTTTTTCTCTGACCCTCCACCTTACCAAACATGATATCCTTCTCCAGTGACTGGTCCCTATTGACAATATGTCCGGAGTGTGAGACATGAAGTTTGGCCATCCTGGCCTCCAAGGAGCACTCTGACTGTACTTCTTCCAACACAGATCTGTTGGTTCTTTTGGCAGGCTATATAAGACCTGTGAAATAATTTGGTCTGGACCTGCCAACACAACCACAGTTCCAGTAATAACATTATTGGTGAGTTAATTAAATGTTTGGCCAAATATAACAGGCTAATTTTTAAGTTGACCATTTTGTATGGTTCATAAGTGATGTTATAAATTTTGTCAGAAAAAAAAAAGTTTCCCAACCCTTATCTAGATCATCTTCTTGTATTATTTGCTAAGCATTCAGATTGAGTAAGTATGGTGAAAGGATACAACCCTGACACAAACCGTTCCTGATTGTGAATCATGAGGTATCCAACTGTTCTGTTTGAATGATTGCCTCTCAGTCTAAGTATAGGTTCCACATGTGCATAATTAAGTGTTTTTTACTTCCCATTCTCGACAAATTTATTCACAGTTTGTTATGATCTGTAAAGTCTAATGCTTTTGTATAGTCAATAAAATACAGGTAAACATCTTTCTGGTATTTTCTGCTTTCAGCCAGGATCCATCTGATATGAGAAATGGTATCCCTCATGCCACATCCTCTTCTGAATCTGACTTGAATTTCTGGCGGTTGTCTATTGTACTGCTGCAACTTTTAATATTATCTTCAGCAAAATTTGACTAATATGTGATATTAATGATATTATTCATCAATTTCCATATTCTGTTGATTCACCTTTCTTTGGAATGGGCACAAATATGTATTTATTCCAGTTGACTTGCTGATAGTTCTCTTCCAACATTCTTATTATAGAGGCACATGAAACATTGCATCCATCTATTGAAACATCTCAAGTGGTATTCCTTCATTTCTGGAACCTTGTTTTCTATCAATCCCTTCAGTACATCTTGAACTTCATCACTGAGTACCATTGGTTCTTGATCATATGGTACTGACTGAAATGATTGAACGTCAACCAATTCTTTCTGGTACAGTGGCTCTTTATTCCTCTATTTTCTTTTGATGCTTCCTGCATAATTCAACACTTTGCCCATGGAATCCTTCAGTATTTCAACTTGTGACTAGAATTTTTTTCTTCAGATCTTTCAGTTTAAGAAATTCTGAATGTGTTCTTCCCTTTTGCTTTCTAACTTCATGTCTTTGCACATTTCATTATAACACTTTATTTTGTATTTTCGAGATACCCCTTGCAATTTTCTGTTTAGCTCTTTTACTTCATTGTTTCTGCCAGTTGCTTTAGTGTCTCTCTTTTCAAGAGCAAGTTTTAGAGTCTCTTTGACATCTTTTTAAAATTTTATTTTCTATCTTTTAAAGACCTTATGTTTTCTACCTGTATGATGCTTTTGATGTCATCCCATAATGCCTTTGACCTTTGATGATTCGTGTTCAGTGAATCAAATATATATTGAAATGGTCAATAAATGCAGAAGGGATTGCTCAAAGTGGTATTTTGTTTCTCATGGACTTGTTTTAATTTTCTTCAGCATGAGCAGTTAATGGATGTTTCCATGGTCACTCGTTGGCCTTCTGCTGACTGATGTCCTTAAGCTACTCTATTCTCTCATTCTACTACTGTAGTCTATTTGATTCCTGTATGTTCTGCCTGCTGATGTTCATGTGTATAGTCAGTGTTTATGTTGTTGAAAAAGGGTATTTGCAATAAATAAGTCATTGGTCTCACAAAATTCGATCATGCAATCTCCCAAATTGTTTCTATCAACCATGCCATAATTTCCAATGACTGATCCTTCCTCTTTCTTTTCAACATTCACATTCCTATTACTAGGAATGATCAGTGTATCTTGTTTGCATGTTTGATGAATTTTGGACTGTAGAAGTTGGTAGAAATCTTCTTCATCTTTACTTTCAATGATTGGTGCATACATTTGAATAATAGCCATACTTACTGGTGTGCCTTGTAGACATGTGGATATTATTCTGTCACTGAAAGCATTATACTTCAGGATAGTTCTTGAAATGCTCTTTTTGATGATGAATGTGATGTCATTCCCAACATAGTAAACATATATGATTGTCAAATTCAAAATGGTCAATGTTAGTCCATTTTAGCTCACAAATGCCTAGGATATTGACCTTCATGCATTCAATTTCAGACCACAGTGTATAAAAGATAAATGTGCCTTCTACTTAACCTTGTCTATCTTGTATCAGTGCTCTTCTCAAGTAATAATGTATTCATTTCATATACTCATGTTTGTCATGTTCCTTTCATGCAATAATCTTTTTATGCTTTGTTTCCCTGCCTTTCACTATCTGCTTCTATGCTCCTCACCCTCAATCTTCAGGTCTGTCTTCCTCTGTGAAGCCTTCTGGGTACTTACATGTCAACTCCCTCTTTTGTAACACCACATTTTTAAAACTAGACTTGGAGTTAGAAAATCAAAAGGGAAGAACATGCTCAACATTATTCAGATTGAGGTAACTGAAGAAAAAACTCAAGCCTCGATGTGTGATATTGAAAGATTCTATGGGAAAAATGGAGTCCTGGTGTGGTGCTGTGGGTTAATGTGCCAGACTGCAAAGTCGTTTGAACCAGAAGGCCAGCAGTTCAAGCTCACCAGTCACTCCTTGGAAACCCTACACAGGGTCGCGATGGGTCGGAACTGACTCAACAGCACTTAACAACAACAACAATGGGCAAAATATTGAATGATGCAGAAAGCATCAAAAGAAGATGGGAGGAATGCACAGAGTCACTGTACCAAAAATAAATGGTAGATGTTCAGCCGTTCCAAAAGGTAGCATATGATCAAGAGCCATTGAAGCTGAGAGAAGTCCAAGGTGCATTGCAGGCAAAGAACAAGGCACAAAGAATTGATGAAATGCAAATTGAAATCTTTCAATAAACTGATGGCAACACTGGAGGCACTCATTCATCTATGCCAAGAAATTTGGAAGACACTACCTGGTCAATTGACTGGAAGAGATCCCTATTTGTGCCCATTCTAAAGAGAGGTTACCCAAAGGAATGTAGTATTATCAGACAGTATCACTGATATTGCAATGCGAGTAAAGATTTACTAAAGACAATACAAAAATGGCTGCAACCATACATTGACAGAGAACTTCCAGAGGTTCAGTCCAGATTCAGATGAGGATGTGGAATGAGATATATCATTTCTGATGTCAGATGTATCTTGGTTGAATACAGAGAATATCAGAAAGATATTTACCTGTGCTTTATTGATTACACAAGGTTTTCAATTGTGTAGATCATGACAGGCTGTGGACAACATTGCAGAGAATGAGTATTCCAGATCACTTAATTGTGATCATGAGGAACTTGTACACAGACAAAGAGGCAGTTGTTCTAACAGAACTAGGGAACACCAAATTATTTAAAATTAGGAAAGGTTTGTGCCAGTATTGTGTTCTTTCCCCATACTTATTCAATGTGTATATGGAATAAATAATCTGAGAAACTGGATTATATGAAGGACAATGTAGCATCAGGATAGGAGGAAGGCTTATTAACAACCTGCAATACACAGATGATACAACCTTACTTGTTGAAAGTGAAGAGGACATAAAGTACTTTCTGATGAAGATCAAAGACCACAGCCTTTGAAATGGGTTGCATCTCAATGTAAAGAAAACAATGTCCTCAAAACTGTTACTAACAAACTGCATCCGTATAAATGGAGAAAAAGATTGACTTTGTCAACAACTTAGTTTTTCTAGGGCCAACTATCAACACTCATGGAAGCAGCAGTCAAGACATCAAAAGATATAATGCATTAGGCAAATCTGCTACACAGGATCTCTTTAAACTGTTGAAGAGCAAAGATATCAGTTTGAGGACTAAAGTGTACTTGACCCAAGACATGGTATTTTCAATAACCTTACATGCATGTGCAAATTGGACAGTGAATAAGGAAGATGGTAGAAGAATTGATACATTTGAGTTATGGTGTTGGAGGAGAATATTGAAAGTGCCATAGACTGCCAAAAGAACAAACAGATCTGTTTTGGAAGGCATACAGCCAGAGTGCTCCTTGGAGTCCCGGATGGCCAGATTTCATTTGTCATACTTTGAACATATTATCAGGAGGGACCAGTCACTAGAGAAGGATATCAGGTTTGGTAAAGTTAAGAGTTGGCAAAAAAGAAGAAGACCCTCAAGGAGATGAATTGGCATAGTGGCAGCTACAATGGGTTCAGGTGCAGCAACGATGGTGTGGTTGTCCCAGAACCGGGCAGTGTTAAGTTTTATTGTGCACAGGATCACTATGAGTCAGTATCAACTCAATGGCACCAAAAAATATTTTTAAAACACATTCCATTCAAACACTATGTTTATATTACTGTACTTAATTAACTAATTATTTTGCTAATGTCTATCTTACCTCTGCTATGTTTCTTCATGGAAAGTATTATGTCTGATGTGTAAAGTAGATGCTCCCTAAATATTTGGTATATTTTCCAATAAGTGAATGAATATGGAACTTTCTAAACAGTTCTTGTTTTCATATCCTACTAATAATTCTAAGAGTTAGAGACTTTTAACTTATGAAGGAATCTTTTAAAATACATTGTCCAAATGTCCATGTTTTTTTTTTTTTTCAATTTAAAAGTATTTTTAACTGATTAGTGGTTATAATTCCTGTGATTTAGGACTGACGAGTGCTTGTTACATTTAAGAAAAATCTATTACATCATTGTAATCAAGATAATTTTTTTAGTAATTGACTTCCTATTCTTTTCAATTAGATTTTATTCTCAATAGGATATTGAGACTTAGCTTCAGAATTTGACATAGCATGACATCAGATCTAGTTCTTATATTAATTGCTTGAATAGATGGTGGTGTGCTATGGAGTCAGTTCTGACTCATAGCGACCCTGCATAGGGTTTCCAAGGACGTAAATCTTTCTGGGAGCAGAAAGCCTCATCTTTCTCCTATGGAATGACTGGTAGTTTCAGACTGCTGATCTTGAGGTTAGCAGCCTGACTTGTAATCACTACCTTCTAGAAAGTCTCAAGATCATGAAGTCATCAACTTATACCTTCAGTCAACTAAGACAAACTTGTCATGTTGTTAGGAAAGTAACCCAAGCTCAATGTTGAGCATGTACTTCTAAATCAGCGTATTACCCTAGTAAAACCTGTAAAAACCAAACCAAATCCACTGTTGATGACTCAATTCCAGCTCAGAGTTCCCCTATAGGTCAGAATAGAACTACCTCATTGGGTTTGCATCACTGTAAATCTTTACAGAAGCATAATTCCATATCTTTCTCCTGTGAAGTACTTCAACCACTGCTCTGTGAAGTTTACTGCTTTCTTTACTATGCAAAGGCTTTTGACTGTGTGGATCATGATACACTATGTACAACATTGCAGATAATGAGCATTCCAAACAAGAGGACACTGAATGGTTTAAAATTAGTAAAGGTGTTTGTCAGGGTTGTATTCTTTCACCACACTTATTCAGTGTGCACACTTAGCAAATAATCTGATAATCTGGATTATATGAAGAAGAACATGTCTGGGAGGACTGTTAGTTGAGGAAAACTCATTAACAACATGCAGTATGTAGATTATACAACCTTGCTTGCTGGAAGTGAAAAGGGCTTAAATATTTAATTATGAGGATAAAAAAACCGTAGTCTTAAATATGGGTTTCACCTCAATGTAAAGAAAACAAAAATCTTCACTACTGGACCAATGCAAAACATAATGATAAATGAAGGAAAGATTCTATTTGTCAAAGAATTCTGTTTTCTTGGACCCACTATCAACACTCATGGACAAGAGCAGTCAAGAAATCAAATTATATATTTCATTAAGCAAATATTCTGCATGAGACCTATTTAAAGTGTCCAAGAGCAAAGATGTTACATTGAGAACTAAGGTGAAACTGACTCAAGGAAGACCATGGAAGCATTGATGGAATTGAGTTATTGTGTTGGAGAAGAGAATATTAAAAGTACCATGGGACACCAAAAGGACAAACAAATCTGTGTTGGGAGAAGTACAACCAGAATACTCCTTAGAAGCTAGGATGGCGACACTTTGTCTCTCATGCTTTGGACATATTATTAGGAGGGAGCAGTCCCTGGGTAAAGACATTATGTTTGGTAAATTGAATGGCCATTGGAAAAGAGGAACACCCCCAATGAAATAGATTGGCACAATCGCAGCAGCAATGAGTTAAGCTTAACAATGATTGTGAGGATGGCATAACACCAGGCAGTGTTTTGTTCTGTTGTTCATAAGGTCACTACGAGTTGGAACCAACTCAGTGGTGCCTTACAAGAACAAGACGTATATATATTTTTTACTATTTTGAAGGTGAGATGTCAGATAATGAGATGATTCCATAAATGAAAAGTTGTT
>NW_006408609.1:5669427-5676762 GCF_000296735.1 Chrysochloris asiatica | reverse complement strand
CACACACACACACACACACACACACACACACAAAATAATCTAATTTTCACAACTTAGGACAAACTAGGAAAAAATTTATTATCAAGCTTATCTTTTAATCTTTCCAAAATAGAGGACTGGATTAAAGCACATGTATTTTCTTTTATCTAACCAATCCCCTATTGTCAAAAGATTTCTACTCTGAAAGTAATAAAACAAAAAAGAAAGAATAGAAAGAAAAATGTTCAGGGAAAGTTACTAGTATGTTTTGAGTGTCTAGAGTATGCCAGACAGATAATGATATTAAAGTAGACCTCAGACTAAATATTTGAGAGAAAACAGAAGGATTTTTTTTCCCCAGCATTCTACTTTCATTTGACATCGTACATACTCATAAATCTCACACTTTCTCTTCCTACCTGAAATGGCCTTAGACATTATCAAAGTTGTATTATCATTATGATAAGCAGTTACACCATGGTAAAACTTTACATCTGTGTGATACGAAAGCTGTTTCTTTATATCCATTTTATACATGATTTCGTATTGACCATAACTATGATATAATATAGCTATACAATGAAATGTTTTATATAGTAGTTTTTATCTAATCTTCTTAAGAAGAAAACATCCATTCCTGAGGATTCAGAAATCCACTAATATTTCTGTAGTAGGATCTTTGATATACCACAGTTCAATATATCTTTTTATTTTCTCTCTTTAGCAAGTTAGCAGACCTAAGAGAATGTTTAAAAGTGATAATCAAAAGAACCTCAGGGATGAACAGTGATTCTATTATATCAAATGATTAGGACAGGTGGACTTTTCTCCATGTTCACTGACTTGGTAATCCTTAAATAATCAAGCAGCTGCTAGAGAGCAAGAAAATGTCAAGTCGAACACCTGGGTGTTAAACATTTATACATGCTTGTAGGCCACTTTTGATCTATCTGCCCACATGTCAGATGTCAGTGGCTTCACATAGGTTAGGAGGAAAGTGCCTCATTAGAGCATGGCTAGAGTTTGCTTAGAGTCAAAAGGCACAAAGAATCCTGTACCTTTAGATGTAAGGTGGTTATTTTCCTGTGCACTGAGCTTGCCACAATTTTTTTTGGAGTAGTCCAGCTTCTCTTTTGTCTATATGTCTATAAACTACCATTTTCCTCTTGTCTCTTTATAAAACAACATCACAGTGTCTTACTTTTCCCAAAAACAACAATACAAATTACTGTTTAATGGCCAAGGATGCCATTATATGAAGGAGCAGCCTTCACTAGCAAGTCTAAATTACACTTGGAGTTCTTTAATGACCAGTGGCTACATGCTGTATACAGGGGTAATCAGCACAATATAAGTCAGCATCTTGGCTCACAGGATGTTGTACAGACAGAAGCATGTTGTCTGATTGCCATCTCTAACCTTCTGTTCTGATCTCTTTCCCTTGCTATTGTACTGCAGATGCTGTAATTAGTTTGGGAGGGAATATGGGGTAAAAAAGGGCTCACAAGTGAACTCATTTTCTTTTTCTAAGAAGCTGACCAAGTTCATAAGCTGTGGTGAGTGCCATACTAAAATCAATGTAGAGTTTATAAGTGAAAAAGGACAAAGAACGTAACAGAAAATGAAACTTGATTTTTCCATCCAATTTAGAGAGCAGCAAATTTGATTTAAGAAATAGAATGTCAAGAAAAAGAAAAGTGATGTATTTAACCAAGGTCTTACACACACACACACACACACACACACACACACACACACACACACTAGCAAGTCCATGAGGAACCTTTTGATTCTGTCATAGTGCCCAATGTTATATAACTCTCCAAGCTACGTACAATGAAAACATAATTAGAAAGCATTCTAAATACTAAATATTTTCATTTTGCCATATAAATTATCTGTGTTGCTATATTTTATATGATTATAGTAAAGCTCAAGACCTTAATGAAAGCAAAAGTTAATCAACTAATTATGATATGTGGCTTAAAAAATTCATTGGTATATAGATTCTATAAGAATTTAGATTTGGCCTCAAACTGCTAGATCAATTAAACTTCCATCCATTTTAAAGATCAATACAACTTGCTTCAATAAGAGTCGAAGGTGGCTCCTAAAAAAATAGTTCCCTTAAACTTCCTAAGCAACATGGAAGAATTCTTGGTAACAAGGATTTCCAGGTGAGATTGGAAATTGTAATCAACCTTGAGATTTTCAGACAATTATCCAAAACTTGTCATTAAAGGAACTGATGAGAAAGTCTTATGATATGAAATGTGATTCCAACTATAACCTCAATGAGCATGCTCTTTTGGTAGTACTAATTTAACTCCATCCATTCCCAATGCCTGACAGTAATGTCAGTAAAACAGTCCTAGAAGCAAATTCCAACAGACTTTTCCACATTTACTTCTTCCTATTCTTAATCCCTTTGGCCACACTACACTTTGGATAACAAATTTTTATGGAATCATCTTTAGCCAGATCATTTTAAAGAACTAAGGACTTAGTAAACTGACTTGCTGTAGATTTTATATATTTAGAAAGAGTTGTTTAGCCACCTTTTCTTTAGCCAAATTGGCCTTCTCGTATGTAAACTAAAAAATTTGAATTACAGAGTCTGCTGTATGTAGAGATACTTACGAACTCTTATTATCTAACTTGAAGAAATTTTAAAATGTGATCATGCAGTAATTTTTAAAATACCACTTTTATGATGGTTTTATTATGAGATAAACTTTCTATATGTGAACCTGAATTAGTGTTGTAAACAGTGGATAAATATTAATAGGATAGAGCCATAATCTTCATAGTATTTTTTCTGTTAAAAATAGGAAAGAATAATTAAATAAAAGTGAAAGGTCAACATTCTTAATAAGAGTAAATAAAAAAATAAATCCATAATTTTAAACACATGTTGAGTTTAAACTAAATCAAATCTTTAAATGTCCTATAGCCCCTTCTTTTAAGATACTCTTTCTTCTTAAGGCTATAAAACAAATGTAATTAAAACTTCCAAGCTAAAAATATTATATATTTTACATTTTAAGCTAGGAAATATGAATCATATATACATACATGTTTATTTTCCAAATTAAACATATCACTACTTTTCTAATAAAATCACAAAATTAAGTAGACACTTAAATAATAAGGTAAAACAAAAACTTACAAAATAAAACCTAATTAGTAGTGTTGGTTGCATAGTGGTTACATATTTTGCTGCTCACCACAAGGTCAGTAGTTCAAACCTACCAGCCATTCCATGGGAGAAAGATAATCCTTTTTGTTCCCATAAAGAATAATAGTCTCAGTAACCCTGTATAGGTTGCTATGAGTCAGAGCCAACTGGAAAACAACAACATAATTATAACTTAAGAAATATATATGTTATAATATATATATATAAAATATTTGTTAAAAGTATGGGCTCTGGTGCCAAGTCTCCTGGGTCTTTTCCTCACCACTTACTAGTTTTGTGAACTTGGACAAGTTATACAACCTACTTTAGTGTGTGTAGTTAAATGGGAAATATAATAGTAATAAATGAGAGTACTAATGCATTGTGAGGATTACTTTGAGAATGCACATACAAGGCATAAAAATGTTAATCAGATTTGAGTTACTCTTATTATCATCATAATAGCATATCTATCAGAGTGTTGGTGTGACTCTGCAGGGTAATGCACCGGACTGCAAGGTCGGTTTGAACCACAAGGTCAGTGATTCAAGCTCATCAGTCTTTCCTCGGAAACTCTATACAGGGTCACTATGAATCGGACCTGACTCCACGGCACTTCACAGCAGCAGCAACAGCAACAGCAATATCATATTATCATTATATTATTTAGTGATTTGTTGTTGTTAGGTGTCATCAAGTCGGCACTGACTCATAGCGACCTTATGCACAGCAGAACAAAACACTGCCCGATCCTGGGCCAACCTCAACACTGTTGGCAAGCATGAGTCCATTGATGCTGCCACTTGGCCAATCCAGTTTGTTAGGGGTCTTCCTCTTTTTTTCTGACCCTCCACCTTGCCAAACATGATATCCTTCTCCAGTGACTGGTCCCTCCTGAAAATATCTCCAAAGTATTAGAGACGAAGTTTGACCATCCTGGCCTCCAAGGAGCACTCTGGTTGCACTTCTTCCAAAACAGATCTATTGGTTCTTTTGGCAACCCACGGCACTTTTACTATTCTCCTCCAACACCATAACTCAAAAGCATCAATTCTTCTATGGTCTTCCTTATTCACTATGCAGCTTTCGCATGCATATGAGATTATTGAAAATACCATGGCTTGAATCAGGCGTCTTAGTCCTCAAGCTGACGTCTTTGCTCTTCTACATTTCTTGGCAGCTGCTTTCGTGAGTGTTGATAGTTGATCCAAGACTACTATTTCCTTAGTATGTGTAAGGAAAACTTCCCAGAAATGCACCCTGCAGAATATTTTAAATGATGTGGATTTTGAGTTATAAGAAAAAAAAATAAGTAAAAGTAGAGAAAACATGAAATGAGTTTATGAAAGAAAAAACAGATAGATGGATAGATAAATATTTTGCTAGGATATGTGGTATTCAGACCCCAATCATATCTTCTAGCATTCATAAGCTGGTGTAATCCTCTCTCAAACTCTACCAAGAATAGTGCATGTGACCAATAGACGATGGGAGAAGTGATAGATCACCTCAGAAAACAGGTTTTAAAAGATACTGTTAACTACTCTCACTTAATTTTGTTCCTTCCCTTCTCCCTCTTTTCATATCAGTTCTCTCCTCATCCCCTCTCCCCTTATGGTTTTGTTTGTTTGTTCTCTCTTTCTCATTCTGGGATACTTGTTTTGGGGGAAATGGACTGCCATCTTGTGAGCAAACTTACAAAGAATGTGGTGAGCAACTGAAGCTGCCTGTAGTAGCCATTTTGAACAGGTTAATTAAACCATTAGAAGGGATAACCCTTGTCTATGACTTGATTGCAACCTCATGAAAGACCCTTATTCAGAACTACCCAACTAAGGGGCTCCCAGTTTCCTGATGGCCCTCAGAATATATTTGAGATAATCATCTTTTTTTATTATAAGCTGATAAATTCTGGAGTTTTTATTTGTTTTAAAATTTTATTCTGAATTGAGTGAAGGTTTACAGAGCAGAGCATCACTTTTACATTAAAAAAAAAAAAAAGTCATCCATGTTTGTCTCATCTCTTTGATTACAATCACTTCAATGTAACATTACCTATCTTACTTCCTTCCTGTGTTTCCTGTTTCCATTCCTCCTTTTTCCCTAACCCTTTTGAATTTTGCTCTTGTGTAAATGCTATGCTTTTTATCTCAAATGGTTGATTATTCTAAGGTGTGCATACCTCACAAGTGTTATTGTTTCCCTTGTCAATTGTTTGGCTGAAAACTGAGCCAAGGTAATAAATTAAGTTCCAGATCTGAAGGGTAACTAAGAATCATAATCTTGGGGGTTGCACTAGTTTCCATCCAATCAGAAAGCCTGGTCTTTTTATGATTCCATGTTTGTCCTTATTCACAGTTTCTCCCACCCTATCCAGGACCTTCTAATGTGATCTGTTGTTAGTGGAAGCCAAGTATCGCTTTGTTCTTCTGGTTTCAGGATCATGGATACTTGGTGTCCACTAGTCCATTGGACTAATTGTTGTCATGTGTTTTCGATTTTAATCATTCTCCATTCCTCCTGACAGGGAGAGACTATTAGTTGCACCTTAGATGGCTTGTCCAGAAGAGCTAAGACCATAGTTTCTACTTGGCATAGTAGGATATACAGCATTATCTTTGTGAATTATGTTATGCCAGTTGTCCTTGCTGTCCCAATTCTAGAAATATTTTAATGTGTATGTAGTCCTGGTGTGTCTCTGCAGG
The DNA here is from genome assembly GCF_000296735.1 of Chrysochloris asiatica. NCBI lineage: Eukaryota > Metazoa > Chordata > Mammalia > Afrosoricida > Chrysochloridae > Chrysochloris > Chrysochloris asiatica. The sequence continues at coordinate 5,670,900 of NW_006408609.1, read as the reverse complement.
GTAATGCACTGGAATGCAAGATCACTTTGAATGCAAGATCACTGCAAGGTCTGTGGTTCAAACCTCCAGCTGTTCCTCAGAAACCCTATGCAGGATTGCGATGAGGTAGAACCGACACAATGACCCTTAACAACAACACTTAACAACAACGATAGCAAAAAATAACTAATAAAGAACCCAGGTAGCATAATGGTTAAATACTCCACTATTAATCAAATGATTGCCAGTTAGAATCCACTAGAAGCCAAATTAAAAACCTATCTGCTTTCATAAAAATTGTTGTTGTTATGTGCCTGTGCCGTGGAGTCAGTCCTGGCTCGTAGCGACCCTGTACAGGGTTTCTGAGGCTTTAAATCTTTATAGGAACAGAAAGCCTCATCTTTCTCCCATGGAACAGCTGGTAGTTTTGAATGGCTGACTCTGAGGTTCACAGCCCAATTCATAACCACAACGCTACCAGAGCTCATTTCATAAAAATTACAGCCCAGGAAACCTATGAGGAATTCCTACATTGTCACATGAGTTGGAATTGCTATATCCCCCAACAACAATAGATAACTAATACTCTACAGCCTGGTTATCAGAATGTGAAAATGTCCTTCTTGTTGGGTGCCACTGAGTTCCATTATCCTTTGTTTTATAACATACCAGTTTCCATTTATTTATCATTAAAAGCAATTCTGCGTCTTCAAGAGTGGAAAATAATTTTTCTAGGAATGTTGCTGTTGTTGTTAATTGCTGTCGAATCATTTCCAAATCATAGCGAGCCTGTATAGGGTTTCCGAGAAGAAGCTGGTGAGCTTAAACCACTGACCTTGTGGTTCAAATCAATTTTGCAGTCCAGTGCATTATCCTACAGCACCTAATCTATCTTCTAGTGTGGAAACTACCAATTAATTCTTACATTATATTTTAAATATTATTCAAGTGATAGAACCAATAGACTATTTGGTCTCTGTGGGGGAAAAAAAAAATATATATGACTGGCAAGAATTAAGTATTCTTCTTGTTGTTGTTGTTGTTAAGTACCATGGTGTTGATTCAGACCCATCACAACCCTGTATAGGGTTTCTGAGGAACAGCTGGTGAGCTTGAACCACTGACCTTGCAGTTCAAATGGCTTTGCAGTCTGGTGCATTAATCCACAGTGCCACACCAGGAATACTGTTTTTTGTTTTTTTGTTTTTTGTTTTTTAAGTTTTAGGAGATGAATAAGTAGAAGAAAGCTAGGGTATAAAATGATAATAAATAAATGCATTCAAATTCATAGCTATCTTGTGCCCAAAGGGTTCAGAGGACACAGTATGCATAGGTGTGAGAATTTATTTGTTCAAATTTTTTAATTCCCCTATACATATTTTATTCACATTAAAACTACACAATTGCTGGGGACAGCATACGCAGACCCTGGGTTGATTAGTGGCAGCCCCATTGAACCACCTCTGAATGTAATCAGTTTAACCCAGATGCTCT
>NW_006408609.1:5663519-5668947 GCF_000296735.1 Chrysochloris asiatica | reverse complement strand
AATAAAAGGCTGAGGTAGAGTGAGTTCTGCATGCAATGCTGGGCAATGCTGGGCAATGCTAGACAATATGTTTGCAGATCTGTCTACCTGCCAGCTTGCATCATATCTGTGTATCTGTCTTTTTTGTATATATTTCATCTCTCTCTTTCTCTATCCTTTTCGCCACCAGATCTCCGTTCTTTGTGACACCCACACTTCCTTGTCGAGGCTAGAACCTGACATAGGACCTCGACACACAATGTATATATTTATGTTGTTGCTAAGTGTTGTTGAGTTAGTTCTGACTCGCAGCTGCCCTGTATAGGATTTCCAAGGAGTGGCTGATGAGTTTAAACCATCAACCCTGTGATTAGCAATCCAGCTGATCCCACAGCGCAATGCCAGGACTCCTTTAAATATATTGTTGTTAAGTGCCATTAAATCAGTTTCAACTCATAGCTATCCTGTATAGGGTTACTGAGGAACACCTTGTGGTTTGCAGTCCAGTGACAATTCTACAGCATCATACCAGGAATCCTATAAATGTATAAGTTGTTGTTTTCTGCCGTGGAGTTGGTTCTGACTCATAGCGACCCTGTATAGGGTTTCCAAGGTTATAAATCTTTACAGGAGCACAAAGCCTCATCTTTCTCATTGAATAGCTGGTAGTTTTGAACTGCTGACCTTGCGGTTTGCAGCCCATTTCATAACCACTATGCTACCAGACAGAGCTCACTATAAGATTAACTCCTCAACCCTTTTTGTTACAAAACTTCTACCTTTATAGTTGTGAAAGTTGCAATTAGTCATGATAACAATTATTCACTATTGAATCATGAGAATCTTATCCCCATCTCTTTTTACCAGACCCATTTTTTGTTGTTGTTAAATGCCATCAAGTTGGTACCGACTCACAGAGACCTTATGCATAGCAGAATGAAATGCTGCCCGATCGATCCTGGGCCAACCTCACTATTGTTGCTACGCTTGAGCCCACTGATGCTGCCACTTTGCTAATCCATCTCTCTGGGGTCTTCCTCTTTTTCTTTGAACCTCCACCTTACCAAATATGATATCCTTTTCAAGTGATTGGTCCCTCCTGACAATAAGTCTGAAGTATGAAAGATGAAGTTTGGCCATCCTGACCTCCAGGTAGCACATGGGCTGCACTTCTTCCAAAACAGATCTATTGGTTCTTTTGGCAGCCCATGGCACTTTCAATATTCTCCTCCAACATCATAACTGAAAAGCATCAATTCTTTTACAGTCTTCCTTATTCACTGTCCAGCTTTCGCATGCAGATGAGGTTATTGAAAATACCATGGCTTGGGTCACGAGCACCTTAGTTTTCAAGCTGACATCTTTGCTCTTCAACACTTTTAAAAGGTTTTGTGCAGCAGATTTTGATAATGTTCGATTCCTTGACTGCTGCTTCTGTGAGTGTTGATAGTTCATCCAAGAAGAATGAAGTCCCTTATAACGTCAATCTTTTCTCTGTTGATAAGAATGTTGTTTATTGGTCCAGTGGTGAGGATTTTTGTTTTCTTTCCTTTGAGATGTAATCCATACTGAAGGCTGTGCTCTTTGATCTTCATCAGTAAATAGTTTGTCTTCTTCACTTTCAGCAAGCAAGGTTGTATCATCTGCATATGGCAGGTTGTTAATGAGTCTTCCTCCAATCTCTAGACAAGATAAAAACTATTCAGTGGGGATTCTACCTTTCTTTCATTATTCCTATTCTTCAAATTTCCACCACATCACTCTTTTTATCTTTACTATCAATCTTGTCTCTATTTCCTTGCCTTTTATTCTGTCCAATCTACCTTTTCCTCATAAAAGTACAGAGATATGACCCAAGTAATACATAATGTCCTAATTCTGTCTAGAGATATTACAAGACTACAGCATTTTGTTTTCGAATATTTATCCTACTTGGTCTCTCTGTAAAGTTTAACATCATTGTCTACTATTATTTTCTTCCTCTCTTCAAGTCTTTTTTATCTGCTTCCATAATGCTTCACTCTTCTGGCTCCACCTTTCCCTGGATCAGGTCCCCTTTTCATGTTCTAAAGTATTGAATATATTGAATTAGCCTTCTGAAATCTTGTAGTCATGTTTAAACAGGTGATATATATATATATATATCTTAGAAAAGAGCTCAAGAACTCTCTCTGGTAGCATAGTGGTTACAAGTTGGACTGCTAACCTCAAGGTTAGCAGTTTGAAACTACCAGTTGTTCCACAGGGGAATGAAAAGGCTTTATGCGCCTGTAAATATTTATAGCCTCAGAAACCCTATACAGGGTCACTCTGAGTCAGAACTGACTTCACAGCACACAACCACCACCACCATATATACTAGAGGACTCCTGGTGTGGTGTGTGGTGCTGTAAGACTACTAACCCCAACGTTGGCAGTTCAAACCCACCAACCACCCCTGGGAAACCCTATGCAGTCAGAGGTTGCTATGAGTCAGAACTAACTCAAAGGCACTCAACAACAATATATCTTAGAAGTGTGCATTAATCATATATGCACATCTTGATACATTTTGATAATGTGGTCACACCAGTATAATCAGTACCTATATTGAAAACTGGTAGTGTAGTGGTTACGAATCGGGCTGTAAACCGCAAGGTCAGCAGTTCGAAACCACCAGCTGCTCCATGGAAGAAAGATGAGGCGTTCTGCTCCCGTAAAGATTAACAGCCTCGGAAACCCTGTGCAGGGTCGATATGAGTCAGAACTGACTCCACGGCACATAACAACAACAACAAATATTGAAAACTAAACTATTATCCATATTTCTAAGGGCCCATGACACACCCTTCTAACCACCTATAAATCAAAAAACAAATCTACTGCCATTGAGTCAATTCTGACTCATAGAAGTATCTGGTGAATTTTGAACCTAGCAGTTAGCAGCCTGATGTTTAACTCAGAGCACCACCAGGACTCCTTGCCCAGTATCCTTGCATCCCCGAGATATAACTGCTATGATGCCTTCTAGCACTATCAATTAGTATTTTTGTTTTGTATTTTATATAAAGGAACTTATATATTATCTTTATGCTCTGACTTCTTTCAGTGTGTCATCTATGTTCTTGGATATTGTAATTCAATTATTCTAATGGCTACAAACACTTCCATTGTATAACTATACTGCAATTTATCTACAGTTTATGTTAACGGATATTTGTATTGTGTTTTTTTTTTTTTCCCCACTAATATGTTTTTTCCCTACTAGTATGGATCATATTCCTATGAGATATTTTTAATGAATTTTTAATTAAAAATAAATGTGTCTTCTACACAGTTGGCTTTTATCCTTTGTCAGCCTGAAATCTCTCAAAATCATGACAAATTAAAAAATATTGAAAAGTTGTAGAAATTTGTTGGGAACATATTTTACCTTATGGAAAATTCACCTTCATATTTAGCATTAATAGCTTAAATTCTAAACAAATGAATCAGGGTAGAATTTAAAACAAGATTTGTTCAAGTAAAGTGAATTCTAAATTTAGAAACACTCGCATTTCACACTTTGGTAATAATGACCCTCTAGTTAGTTTTACAAGTGGGAATAGTAAAGGCTATTTAACTTTCATAAGACTCTTAACTTTAAGGAAAAATTACTATAAATATATTATATATGAAGGTAATTTAACAAGTGCTTTGAACTTTGGGATAAAGCTTTAGATGGGTTATTGTTATTAAGATGGTCTTCTATTTCTGAACAATCTGTATTATTCATTTCTATATATTATGTTCTGATTGTGTTTTAAGCCATTTTTGACCCTACAGCAAATGGTTTTCATTAAAATTTAATATAGTTTTATTAAATATGGGTAGCAATATAAAATATATCAGACAAAAGCACTTGCGGCAATACTGTTGCTGATCTACTTAAAGTAAGAAGTAACACCCTTATGCTAACTTACTAGAAATTTGTGAAAAGAATTTCACAAGGGTTTCTATACAAGCTATCTAATAACTTTTTGGTAAAACTTATTATTCTTTCTGAGATGGAATTATCTTATTTGTTAAATAGATAGAACTACGTCATAGGAATATTTATAAGCACAGTTTCAATAGTACAATACACGTATCTTATAGGCGTTGACAATTTTAGGTAAAGAACATTTTAATTGTGTTGCAATTCTATTTATTAAAACTATCATTCTTGACATGTGCCTTTCTCTAACCACCTGATTTAGGTTCACAGAGGAGGGACTGGCGTTAGAACCACTATAAGATGTACCCTCAGAATAATTGCTCTTGATCTAAAAATAATGTGTTTCTTTGGGATGATACGTGCTCTGATAAATAGTAAAGCAAATATTAAAATGTGTTGGTCTAGACTTAAAAAATGTAGACAGTGGCCAACACATTTTAATATTTGCTTTACCATTTATCAGAGCACTTATCATCCCAAAGAAACGCATTATTTTTAGATCAAGAGCAATTATCCTGAAGGTACATATATATGGAGTCCTGGAGTGGTGCTGTGTGTTAATGCATCAGACGGCAAAGCCATTTGAACTGCAAGTTTGGAGGTTCAAGCTCACCAGCTGTTCCTCAGAAACCCTATATAGGGTCACTATGGGTCGGAACCGACTCAACGGTCTTAACAACTATACATGTGTGTGTGTGTGTGTGTATATATATAATAAAGGAATCTTGGGGTGACACTATAAAATAAGTGCTGGGGACTGTTAACTGCAAGGTCAGCAGTTCAAACCCACAAACCACACGTACCAATAGATATGTTTTGGAAGAAGTGCAGCCAGAGTGCTCCTTAGAGGCCAAGATGGCTAGACTTCGTCTCTCATACTTTGGACATATTGTCAGGAGGGAACAATCACTGGAGAAGGATATCATTTTTGGTAAGGTGGAGGTTCAGATAAAAAGAGGAAGACCCCCAATGAGATGGATTGGCCAAGTGTCAGCATCAATGGACTCAAGCATGGCAACTATATATATATAACTTTGTATTGTGAATCAGGTGAAGATTTACAGAGCATATCAGCTTTCCATTCAATACATTGTGTTCCAACACATTCAGACATTCAGTTCATATACTCTATTTAGAAAGCATTTAGCCTTATACTACACTGGTGAAGGAAAAGGATAAATAATATGTGAAGTCATCAGAGAAGATCTTGTAGTAGTTATGGAAGGGTACTGGGATAGCTGGCTTCTTTTATTGCCTTTAGGAAATAAACTTCAAGACCACGAGTTAATACTTAAATTTAGGTATCATTTTTCAATCTTTTTACATAGAACAAAAACAAAGCCATGACTAACTAAAGATAATTTTGATTATACCTTGGAATATAAAACCAATTCAGTAATAGTATATTACTAATATGTTTTTCCTTTGTCACCTACTGCCTAAGGCATAGGTTGTAGTAGTTTGGTTATTTCCATTTCTGGTTTTTTTTTTTTT
>NW_006408609.1:5642699-5657374 GCF_000296735.1 Chrysochloris asiatica | reverse complement strand
TATAAGTATTAATATAAGTATTTCTTTAATCTTCTAACTCTCTTTCAGTCACCTCTGCCCTCCTCTCCCTACTGTTAGGTGCTGTCGAGTCAATTCTGACCCGTAGCGACCCTGCATCGGGACTCTGAGGAGCGGCTGGTGAGGCTGAACCACCGACCCTGCAGTTCAAAAGGCTTTGCAGTGTGGCACCTCAACCCACAGTCCTATGCCGGGACTCCTCTCAAACCAGCGAAAAAGAAAAAAAGAAGAAAAAAAAAAAGCAAACCAAATAGGACACTCATCCGTGTCTCCCTTATAGGGTTTCCACAGAGCAGCTGGGTTATAGGGTTTCCACAGAGCAGCTGGGTAGCTTGAACCACTGACCTTGCAGTTTGAAAGGCTTTGCAGTGGTGCCTTAACCCACAGTGCTACGCCAAGATGCCGCTCAAACCTGTGAGAAAAAGCCGACCAAATAGAGCGCACATCCGCGTCTCCTGTATAGGGTATCCGAGGAGCGGCTGGTGAGCTTGAACCGCCGACTTTGAATTTCAAAAGGCTTTACAGTGGCCCCTTAACCCACCACGCTGTGTCGGGAAGCCTCTCAAACCAGTGAGTAAATGCCGACCAAATCGTAAGCACATTCGCGTCTCCCGTATAGGGTTTCCGAGGAGCGGCTGGTGAGCTTGTATTTGGGCGGTGCGGCACCTTAACCCACAGTGCTACTCCAGGAGGGCAGACAGTCTTGGATTTAAATCCTGTGTCTGTCACTTACTGTGAGATTTCTGTTAAATTCCTTCATCTTATCATCTTCGATTATTGTTATTGTTACGTGCTACTGAGTCAATTCCGACTCATAGGGACCTTATGCACAATAGAACAAAGCACTGCCTGATTCCGTAAAATCCCCACAATTGTTGTTAAGCTTGAGCCCATTACTGCTGCCATTTAGTCAGTTCATCTGATTGAGAATCTTCTTCCTTTTGGTTTACTTTCCATTTTACCTAGCATGATATCCATCTCCAGGGACTGGAGACGCGAATGTGCTTACGATTTGGTCGGCAGTTCTAACCCCCTGACTGATCCATGGGAGAAAGTTGTGGCGATATGCTTTCATAACGAATACAGACTTATAAAGCCTATGTGGCAGTTCTACTCTGCCTTTTAGGATTGCCATGAATAGGAATCAACTCAACAACAATGGACCTTGATTTTGGGTTTACCTCATGTGGTTGTTTTGAAAACTAAATAGCATAATAATAGCTAACATTTTTTGAGTAGTTTATAAGGATCAGTCCTTTATATGTGCATTAATTATAGCCAACACAAGACTAATTTCCAAAATGTGAAGATACCTCATATCTCCATATTCACAATTCATTATCATGAAATCAGCCACGCATGTTGCACTTTCTCTGTCTGATACTAACCACCGAGAATCTCCATGTGTTAGAAGTCTTTCTTTCCAAGGCCAACGTCATTGCCATCTAGTTGATTCTCATAGACTATATTGTACAGAGTTGAACTGCCCCAGAGGGTTTCCAAGGTTATACTCTCTTTGGAAAATTCCTGGCGTGATGTTGCAGGATAATACACTAGAATGCAAGGTCGGTTTGAACTACACGGTAGGTCAGTTGTTCACATCCACCAACAACTTGTTGGAAACAGGGTTGCTATAACTCAGAATGGCACTTGGCAATGGTACTTGACAACAACAATCACTATGGAAGCACATTAACACATTTTTCTCCGATGGAGTAGCTGATGAAATTGAACTGCTATCCTTTATGTTACCAACCAAGTGCTTAACCACTGTGCCACCAGGACCTCCCCCAGTCTTTCCAGCCCCTGCCAAATAGACAAATGCCAATCCCTCTGCTGGCTATCACTGCTCCCAGTGAGTTCTGTAATTCACGAGAATCACTCAAGGAACTCATGGAGACTATGTATACCTACATTTACCTATTTTTTATACCCAGAAAGAATACAAGCAATACACTAGAACAAGCAAAGTTTGGGAGAGATCCTGGAAGTATAAGGTTTCCATTGTCCTCTGGGACTTATCACAGTCTTTTTCTTGGTGGATGTTCTTATCAATCCAGGAAGTCCCTAAAAAGTACCCTAAGGTCCAGTGTTCCTAAGCATTAAAACCTCAGTGAACATGCATGACTGGGCTTTAACACATTGTTATGATTGATCCAATCAATGAAGATTTGTAATGGACTAGATCATGCCCACCTCCCTTTCCAAGATCTGGAGAATGTGCAGCCCCTACTCATTTACACAAGTGTAAGTGTTGTCTGCCTGTTTTTATAAAATAAAGGCTCCATGATTGCAGGCCAATTCCTACGACTATTTTCAAAAAGCAGAGACAAAAGACCAAATCAGGTTTTTTTTTTGCTGCAAAACATGTATAACCTAGCTTTTAACACTGCTGGGTTAACTATTTGCTCTATAAATTCTCATTGTGAACTGCATAATCTTATTTAGAATTGAATAATTATTGACTTGTGATTAATGGAGAATAAGTTTTTATGATGGATTCAGAAGAAATTAGTCACTCATGTCTAACATCAAAAGCACGTGCTTTTTTTCATAAAATAATTTCAGAGTTTGTTGTAGGTGTCCACTAGTCTCAAGTGCTATGTAGAGAACACTAAAAAATTATAAAACCTGATTCCTTCCAATAAAGCTCAATAATGATAAATATTGCATTATGATTATTTCCTTGTTCTACCAAACTATTGAGCTGTGGGCCATTCATCCTCAAAGTTTCACATTATACTATCTGACACATACTAGGTCTATCATAAACATTTGTTGAATAAATAAATAAAGTTTAAAATTGCTGTCATTAGAATTTTTATTTTTAGCTTTATTTATTCTTTTCTCTCTTGACTCTGTCAATATAAGCATCTTTCCTTTGCACTTTCATTTTTACTGTTTCTGCACCATTTCACCTTTGATTATTTTTTCCAACTACATGTTCCACTGAACACTTCCACAGTTGGGAATATCTACCTTTCTCTTTAAACCTTTGGTCTTACTCTTTCCCTTGAGTGCTTTCTTTATATCATTTTAAATATACCCTGACACTAGGACATCTTTTGGTGGAACTAAGCATTCTTTTTTGGCCATTTTTTTTTTTTTACTGTGATTTCTTTCTATTCTCCTCTTCTTTCTCTCTCCAACCCCCCCCCACATACACACACACACACACACACACACACACACACACACACACACATATATGCATGTGTGAGTGCATGCATGTGTGTGTTTTGTAATATATATATTGCAGTTATTTGAGTTTTTAAGAAATGAATTTTAGCTATTACTATAGCATATATCAGGAAAGTAATGTTATTTTTCTCTAGGTATTTTACAATCTCTATTATTTCCTGCTTCTAAAGTCTTTCAATTCAATTGCTGTATTTACATTTCTGTGTGTATATGAAAGGACTTCAAAATGTTTTTGGAAATTTTTCATTATATTTTAATTCAATTTTTCCATGATTTAAAAAAAAACCCTAGTATGTGAAAAGAGTACCAGTTGATGCTGTAGGATAAGCATTGGACTGTTAACTGTAAGGTCAGCAGTTTAAACCCACAAGCTGCTCCTCAGAAACCCTATACAGGATCACTATGAGTCAGACCTGACTCCATGGCACTAAAAAACAACAATAACAGTTTGTGAAATCTATTCCAAATTGTTATCATTGATATTGAAATAAGCATCCTTGAATACACATAGACTGTATCTAAACATTTGGCCTCATGGGTCAACCTCTACTTACTCACTGTTCATATTTTCTGTTCCTTTGTTTCCTAAGACAGAAGAAATTCTCTTATAGATGAATTTTTTGGTATGCTGGAATGCTTTAAAAAGGTTAAATCATTTTTCTTATTCATATATCTATTGGGAATGTATTATGCATTCACACATACTAATTCACTTCCTTGGTCAAATATCTTCAAACTTGGAACTTGTGCATCTCCAAACACAGTCCTTCAGGTCCTGAGTTAAAGTCCTGAGTCTGTATTTCTTTTCCTTTAAAGACCACAGAATGAGGCCCCAGCCCCTCCCTTGATGTGAAATCAATTTCCTTCTTTGTATTGAGTCTTGTTTCACTTGTACTAAGATTACATCTAGTCCTCTTCCTCGAGCTGTCTGTGTTCTTAATGCATTACATGGTTCTGCTTAAAGGTCTGCTTTTCCGGTATCTGGGTGATTTTAATTAGTCTTTTGAAGTTTCTTTTGAAATCCTTCTTCTCTTTCACTTTTGATTATTTACTGTCTACAGTATCCTTATCTCAGTCTGTATGTTAAATGCTTTTCTATATTATTTTTCTTCTGGAATTTTAATTGCAGTTATCTGCATAATTTCTTTGTGTGAATGTGCATGTGTACAACATCGCCCGGCTTTAAAACTCTTCACTTGGTTTTTGGATACTAAGAGTAACAGAATCCAAGATACATAGACAAATACACAAGAAAGAAAATATTCTCTGAGCAATGAGGTATATTTTATTACACGAGACGCATGAAGAGTGACTCTTTTTGCAATCTCTTTCTAGTCAAGTTTTTGAAAATAAGGTTGCTTGAATTTTATCTTACAAAATGAGGCATGGCCAAAAACTGAGCAAAAGGAAATGTAGAAATCATTGTTGTAAAAGTAGCCGCATCATTTGAAAGACGTAGCTCAGCTTCTCAGAGAAATGAGATAAAGTGGTTGTCATACTCATCATTTAAACTTACACAGAAGAAAACAATACAGTTTATAATGTAAAAGAGCTTAATCCACATTGCAGAAAGCCATGGTTAGGTTCCACCACTGATACTAAACTTTTGCATAATTTTTGGTTAGTCACTTAAGTCTCCAAGCTGCAATATATTCTAAAAATATGACAGAATTTTCCCTGTTTAATTCACATGATTAATTTGTGCAGCTGATAAGCTAAAATAAGCAAAAGTACTTTTTGAAAATGGTTTAAAACAAATTTTTCTGCAATTTTTATTTTTCAAACAAAACAAAACATTATTAACTTTATAGTCTCAGGATCACACTTTGACTGCCTATGAATTGCATGATCTTGTTTAGAATTGACTAGTTGTTGATTTTTGGTTTGTTGATTTTTGGTTTGTGGACAATCAGTTTTTATGATACAACCTGAAGAAATTAGAATCAATTCGATTAATCTATATCTCTCTACATTAAAAGCAGGAGAAAGCAACATGAAAACTACTGGTTACAAAGGAAGTATACTCCTGAGATATTTTAATTATTGACATTTAAAATAATGAGTCTGACATAAGATATATTAAAAAATAATTGCATATACCTTAATTCAGCTTCTGTGTACAATGATACATGTGAGTTCTATGCAAATGGATATTTAAATTATATTTTCTCAATATGCCAGAAATGGTATCCTTTCTATCAACCTAAACTTGCAGATTTCTGCTTCTAGTTATACTTGCAATTTAGGATCCTGCAATAGATTAGTTCTTAGCATAATATTTTTAGTTCCTACTGTGTTCATCCCTGAAATTAACGAATATAAATAACCTTTTCAGAATGCTTGTTTTCCACTTAATAGAAATGATCAGATTCTTCATTTATTGATAAACCATGATATGAAAGACTCCCTACAGATAACACTCATTGATAAGAACACCTACTGATGCATTTGATTAGCCACCTACATTGAAATTAATTAAATAAAAACTTCCTCATTATCTTTTTCCATTTCTTTAACTATTGGTCCTAATTTATTAGAGAAATAAAATAAATTCTTTGTATGTTGTTACTCTTTAAGCAGAATTAAAATGAATAATATTAATAACAGATTATGTCACCTTTAGTCCAAGTGTAGAGAGTGTTAAGCATTAAATTTCTAAAATCTCTTGCATGGTTTAAAATAATGATGTAGTTACTGACTATATGTATTTTGAAAACAATATATTTTGAATAAATATCGAAATAACAAAGTCAGCTTCTAGTCTCTATAAACCCTTTCATTACAAAATATTCACCTAAATGACAAAAATTCAGAGCAACAAATAAAGGATGTAATTACTATTTTGAATGTAATTAAACTTTTGACAAAGTAATAATAATAACAATAATAATCCAAGTAGTAAATCTACTAAAGTCGATGTGTCAAGAGCTACTGCCATAGAAAATGAATCAAAAGAGATGAGGAAATATATTTGAAATTATAATTAGTGATTATTATTTGGATTAAATGTGGTAGAATATGCTGGAGGTATAATATTACTTGCAGTTATAATACAAAAGCATAATGTTCAACTTTTAGCTCCTATTTAAGTAAAACAAACAAACAAACAAAAAAACACATTGTTCCTAGTGCACCGGAATTACTCCAGCGATACACTGAAATTAGCATCCATATCTTCAACCCAGTTGCAGACTTATATGTTAAATATAAGTAGCATATGAGATTCAATAAGGCATTATAGGCTCAGTATTGAAAAAGTGATAGTTTATGACTTTATATTATAAAGACACATATTGCAGTAGGGCCGACCCTACTTCAGTATGGCTGTATCTTATCTAATTATGTTTTAGTTATTTTATTTCCAACTAAGACCAAATTCAAAGGTACAGGGAGTTCAGGCAACAACATATTTATCTCTGGGGATCACAAATCAACCAGTAGTAATATTTAGCAAGTGTTTTTTTTTTTTTTTTTTTTAGGTCTCTTCTCTCTGCCAAGCATGATTCTAAGTGCTAGGGATACACTAGTGATCTAAACATAAGCAGCTTGGTCTTCATGGACCTTACAAGCTAAAGTGGAAAGGCAAACAATGAAAAATGTATTTATGTAAAGTATATTGTACACTAGATGTTGACCAGATCTTACTGACTTCATGTTAGAAATATAATAGAAATATAATAGATAATATGGCTTTAATCTAATTCAAAGAATTAGCAGAATTATAATTGTTGGGAAGACTAATTTTAACAAATGGAGGCATAAGGTATGTGAAGTACACAATCAATAAATGGTATGTGAAGTGCATAGTCAATAGCTACATGTTCTGGGAGAAATGTGTGTATGTAAAAATGAGTATATTATGCAGGTGAGTGTAGCAGCTACAGCCAATACAGCCAGGTCTGACCAATATATTCTCAGTGATTCAGGAGAAACAAATTACTAAACCAAACAAACAATAACAACAACAACAACAACAACAACAAAAAGAAGAGAATTATAGAAATGATTAGAGACTATGTATTGGACAAGAGCACTAATTCCAGATCTCAGATGGAATCCTGGGTCTTCCAATTTCCACGTTGGAAGAGCAGACAATCTAATTCCTCAGAATTACAAAATATATGTTCACTATATTCAAATACTTGTTCAATATTTCAACAAATGGATAGAATAGTTTATTAGTTTCCTATGGTGCTTAATTGTTGTTAAGTATACCAATGAAACGGTTCTAAACTCATAGTGACACAGTATAGGGTTTCTGGGGCTTTAAATCTTTGCTGGGTCAGAAAGCCTCATCTTTCTCCTGTGAAGTGGCTTGTGGGCTGGAAGCTACAACCTGTGGTTTACAGTGCAGTGCTTACCCCACAAAGCCATTAATTTAGCAGCTTAAAACAATGCCCACTTATTATCTCAAAGTTTTGTGGGTAAGGGATCCAGTCAAGGTGCATCTGGTCCACTGCTGAGAGTCTCATCAGGTACCTTACTGAGGAGATATCTGCTCCCAAGGGCCCTTAGGTTTTGGACAGAATTCATCTCTGTCTGAATGAGATACCCGTTCTTTTGCTGGTTGATGAACAGGTGATTACTTCCACCTATTAGAAGCTGCCCACTTTTCTCTGCTATGTGGTCCTCTCCATATGGTCTCTATGTTGCAACTTAATTATACAAACTAGCAAGAGGAGAATATTGAAAGTGCCGTGGACTGCCAAAAGAACCAATATCTCAGTTTTGAAAGAAGTGCAGCCAGATTGCTCCTTAGAGGCCAAGATGGCCAAACTTCATCTCTCATACTTTGGACATATTGTCAGGAGGGAACAATAGCTGGAGAAGGATATCATGTTTGGTAAGATGGAGGGGTCAGAGAAAAAGAGGAAGACCCCCAACAAGATGGATTAGCCAAGTGGCAGCATCGATGGACTCAAGCGTGGCAACAATAGTGAGGTTGGCCCAGGATCAGGTAGTGTTTCGTTCTGCTGTGCATAAGGTACCAACTCGATGGCACCTAACAACAACAACTAACAAGCAAAAGAGAAAGGTTTATGTAAAACAGTGTCTTATATAACATACCACAAAGGATTGACATCCATTTTCTAATCCATCTTCTCTGAATTGGACCAAGTTGTGGTTCTGCTTGCATTCAGGAGAAGATAATTGTACAAAGGCTTAACACCAAGAGGCAGGGAATTACTAATATCACCACACATTTTGCCCTTCATAGGTTCTGCCGGCCACAAATTGACTTTTCAGAAAACTGTGGAAAAATGTATGGGTCACTGTTAAGAAGAATATGGCCACCTTCTAGCCTCCTTTCTGACCTCATTTATATTTCCATTTTTGCTTATCTTTAAATTTGCTTTTTAAATGTGGAAAAAAAGTATTCTGTTCAAATATCTCTACATCCTTCTCAAACAAAGGAATAGAGAATGAGATTAATGTAAAAAAAAATGAAGGGACATTAGTCAATTAAGAAAAGAAAAGAAAAGAAAGGAGTAGGAAAATAAAAAGTAGAGACTAGTTACTAAGTGAAGTCCTGGTATAATGCTATAGGATAAGCACTGGGACTGCTAACTGCAAGATCGGATGTTCAAACCCAGCAGTTACTTTGCTTTGGATTAATGCGCTGGACTGTTTGAATTGCAAGGTTGGGGCATGAAACAACAACAATGTGATTAAATTAGGAAGGGAGAATAATTCAAGAAATTTTTTGCAAAATTCGAAATATAGGATAAGCTGCCAATAAGGTTTTGACTGGTAGAATTTAGAGTTCAAAATATCAAGAGATTTTTAGGACGACCTCAAGAGCATGAGAGATTTGATGAATGAGGATACGATTCATAGAAATGGAACATCAGGGGGAACAGAAGGTGTGGAGGAAAAAGTGACTGCTAAGTTTTAGTCCTGAAATGATAGCATAGTAAAGAGTAGAATAAAATAGAAAGCTTTGTTTTAATGGTTTTTATTTTAACAATAAGAAAAAATCTGATGTCCAAAGATATTTAGTGATCTGACCAAAGTCACATAGTCGATCAGTACCTTACCCAGGACCCCAACCAAACATTCCTGATTACTTATAGTCTAGGGTGACTTTTGGAGTCCTGATATGGCACTGTAGGATAAAGCACTGGACCACAAGGTCGAGTTGAATTGCAAGGTTGGTAGTTCAAACCCACCAGCTGCTCCTCAAAGGGTCACTATGAGTCGGAACCAACTTGATGGCACTTAACAACCACAGCAACAAGGGTGACTTTTATTGGGCCACAGTTGATTTCCAATATTGAATTTCAGATTAAATGACAATATTAATATACATAAAAACAGCAAAGATGTCGACATAATACATGTGACATTTGGGAAACCAGGCACACTAGAAGTAAAAATTGGGATTTCATTGCTTGGATACATGCAGAGAGGCATTTATCAGATAAGACCTTCAAAGAAAAAGAATAAAGAGAGAAAGACAACTAACTACCAGATGAATCTTAAGCAACATTTACATTTTGAAAGTAGAAGGAGGGACAAGCAGCTATCACAGACATAATTTAAAGATATGAAATAAAATAAAATTTTATTTTTAATTTTATTTATTATTAATATAATAAAATGTATAATAATAAATTATAAAGATATTATTTTTTAAATAAAAATTTATTTATCCTGAAATTTTACATTCAGTTTTTACATGTAGTGCTTTATGCAACTTTACCGGGATGGTGAAAAATATCACCAAAGAGCAAAAAACAATCTAATTTGCCTATTAAAATTCCATTTTTGTAAGTATAGTAATAGACTAGCATTCTGAAATGGAGAAACGTATTAAAAATTAAAGCATTACTATTTGGAGAAGCCAGATAATTCCTTCTAAGACTAAACTATTTAATGACAGTTTGTGAGATGAAGATAATTTGCTTGTTTATTAATAAGATGCAAGTTACTTCCTTAATGAACCATTTTAATCAGTGATCTATCAGTTAATCAGTGTTAATCAGCGTTTCATTACTAAATAAGGACTTCATGATGAGGTGGACAAACTCATAGTGTTGCATGACTAATAAGAAGACATCAATTTTTCAGAAGGATTTTCATTATCTTCAAATCTATAATATTCAAAGTTTGGGAAAGATTCTCTTTAGGTTTGCAGAAGCCATTGGCTCCATGAAAGGTGTCCAACCTTTGTGAACAAGTGATTCTGGGTGTGTACATAGGCTTTGCTTAATCTGAAGCTCTTCCACATAAAATGATCTTGAGAAAATAACTGCATGGTTTATTTTAGATAAAAGGACCGCATGATCTCACAACCGTCTTTCATGTTCATATAATAACAGATGAATAGAAAAGCAAAATGTGGTAGATACATACAATGCAATATCATTCAGTCATAAGAATAAATGAAGTGCTGATACATTTCACAGAATATATGGCTCTTGAAAACATTAAGTTGAGTGCAACGTCAGAAACAAAAGAACAAATACTGTATTTTCTAATTTGTCTTAGTCATCTAGTGATGCTGTTAACAGAAAAATCACATTTTTTGTTTGGGTTCAACCAAAAGTATTTTGTCACATTTATGAGGCTACAAGTTTGAATTCAGGAGACCAACTCTAAGGAAATTTTCCTCTGTTGACTTCAAGGAAGTCCTTCTCTCTTCAGCTTCTATTCCTTTGTCCCTTGGTGATCTTCATATAGCATGGCATCTATTCTCCATTTCTGCTTGTTTACTTGCTTATTTATCTATTTTATGTATCAAAAGAGATAGACTTTAAACAATCTCTAAACAAATATGGTCTCATTAAAATGACTTCACAGTTTGAGCCTGCCAGGAGCTCCTCAGGAAAAAGATGAGGCTTTCTGCTCCTGTGAAGATTTAAAGCCTCAGGATATTGGATCACTGAGTGGTGTCTTAGGCAGGGTTTTCTAGAGAAGCAAAACCAGTGAAACATATATATGTCTATATATAAAGATAAATTTGTTATCATAAAATTGTAGTCCCAGGTCTCCAGAGGAAGTGAGAAAGGAAGTCCCTTCCAAGTGTTCAAAGGATGCAGCCCTTCAATTGATTGACTGCTCATAGCCGCTTACTCATAGAGCTAACTATGCCTGTATTAGATTTCATCACTGTGGAAATAAGCACATTTTAACTAATAACTTCTGATAATATCCTGCCCTAGTCAAGTTGGTACAGAACCCTAACCATTACAAGTGGGAACTGACTTGATGGACTTATCAACAACCACATGACAAAAATCTACTCCAAATGGAATTATAATCACAAGTATAGGTGTCAGGAATTATAACATGTGTTTTGTGGGGTTGAAGTTCAATCCATATCACTTACAGGAAATAACTAAAATAGGTAAATGCATAGAGACAAAACTTTATTAGCAATTTAAAAGGATTGGGGGAGGAATTTGATTTTGATTTAACTCACTGATTTAATTTGAATAAAAAATGTTAGAAATATTGGTGAAGTTATATCTCATCCAGGTAGCTTGTGACCAACATACCTATATGTGAATATAGGTGAATAACTGCCCTGAAGACACTTTCAGCCAGAGTCTTGGAAAACAGTATCTTAGCACTGGCCACATCAAGAAAGTATTAAATAAAATAGTCTCTACATAATGTCGTCTTCATGTTCTGCAGACTTCTTGTCTAGCTTTTTGCATAGTTTTCTGTGCTTCAGTTTTTGTTCAAGTATCCTGATGCATTTCCAGGTGGTAGTCAAGGCCCTTTTCCCTAGCCTGTCAAATTTGTTTTATACTCATTCACAGCATTACTTCTTATATTGAGGTCAACAGATACATTGCAAATTAAAATATAAAATTCACATTAGTTTTAAAGATAAAAGATCCTTTAAAACAATGACACGTTCATAGTCACTCCACACCCAAACACCATGGGAATTTCATTTGAGCATTTTAGCTCTTAGTTATCAGATAGCTTTCCATCTGTAAACAAGATTTTTTAAGAACTGGTTTAGAGGCAAAAGCTTTGTACTGAATTTAAAAACTCAAAACTTGGAACACCAACAACCAAAAAGGATAACTGCAATGAATGATCATTCATGATCTTTTCCTACCTTTATGTATCTAAGAGACTCATTTACGATGTAGCTCCCTCTCAGAAAATTTTCAATTATCCATGGGAAAAAAAAAAAATCAAATGATGATATGTATAATTAAAATAAATGCTGATCTTTCCTAAACTATATTTATAAGATGTTAATAAATACCAGACTATACTTTTTATATAACTATGAACATGGAGAATGAAATTAGTAAGGAAAGAGTTTCCCTCCACTATTATTAGTGGTATAATAATGATTCAAAACCCAATTAAATATATTTTCCATAATATGTGTCCTATGTGAAAAAAATATATATATACATTTTTTTTTGGTTTGAGGGGCTTGTAGGGTTTTTTGTTTTGCTTTGTTTTTTTGTACAAATACTATATATTACAGAACTCAAAAGGACACTTGCTTAGGAGATTCCTCAAAAAGTACAATAAATAAATACATCTCATTGTTTGTACTGGCACTCTTGCTGGACAAACTTCAAAACTTGGAAGAATATTAAAACAATTCCTATCAGGAAATTTGAAATAGCATAGCATAGTTATTTTAAACACAGTCATAGCTCATTAAGAAAATTGTGCCTGCAGATCTTCTCTACAAATAGATATACATATGTAAGACTAAAATAATTATATCATAAGACATTCTCCATGCTTAAATAATATTACTTTTTTGAAACTTTAACCTTGACTGATCTTTAGCCAAAGAGCCCAAAATTAGAGAACCGCAAAAATGTACTAATCTGCAGATAATATAAACCTGAGGCTTAAAACATATTTCCTAAAGTTTGAATTGGTTTCCTTAAACTTAATCACTGCATAATTCTGTCTATAATTGTGTTGTCCATCATTTTTGTCAAAACATTTAAGGAATTGTATTTCACAAATAATGGTGTATAAACAACAACAACAAAATTAGTTTGTACAAACATATTTGGCTCCCGTGTCAAAATCTGTTGCCTTTTTTGGCTTAATTACTGTTTAAAAATAATACATAGTAACAAATGATCATTTTGTTTATACTTGTTTTATACCTTTTAAATGGTGTTGTGAAGTAATCATTTCCAAACTTGTAAAATTAATGCCATAATGAGAAACATGTATGTATTCTAAGTAACTCGGTATTCTATGCCCAATATCTCTCTTCACTGTGCTCCATCTGATAACTCTCAGCAGACACTCAACATAATTAATGTGACTGTATTTCCCAGTTTGTCTAATTTTTGATTCTCTACCTCCGAGATAAATGAAGGTGAAAATGAAGGAATGTTTTGTGTTCATGATGAAAAATTTGTTTGTAGTGAACTAAGAATAGTGAAATGAAACATAAACACACTTCAAAGATAAATGAGGAAATAAAAATTTTAATATAATAAAAAACTTTAATTTAATGTACATGAATCTTTCAATAAACCATTTTTAAATGGCCATGCAATAGGAACATAAGCAACGTATAAGAAACCCAAAGAAATACGAAAGCCTGGTAAACCAAAATCAGATTCAATCTCATTAGTCATCAGAAAAAACAAACATAAAATCAGATTATACTTTTTCCAAACTTGATTGGCAAATTAAAAACAAAATATCAGTCTAGTTAGTATATGGGGAATTGAGCATTCTCATGCAATGTTAATGAGCCTGGAAATTCACTTAAATAAAAAAAAATGCTGTGTGTTCCAAGCTTGGGCACTGCACATCTTAATGCAAAGTCTAGATGACTGGTGATAGCGTAAGTCAGGAATTAGAATTTTGTGTCTGAAGATAATGCGTAGAAAGTATCTTAGAGGTAGGTGCAAGGGAAGTCTTGAATGAAAGTAACAGTTTGATGGACCTCTTGCTTTCTTCCTCTCCACTTAATTGTCATCTTCCTCACTCAAAAAGGACAAAATCTTCAGCAGCAGTCACTGTGAAGAGTAAATATAATATATGTTAACCATGTATTGGAAAAATCCTTTTCTGTAATGAGTTAAAATGAAACTCTTTGTTTAATAGGAAGCAGCTAAACCTGGTCTGTGAAAATGAATATATTCTTTTAGTTAAATTAACTAGAGCAATGCAATATGTTAAATTTAAAAAGGGAATTTAGTTCCTCCCACCCCCACATTGTTTAATTAAATACTTATTATGCAAAAAATGCACTCAGCATGTCTTATTAATATACTTTGGAATAAAGTACTACTGTGAGAAGGTTTGCAAATCATTCAAGAAATTAAAAAAAAAAGTGCTTCAGCTGCTTCACCTGGTAACTCTCTTTACAATGGTTTTATTTCATTATAGGCCATAGGAATAATGGATAGAAATAACATGGAAGAAATTTTTGGGAAAAAATAAGAGCTTTGTAATAAGAGTTCACTGTTTTCTGTGTCAGACTGTTCAGTGGGGGG
>NW_006408609.1:5638676-5640062 GCF_000296735.1 Chrysochloris asiatica | reverse complement strand
CCGTTTTGGAATAAGTGCAGCCAGAGTGCTCCTTGGAGGCCAAGATGGTGAAACTTCATCTCTCATACTTAGGACATATTGTCAGGAGGGACCAGTGGTTGGAGAAGGATATCATGTTTGGTAAGGTGGAGGGTCAGAGAAAAAGAGGAAGACCCCCAACAAGATGGATTGGCCAACCAGCAGCATTGATGGACTCAAGCGTGGCAACAGAAGTGAGGTTGGCCCAGGATCAGGCAGTGTTTTGTTCTGCTGTGCATAAGGTCGCTATGAGTTGGTGCCGACTCAATGGCATCTAACAACAACAACAACATAGAACCTTTAATATTTTCCTTCAACATCATAACTCAAATGCATCAATTCTTCTACGATTTCCTAATTCATTGTTTATTTTCATATGCATATGTGTTGTTGTTAAGTATCTTTGAGTCAGCTCTGACTCATAGTGACTCTATATAGGGTTTTCAAGGAGCAGATGGTGGGTTTGATCTGCCAACTTTGTGGTTCGCAGTCTAGTACTGATCCTAAAGCACCACAGGATACTGAAGATACCTTGGATTTGTTCAGTCTCACCTTAGACCTCAAAAATGACATCTTTGTTCTTGAATACTTTGAAGAGGATTTGTACAGCAGATTTTCATACTACATTATGCCCTTTGATTTCTTGACCATTGTTTCCATGTGTGTTGATAGTAGAGCCAAGCAAAATGAAAGGAAATCTTTGACCACTTCTGTTTTTTCTTCATTTACTATGATGTTACTTATTGGCTCCAGTTGTGAGGATTTTTGTTTTCTTTGCACTGAGGTGCAACCCATACTGAAGGCTGTGGTCTTTGATCTCCATCAGTAAGTGTTTCACGTTCTCGTCACTGTCAGCAAGCAAAGTTGTATCATCTGCATACTACAAGTTGTTAATGAGTTTTCCTCCAATCCTGATGCCACATTCTCCTTGAAATAATCCAGTTTCTCAGATTATTTGCTCAGCATACAGACTGAATAAATATGGTGAAAAATATAACTCTGGCACACACCTTTCCTGATTTTAAGCCATTTAGTGTTCCCTTCTTCTGTTAGAACAACTGTCTCTTGGTCTTTGTTTAGGTTCCTCATGAGCACAATTAAGTATTCTGGAATACCCATTCTTTGCAATGTTATGCATCGCTTGCCATGATCCACACTGTTGGAAGCCTTTGCATAGTCAATAAAGAACAGGTAAAGATCTTTTTCTGGTATTATCTGCTTTCAGCCAAGATCCATCTGACCTCAACAATGATATCCCTTATTCCACATCCCCATCTGAATTTTCCTGTAATGTACATTTCCCTGTAATGTACTGTTACAGCCATTTTTAAATTCTTTTCATGTTATATTAATTTTTATATATTTATA
>NW_006408609.1:5633002-5638576 GCF_000296735.1 Chrysochloris asiatica | reverse complement strand
GGCATTTACTGAGACTCTGTCAATGCGTCAATGCTGAGGCTCCAGAGTGGCTAACAGGCAATACCTGTATGGGAAGATTTTATTTTATAGTCATACTTTGTCTGCACTTGTGATTTGCAAATACTGGTTAGCTGATGCTCTTAAGTTAGGACAGATCAACTTTAAAAACCTGTCATTTTAGTTGCCTACCAATGTTTAGGCTGAAGAAATTTTGTGCAAAGGATTCATGAGAGATACAAAGGAGTTTTGTATTTTCCACTAATTTTAGTCACACAGTACCCTCTTCATCTTCCTTCCTTTTTTTTTGCTATTTTATACAGAATTGTTCTAAAAGGGCCCAAGAAAATGGCTTATCTTGTGGGTAGTTAAATTACATGTCAAACATTTCAGAGTCTAGAAAATAGCTAATGAGAGTACAGTATTAGAATGTCAAACACGTACACATCGTTTTCTTCCTCTTCCTGACCCCAAACCCCTTTAATAGCAACCATAATGATCTGTTGAGACTTCAGCCCACTGTTCTCTTCCTCACTCATATTTAGTAATTACTTTCTCTTAAAGGTTGTGCTTTTCTTAAGGAAAGTAAATTTCCAAAGTGCCTTTCTGTTTTCTGCTTATGACAGAAAAGACACATTAGGGGAGTGAGTTTGACAGCTGATAACGTTCCCCATTTCCTTCCGTCTCTGCAAAATGCCACACAAAATATTCAAGTGTTTTCTGTATGTGTTGGGGAGACTTGAGTTTTGTTTGGTTTTCTTCTTGGATGACTGCCTATGAATTACACCAAAAAAGACTGTAAACAGCCTGATACACGTAATCCTCTTGGCTATTCAAGCAAGGAGGAAAAAATGGAAAAGGAAAAAATCAGGCATGCATGTGCAGAGTAATTCAAAACAAAGTTTCTAATGTAGTGACAGAACACTCATGTTGAAGATCAAATGTGAATCCAGAATCTTATCATCAGTGACACTTTAAAGAAGAATGTAATATGATGTTATATGTTTATAAAACACATTCTTTCCAATTCCAGTTAATGTTCAAAGTGGATTTATATGGCAAACTCTTAGTGTTAGGCAATATTCAATAGGATGAGTAAAGTAAACTCTCCAGGAAGAAGTATAACCACCAAGTGAGCTAAAAGTATGCGATTCAAAATCTAAAACCAGACACAATTGCTTTGTTATTGTTTTTAGGTACATTGGCAGTCTAATATATGAAATAGGTATAATTTAATAACCCTTTTGATGTGATGTTTATTGTGCTCAAGGAAGTGTGGTTTGCTCTATGTCAACTAATTGCCTATTTAAATAATATAAAGTGATTGTCACCACTTGGGTCTATAGGCACATGCACAAAGAATGGGTAAGATTATTTAAAGGGCTGAAACATGATCCATTCATTATGTTGGTGAGAGTTTTCATTCATGACATTGTATAGAATGTCCAGCCTCAGACTTAAGTGTCTTTGTGAGTCTCAGGTATGACTGGAGAAAATGTATCCGTTAATATAAAACAAACAGAGCTGTAATCCCAGACCAGATGAAGAAAATTACAAATATGTGCTGGCAAAAGATGGAGTAGTATTAACTCTTCAAAGGCAAACATTTCATTTTAGATTTCTCCCTTGAAGGCCAGGATAATGTGTAAATGCTTTCACTAATATCCTTTTTTCATTCACTCTTTCAACAAATATTTTTGGATACTTGTTAAATTAGATAAACATAACTCCATAGGTATGGTGCTTTGGGATAATGCACCGGACCACAAGGACAATTTGAACCACAAGGTTGGCTGTTTGAACTCACCAGCCACTCTACAGAAACCCTATACAGTATCACTATGGGTTGGAACTGACTTGACGGCACTTATCAACAACATAGTCAAATAAAAATAATGAATTTTACAAAGACGTTGAGAAGTCTAAGAATATGTAACAGGATACTCAATTAGTCAAGGGCTAGGGAGGATGTCTCTGTCAGAATGATCTTTAACAAGAGATTTGGAGAATGAGTTGTTGTTGTCATTATGTGCCGTGGAGTCAGTTCTGACACATAGCGACCTTGTACAGGGTTTCCGAGGCTGTAATCTTTGCGGAGCAGAAAGCCTCATCTTTCTCCCAAGGAACAGCTGGTAGTTTCGAACTGCTGACCTTGCGGTTCACAGCCCGATTCGTAACCACTACGCTGGAGAATGAGTAAGAGTTAGTAAAGGGAAGAGGAGCATTGTGGTTAGATAGATTAGTTTATAAATGAATCTTTTGTTGCCTTAGATACCTTCTTCTGGACAAATATGAAGATTGTTTCTTTAATTCTCTATTCAACTGAAATTTTTGTTAAGCAACTGGTATTTATCAGGAAGTTATAATTCTTGACTCCAGTTGTGTTCTCCAAAGGTTTATTCAGAGTGTCTTCAAACTTTCTTCACCATTTCAAGCCCCAGACAAATCACTAAAATAGTGTAACATGATTAAGGTAATGGAGAGTACTCTGATGATCTCTAGGAAATATGGCAGTCTTTTGTTGTTAGAGAGGTCCTTTATGTTATAATTTTGTGATTCTTGTTAGAACTCTTGTCTAGTAGCTCTGTAGTGGGAAAAATGTTCATGCATATAAATTATTCTTGCCATTCATTCTATAAATAAGCATCCACTTTATGAAAACTTTGGACATACTTCTGGCATATTGTCCAGAGAGACCAGTCACTGGAGAAGGATATCATATTTGATAAAGTGGAGGATCAGAGAAAAGGAGGAAGATCCCCAATAAGATGGATTGGCACAGTTGCAACATCAATGGGCTGAAAAATAGCTATGATTGTGAGGTTGACCCAGGACTGGGCAGTGTTTTGTTCTGTTGTGGATAGGGTTGCTATGAGTCGGTACTGACTTGATGGCACCTAACAACAACAACAACATATGAAAACAGATAATGTAAATAATCCAATCTTTCCTTTTGGTAGCTTGCAGTGTATTCAGAGAAATAACAAATGTTCTGCTATTATATTGCACCTTCTACTGAGACTTTTATCTTGTGAGCCTTCCTCGAGAGAGTGAGAATAAATGCTGGCTTTGTTTCAACAGAAGTTTTTAAACAAGTCAATCTTTATTCTGTCTTTCTGATGACTCTATTTTTTGGTGTTTTCTAATCGAAGTCATAACTCACTTTCATTTAAACAAAATGCTCTACCAGGTAAATCATGAGTGACAGTCTGACTTAAGTTCAATCCTGGTTCAATATTGTCCGCTAGCATGTCAGTTTATACAGAGAGCCTTTTGATTGATTTGTTTCATGTACACATTATTTTGATCCACAGTTATTCTCAGTATCAGAATTTCCAGTACAATCACATTATATCTAAATCAATACCTCTAGGACACTCAGTCACTCACTCTTTTACTCATTGTCGTACATATGAATATGCACGTTTCTCATCATAAGTAAGAATGTTACTGATAAAAACTTTCCCTGGCTTGACATTAGTCTTCAATAGAAAATAATTCTTCAAATGAAAAGATTGAGAAGTAATGTCTTTTTGTACACAGAAAAGTATATTACACATACAGTGTCAAAAACTAATTCTCTTTCTGTTTGTATTAGGTACCTAAAATGCAATACTGAATATTATTTTTCTTATGATTATATTTAAATTATGGGAATAAAATATATTACAGTATTATTATATTTCAATTTTGCTTTGAAAAAATTTTAAATAGGAACTTTTAGCCATGTTCAAAATGATAGGAATTTTTTGGCCTAAACAGGTTTATATCAGGACATTCCAAAGAGTGGTAGACTATATTCCATGTATTGAATGTACTTGAAAATAGAGTGTTTTGAAGTTGATTCAAATATGAGCCTGAAACTATGTAACTATTGTTTATATTATGCAATATAGTATATATGATTCTATATCTGTTTTGCTTTGGATCATCACCACCAACTAGATCTATTGGAAATTATGCTATAATTTTTTAACAATGTTTGTATTTTGAGTTGTTTTTGACAGAATTGTTGTTGTCAAGTGCCATCAAGTTGGTTCTGACACATAGTGACCCTTTGTAGAGTTTCCAAAGAACAGCTGGTGAGTTTGAACTGCCAACCTTGTGGTTCACAGTCCAGTGCTGATCCTACAGTACCACACCATAAGTCATAATGGAATATGTAGATTAAAATTTATAAAGAGTTAGTGATGCAATTGGTATTTGAATTATGGTGTTGGCAAATAATTTTAAACATATCATGACTGCCAGAAAAATGAATGGATTTGTCTTGGAGGACAATCTAAGGGTGATCTTTAGAAGCAAGTACGGTGAAACTTTGTCTCACTTACTTTGGATGTATTATCTGGAGAAATCAATCCCTGGAGAAGGACATCGTACTTGGTAGAGGGTTAGCGAATAAAAGGAAGATCCTCAAGAGGATTGTTGATTCTGTAGATGTAAAATGGGTTCAAAAAGAGCAACCATTGTGAAGATGGCACCGGACTGGACAGTGGTTTGTTTTCTTGGCTATAGAGTAGCTATGAGTTGGAATCAATTTCATGGCACCTAAGAGCAACAACAAAGTGATGTTTGACTTACAGAATGAACAATTGAAAGTCGGTGAAACATTTGAGTTCAGAAGCTTACAACAATTTGAAATAATTCAAAATCTTGCTAACAGAAACTGTTGTAATTTTTTTAAATTTTAGGAAATATTCTGAGTTTTGTCAAAAAAAAAAAAAGCAATGAATAATGATCAGCGTTATATAGTTAAATTTATTTAATATGCTTTCCTACATACTATTACTATTTTGTTTTTGTCCTGGCACATGGGACCAAAAGTATACCGAGAATAACAGTGACTGTTTTATTGTAATGATTTAGTTAAACAAATGTCCATTATCATTGCATCAAGCCTATGGATTTTATGTTTCCTTTACAGAGTTCCACAATACAAATAGTGGATTTGCAGATAAGAATTCAATTAGCATCTCAAAGAGGTCCAATTAATTCCCTCTCTGACATTTACTGTTATGTCAGTTTACAAAGTAAAATTCAATTTTAAGTAGTACAAACTTTAAAAAAAAAAAAAAAAAAATTCCTGCCTAAAGCTTTGTTAAGAGAGAAAAAGCACTGGCTACTTATAAAACTTATAACTAAATCCTTACAGTGTTTCTGTGAAATGTTTTTATGAGGTATTTGTAATTTTTTTAAAAAAGGTTGCTATGATGAATTTTAAAGTTAATATTGCTGTAGTGCTTTGGACCATCCTTGGCATATAACAAGTGCTCCATAAACATACCACCACTCATCTGTCAGTTTGTCATGTTGTGGTGGCTTGTGAGTTGCTGAGATTTCTGAAAGCTATGCCACCGGTATTTTAAATACCAGCAAGGTACCAAAAGGAAATGGTTAATGTTCAAGCATTTCAAGAGATATCATATGAACAAGAGCCAATGATACTCAGCGAGGAAGTCCAAAGTGCATTGAAAGAAGTGGTAAAGAACAAGGCACCAGGAATTGATGGAATAAAAATTGAAATCTTTCAGGAAAGTGAGGCGGCACAGAAGGCACTCATTCATCTCTGCCAAGAAA
>NW_006408609.1:5619868-5630462 GCF_000296735.1 Chrysochloris asiatica | reverse complement strand
TGAATATATCCCACCTGAATTTAGAGATCATCTGAAGAACAGATTTGATACATTAAACACTAAAGACCAAAGACCAGAAGAGTTGTGGGATGACATGAAGAACAAAATACACAAAGAAAGCAAAAAGTCATTGAGAAGACGAGAAAGAAGGAAAAGGTCAAAATAGATGTCAGAAGAGACACTGAAGCTTGCTCTCCAGTGTAGAGATGCTAAAGCAAATAGAAGAAATGAGGAGGTCCAAGAGCTGAACAGAAAATTTCAAAGATCAGCTTGTGAAGATAAAGCCAAATATTACAATAAAATGTGCAAAGATCTGGAAACAGAACACCAAAAAAAGAAGAACACACTCAGCATTTCTCAAACTAGGAGAACTGAAGAAAAAATTCAAGCCTCGACTTTCGTTATTGAAGGATTCTCTGGACAAATTATTGAATGATGTAGAAAGCATCAAGAGAAGATGGAAGGAACACACAGTCACTGTACCAAGAGGAAATGGTTAATGTCCAACCATTTCAAGAGGTAGCATATAATCAAGCACCAATAATACTAAAGGAGGAAGTCCAAGGTGCATTGAAGGAATTGGCAAAGAACAAGGCACCATGAATGGAGAGAATAAAAATTTAAATCTTTCAAGAAATTTGGAAGACAACTACCTGGCCGATTGATTGGAAGAGATCCGTATTTGTGCACATTCCAAAGAGAGGTGACCCAACGGAATGTGAAAATCATCACACAATCTTTTTGATATTCTATGCAAGTAAAGTTTTACTAAAGGTAATACAGAAATGGCTGCATGCATACATTGACAGAGAACTTCCCGAGGTTCAAGCTGGATTAAGTAGAGGCAGTGGAACGAGCGATATCATTGCTGATGTCTGATGGATCTTGGCTGAAATCAGAGAATATCAGAAAGATGTTTACCTGTGCTTTATTGACTAGGCAAAGTCTTCTGATTGTGTGGATCATGACAAGCTATGGACAACATTGTGAAGTATGAGTATTCCGGAACACTTAATTGTGCTCATGAATAATCGGTATCTGGACGAAGAGGCAGTTGTTCGAACAGAACATGGGAACATTGAATTGTTTAAAATTAAGAAAGGTGTGTGACAAGATTGTATTCTTTCACCATACTTATTCGACCTGTATGCTGAGTAAATAATCCAAGAAGCTGTGTTCTATGAAGAAAAATGTGGCATCAGGATTGGAGGAAGATTCATTAACAACCTGTGATATGTAGACGATACAACCTTGCTCACTGAAAGTGAAAAGGACTTAAAACATTTACTGATGAAGATCAAAAAGCACAGCCTTCAGTATGGATTACATCTCAATGTAAAGAAAACACAAATCCTCACCACTGGACCAATGAACAACATTCTTACCAATGGAGAAAAGATCATTTTGGATCAACGATCAACACTCCTGTTGTGGCGCTGTGAGTTAATGCGCCAGACTGCAAAGCCATTTAAACTACAATGTCTGCAGTTCAAGCTCACCAGCTGCTCCTTGGAAACTCTGTACAGGGTCCCTATGGATCGGAATCGACTCAACAACCACATCAACACTCATGGAAGCAACAGTCACAAAATCAAATGATGTATTGCATTAGGCAAATCTGCTGCACAAGAACTTTTTAAAGTGTTGAAGAGCAAAGATGTCAGCTTAAGAACTAAGGAGCGCCTGACACAAGCCATGGTATTTCTGATAACCTCATATGCATGCGAAAGCTGGACTGTGAATAAGGAAGACTATAGATGAATTGATGCTTTTGAGTTGTGGTGTTGGAGGAGAATATTGAAAGTGCCATGGGCTGCCCATAGAGCCAACAGATCTGTGTTTTAAGCCATGCAGCCAGAGTGCTCCCTGGAGGCCAAACTTGGTCTCTAATACTTTGGACATGTTGTCAGGAGGGACCAGTCGCTAGAGAAGGATATCATGTTTGGTAGGGTGGAGAGTCAGAAAAAAAGAGGAAGACCCCCCAAGGAGATGGATTGGTCAGGTGTCAGCTTTGGTGGACTCAATTGTGGTAATATTGGTGAGGTTTGCCCAGGATCAGGCAGTGTTTCGTTCTGCTGTGCATAAGGTCACTGTGAGTGGGTACCAACTCGATGGCACCTAACAACAACAACTATAAACATAATAATTACTATAAATGTTAAAATATCCAAATTCATGACTAAATTTTTTTTTTTTTTTTTTTTTTGCATAATTGTAAGCATTTTCCCAAAATCATTGCAGACATTCAGTGACATTCCAAAGGAGAGGAATAATGCGAGTATTCTTCTATGGGTACCATCATTTGTGGATGCATTGCTGGTAGGGAATTTAAATGCAACTAAAATGAGTAAAAAGTAACTGAACGTCTTACTTTCAGTTTTCACCATTCACTAACATTTTTAAACAATGTCATTGATCAAATATTCCTTCATGCTGGGGTCAACCATGAGTACAACCCTTTTCCCTTGATATTGAATTACAGAAAACAATATCAGGCACAGACATTTTTGAATTCTTAAGGGATGAAATTTCCCTTTTATAATCTTAACTAGACATCTAATACACTAACATATCAAAATTTGGTTACACATATCAAATATATTATTCCCAAAACATATTTAAAGACTTTATGTCTTAATGCTATTTATCAATAAATTAGAATTAATTTTTAGGAGTCCTGGTGTGGCACTGTAACATAATGCACTACATCATAGGATGGGTTTGAACGGCAAGGTTGGCAGTTCAAATTCACCAGCTGCTCCTCGGAAACCGTATACAGGGTTGCTGTGAGTCAGAACTGACTCGAAGGCACTTAACAACAAGACACCCTTTCTAAATATTTAATATCTGACTGTTCTGCTAGACTCTAATATACTAGTTGTTGTTGTTGTGTGCCGTAGAGTCGGTTTCTACACATAGCGATCCTGTACAGGGTTTCCGAGGCTGTAAATCTGTACGGGAGCAGAAAACCTCATCTTTCTCCCTTGGAACAGCTGGTAGTTTTGAACTACTGACCTTGCAGTTCACAGCCCAATCCATAACGACTACGCTACCAGAGCTCCTTTAATATACTAGAGAGCAGACATAATGTCTGTCTTGATCTGGGAACTACTGAATATTCAATAAAAGTTTCTTGTTGACTTTGTATGATAAGCAGTGAATTATGAACCACAAGGTTGGCAGTTTCAGCCCACCAAGCATTTTGAGGGAGAAATCTGAGGCTTTCTCTTCCCACAAAGATTGACAGCTTCGGAAACCCTATATAAGAACTGACTTGACAGCACTCAACAACAACAAGAGCTACAATTACAGTATATTAAATAAAGCCTGTCCAAGTATTTAAGACAACAGCAGGAGATATTTCATTTGAGAACTGGTCTTTAGTAGTATTCATTGTCCTGAAAACAATTGGAGACATGGTTAGAAAAGGTGGCGGTCATTTCAAATCAGGCTGCTCTAAGTTGCACGGGATGAGATTGGTATTAAAGGCTAGGAAGTTTTAGAAATAGAAGAAAATGATTAAAAATATTCCAGCACAGTACAATAGAGAACACCATAGGGAATTTTTTTTTTTTTAAATTCAACTCAGATGTATGAATAAGAAAATAGTGGAAAGATATATATATATATAATTTAACATTTATGAACAAATTTAATTAGATAATTACATCTAGGTTAGGAAGAGACATAAGACATGAGAATGATAGTGACTTTCCATAATAGCAAGTTGTATTAAATAGGATGAAGTCCTGGTCAGGTGCTATAGTATAAGCGCTGGACCGCAAGGTTGGTTTGAACTGCAAGATCATCAGTTCAGACTTCCCAGCTGTCCTTGAAAACCCTACCCAGGGTCGCTATGAGTCAGAACTTACTCAAAGCACATAACAACAGCAACAACAAATTACACAGGAAAAAAATAAGTTGCTATAACAAATAGACCTCAAATATACAATGGCTTAAAAGCTGTAAGTTACGTTTTCCAATGAAACAAGTCAGAGGCAAATGGTTCGGTATGTATAACAATTCTAATCTTTATCATTACTCAAGGAGAGATTTTAGTGACCATTTTTTGTGGCCAAATAATGATATCTGCCACACTGTCTCTTCTCTTTTTGACATTTTTATATTTTATTTGAATTACTCTCTGCTACCTCAATTGCTTTTTAAGTGAAATATTTTGTTGTTCCTCCTGCCCTGAATCTTTTCATCTAAGTGTATCAGACAGAGGTCTAGTCAAGAGCGTGAAATGACACTGGAAGTATGAACAAGGGAAGTTTAATGTGAAAATTACTAACTAGTGTCTTAGTTATCTAGTGACAGAAAGACCACCAGTGTATGACTTTAACAATAGAAATGTATTCTCTCATAGTTTAGGAAGGCAGATGCCAAATTCAGAGCATTGGGTCTGGAGAAAGGTTATTGTCTCTTTTCAGTATCTGTAATCCCAGCATTCCTTAAAGTTCTCCATGTGTCTTGGCATCAGTCTTCCTCTGGATCTAGGAGTTCCACAGTACAGAACCCATGTCCAAAGGATGCACTTCACTCCCAGCTCTTCTTTCTTGGGGGCAATGGGTCCTTATTCCTCTGCTTACTTCTCTCTCTTTTTATATCTCAAAAGAGATTGGTTCAAAAATACAACCTAATCTTATAGATTGTGTCAGAACTCATTAACATTGCAGAAGTGAGGATTTACAATACATTGGATAATTACATCTGAGCAGGGTTGATAGCATCAGATCGCATCATGGGGTTGATTGTATTATATTAGATCTCATCATGGAAACGATAACTACATCATAACTGGTAAACTACTGACAATCATGGCTCAGCCATTTGACCCCAAAATCCTTAACTATCACAACTAGTAACAGGATAATCACCACCAGGAAGTGTTGGTTATTATGTGCCATGGAGTCTTTTCTGACTCATGGTTGTGATGGTGGTGGTGGGGTGACATAGAGTTGGTTCCAACTCATAGCGACCCTGTCTAAGGTTTCCAAGGCTGTAAATTTTTACGGGAACAGATGCAAGCCTCATCTTCCTCCATGGAAGCTGTTGGTAGCTTCAAACTGCTGGCCTTGTCCAACACATATCCCACTATGTTACCAGAGCTCCTTCACTAAGGAGTAGAGGGAAGTTTAAAGAGCACAGAAGTAGCAGATAGAAGATGTACCTACTAATTTGAGGGCTGATACAAAGTACCCTAGGAAGAAACACTCTTGGAATATGTCCTCAATGCTGAGATTCACATCCTGCTGGAGAGCTATAACTGTGGCCCACTGGATGGTAGAGTTTGGTGTGATGATGCAAACCAGAGTTAGCAAGCATGAAACCATCCTGCTTGGTGTTCTGCTGAAATTTACTGAAAGTCCCTGCCGAGGAGTTGGCAAAACTCAGTAGGAAACTTCCTTTAGGGTTGAGAACTACTAAGTGTCCCCACACAACTGCCAGTCATCTTATAGGAACAAGAATGAAAAAGCATTTTAGAACCAAGGAGAGAAACCCTTTCCTTCAGCAATGTTTCTCCAACACCCTCTCCCAATAAAGCTTAAGATCCTGCCAGATGGCAAAGGAAAAGGATTTAAAGGACCCATCTCCACTGACATCATTCAAGGTGCATTTGAACTGAAGCGGCAATATGTTGAAGGCTGACACACAATAGTGACATAAAGTCACTGTATAATGTAGTTGCTGTTTTATCATAGTAAACTTCTTCATTTTAAAAATTGAATAACTTGAAAATGTCATCTTTTTCCCATTGAATATAAGCAAACATAGGTTCCAAAATAATAAAGTTACATTTAATTCATAGATAATCTTCAACCAGCAAATTTCTCCTTATATTATCTCTATTGTTTTAATGTTCCTTGCCGGAGGTCCAAAAGGTATGTCCTTGACACCCAGTGCCTGTAAATGTGACCTTATTTGGAAATAGGATCATTGTCAATGTAATGAAATTGAGTTCATATTGGATGTGTATAGGCCCTTTTAATGTCTTAATAAGATGATAAACATTTGGACACAAAAACACATGGGAGAAGATCTTGTAAAGATGGAGGCAGAAATTGGAGTGCTGCATCTACAAGGAGTCTTGGTGTGGCACTATGAGTTAATGCACCAGACTGCAAAGCCATTTGAACTGGGAGATCGGCAGTTCAAGCTCACCAGTCGCTTCTCGGAAACCCTATACAGGGTCACTATGGGTTGGAACCGACTCGACAGCACAACAACAGCAACAACATCTACCAGCCAAGAAATGCCAAGGATTGACTAGGATTGATTGCAAATACTAGAGCTAGGAAGGGGCAAGGAAGGATCTCCCTTAGAGCTTTCAGAGAGAATATAGCTTTGCTGAAAACTGATTTCATACATCTAGCCTCTAAAACATTGAGAAATTAAATTAAACTGGAAAAGAATTCTGGTCCACCTCTTACAATCTTAGCTAAAAATATAATAAAACGAAGGTTCCATTTTTCATGTTTTCACACAAGGCCATGTCTGTTTCTTAGGATTGTTGTTATTGTTAAGTGCCCTTGAGTCAGTTCCTGACTTGTGGTGACCTTGTATAGGGTTTCTGAGGAGCAACTGCTGTGTTAGAAGCACCAACCTTGTGGTTAGCAGTCATGTGCTTATCCTACAGCCCACACTAGGCCCAGTTCACATGATTGCTCATGAACAAATCTCAGTGACCCTGTCATTATAGGTGTCAGCAGTGAGAAAACGGAAAACCAAAGTTGCAGATTGTGATCTTAGAGCCTTTTGGCTTGTTTGGAAGATAATTTACTTACCTAAAAATAATCACATGCTTTTGGATTTTCCCCTCCTTTGCTATAACATATTTCTAAAACTGTTACCATTTGTCAGTTCAATTTACAAAAATAAATAAATAAATAAAACCCATTTCTTTTGTGTATACTCTTCTTTTATTAATATTCGTATTTGGAAGCAGCAGAAAAGAACCATCTCTCACATCCTGGGAAGTAGGAGAAATCTGTTGATGGATATTTTTTCTTATACATCAAAAGCATTCTTTTAGGCATCTACAGTTAGTGAGTTTGTAGGTTTTTATTATTTTTTAATAGCTGTAATAGTGTCACATTTTAAAGTAGCAATTTAGAATTTGATTCTAAATTCATTTCGTCATACGCAGAGTTCTGAAAGGTACATATCCAACAGGAAATTCTCCTCTTTGAAATTGTCTGGTTATACATAGGCCTGCCAACAGCTTTTCAAGCATAGACATTACAATCCTCCATGAATGTAGGATAATCTAAAATACTTATAGATGAAGATCAAAGACTACAGTCTTCAGTATGGATTACATTTCAGTGTAAAGAAACAAAGATCTTCACATCTGAAACAATACATATGGTGGTGGTGGTGGTTTTGTGTTGTTGAGTTGGTTCCGACTCATAGCAAGCATGTATAGGGTTTCTGATAACACCATGATAAACGGAGAAAAGATCCAAAGATTTCATTTTGCTTGGATCCACCACCAACACTCATGCAAGCAGCAGCCAAGAAATCAAATCATGTATTGAATTAAGCAAATATATACAAGATCTCTTTCTAGAGCATAGGTGTCAGTTTGAAGACTAAGATGTGCCTGACCCAAGCCATAGAATTTTCAATAACTTTATATGCATGTGAAAGTTGGACAATGAATAAGAAAGACCCTACAAGAATTTAAGCAATTGAATTGTGGTGTTAGAGAAGAATATTGAAGCTACCATGGACTGTCAGAAAAACAAACAGGTCTGTGTTGGAAGAAGTAGAGTTGGAATCCTCCTTAGAAGCCAGTATGGTAAGACTTCATCTCTCATACTTCCTACAGGATATCAGGAGAGACCAATCAGTCCCTAGAGAAGGACATTATTCTTGGTAAAGTGGAAGGTCAGGAAAACAGAGGAAGATTCCCAACAAGATGGATTGAAGCAGCAATGGACTGAAGTTTAACAAATTGTGAGGATAGTGCAGAACCAGGCAGCATAGGTCGCTATGAGTGAGAATTAACTCAACAACACTTAACAACAACAAAGGCGCAGAGTAGATAAACATTATTCTTTTGCTATTTGGTTGATAGCCTTGAAAACAATTTAACTTATAGGTTGTGGGTGCAGTGGCATGACTGTAGTGGCCATGACATTGGAGAATGTGAACAACTTTACTAATCAACGGATAATTTAAGAGTATTACACCATAGCATTTTACACTATTGAAATGCTGATAGTGAATGCTCAGGTAATACCCATTAGCATTCAAATCAGCATAGAACTGAGTGGTCTTTGGCTAATAGTGAACTTGGGTGATACTGGCACACAAAGACATGAACTTGCTGCATAAGACTAACTGTATTTTAGACCACCCATGTGTAAAAAGAATCTGTTTTTATGTCTGCCCATTCCTGAATCTTAAGATTGAAGATATATGGCATATTAAATATCTACCACATGCCTGTATTCCCAAGTACATGCTAGTTCTCTATTAGTACAGTTGGGTTTAAAGGGGAAACTTGATTTTATGCTAATCTTCATAATTTTACCTGACTTACTCACACCCTAAATTATAAAGATGATTCTCTTTCACATATTTAGCTTGGCAAATATTTCTGAATAGGCTACAAGTAATAGTAAAGTGGAGAAACAGCTGTGCCTTATTATTTTGTTTCCTGAATACAAATAGTCTTAAAGTGTTGTAAATGGAAAGCCTGGAATGAATTCAAACACTGCTTGTTTAAATACACTCAGCCTGATGTCTGTGTGTTGGAACCTTGGAAAGGGCAGCACCAGAAAAGGCTACACATTAACTTGTCGCACATAACCGTACACCGTTATGGCTTTTGTTTTGTTTTATGTAGAGTTGCTTTGATATCATTCAAAAATTTTTATGACAGAAAATCACAAGAAATTGCATCAAAAAATAGTTGAAAAGCTGCATTAACTCCTGAGGCATTTGAGTGATTCTTATTATAGCTTCCCTTGGGAAAAGAAAAAGTCCTTTTGGAGTGAGATCGTTAGCTGAGTTCAGGCAGTCATTTCAAATTTTTTCTCTCAGGAAAGGGATGAATCTACTCTTTTTTCTTTCCTTTTAACACTGAGCCCTTGCAGTTTGAGAACTTACTGTAAATGCAAAGGCTGAAGAGGGTGGTTTGTTTGTTTCTCCTCCATAACTCACTAGTTTTAGATGAGTCTTACTCTCAGGATATCCTTAAACAGAGCTTTATCCAACAGCTTTTTTTGGAATATGTGTGACTCAAAAAGGCATAAATGAATTGCTTCTTCTGTATTTGAGGAAACTACAGTCCAGAAAGTTTAGGTAATTTGACCCAGGTCACAGGCTCATGTTTAGCACCACAGTTCCTAGTATTCAGACTCACTGGCTGGCATTTGTATTATAAAGCTATTTTCACAATTCATTGTATGATTTCCACCCATTGTACTACCCCTGGATAGAGTACTCATTCTGCAACTTCCTCTAACTTTTAATTTTTACTCTATTGCTTAAAATCATACCTTATTTTCATATATCTCTTACCTACAAACTCACTGCTTAGCATACAAAATGGGGGATGAGAAAAAAAGTTGTTTTGCTTAGTCTTTTGAAGTTAAAACTGCTGTGATTTTACTACCTGACACATTACTGAAACATTATAGAGTGACAATCAACCATGCAGAAAGGAAGTAACAAAAAACTGTGGGTCATAAAGAAATTGGACTTATTTATTAGAGAAAATAATAAACTGAGGTAAAGGTCTTAAGATCAAGCATTGTAAAAAGGAGATAAGAATCAACTGTTCTTTACTCTTACCACAGACATAGACAATGAATGAAGTAAATTATGTCATCAGACGTGGTCATAAATATTTAAAGTAACACCTTAAATACATTATTTATTTCTTGTTGTTGTTGTTCCTCATGCAGTATTGAGAGACTTGATTTCACTCCCTAGTTTTGCTCTGTGTTTGGATATACTGGCCAACCCCAGTGAGTCTCTGTTTCTACTTCATCATATGGCTATGGGGATTGTTATTTTTAGGTGCTGTTGGTGGTGGTGGTGTGTTGTGGAGTTGGTTTTGACTCACAGTGACCCTGCATAGGGTTTCAGAGGCTGCAAATCTTTATGGGAGCAGAACACCTCATCTTTCTACCGTGCAACAAGTGGTAGTTTCGAACTGCCGACCTTGAGGTTAGCAGCCCAATTCATAACCACCATGCTACCAGAGCTCCTGATGTGCTGTTGAGTGGGTTCCAATTCATGGTAACCCTATGCACAAAAGAATGAAACAGTGGTGGGTCATGTGTCATCTTCACAACTGTTGTTATGCTCGAGTCCTCTGCTGCTGCTGCTACCATGCCATCTCCTTGGATATCCTCCTCTTTTTTACTGATCCTCCAATTTACCAAGCATGATGTCCTGGTTCCTCCTGAAAATATGTCCAAAGGATGAGAGACAAATTCTCCTTATCCTGGCTTCTAAGGAGCATTCTGGCAGTACTTCTTCCAACACATATTCGTTTGCTTTTCTGGCAGTCCGTATCAGAAAGATGTTTAACTGTGCTTTATTGACTACGCAAAGGCTTTTGATTGTGTGGATA
>NW_006408609.1:5619117-5619768 GCF_000296735.1 Chrysochloris asiatica | reverse complement strand
CCTGTACAGGGTTTCTGAGGCTGTAAATCTTTACGGGAGCAGAAAGCCTCATCTTTCTCCTGCAGAATAGCTGGTAGTTTCGAACTGCTGACCTTACGGTTTGCAGCCCGATTTGTAACCACTGTGAGCTGAAATGGACTGGTATAGACCATTTTGAATCTGACAACCAAATGGTTTACTATGCCAGAAATGACAAATTGAAGAGGAATGGTGTTGCATTCATCGTCAAAAAGAACATATCCAGATCAGTCACGATGTGTAATGCTGTCTGTGATAGAATAATATCCATGCGCGTACAGGGAAGCCCAGTTAATACCACTATTATTCAAATTTATGCACCAGCCACTAAAGCTAGTGAGGATGAAATAGAAGAATTCTACTAACTTGTTCTA
The DNA here is from genome assembly GCF_000296735.1 of Chrysochloris asiatica. Classification (NCBI taxonomy): domain Eukaryota; kingdom Metazoa; phylum Chordata; class Mammalia; order Afrosoricida; family Chrysochloridae; genus Chrysochloris; species Chrysochloris asiatica. The sequence continues at coordinate 5,619,376 of NW_006408609.1, read as the reverse complement.
TACGAAATTGATCAAAGATGCAATCAAGAAGTATTGATCATTACTGGTGATTGGAATGCAAAGGTTGGGAGCAATGAGGAAGGATCAGTAGTTGGAAAATATGGCCTTGGTGATGGAAATGATGCTGGAGATTGCATGACAGAATTCTAAAAGTCAATGATTTTTTCATTTCAAATAACTTCTTTAGACAGCATAAGAGATGACTATACACATGGACCTCACCAGATGGAATACATAGAAATCAAATTGACTACATCTG
>NW_006408609.1:5609510-5619017 GCF_000296735.1 Chrysochloris asiatica | reverse complement strand
TAATGTCTTCAGTGCAGCTTGGACTTCTTTCTTCTGTACCATTGGCTTTTGATCATATCCTACCTCCTAAAATGAACATCAATCATGTATTTTTTACAGTGTCTTTGTATATTCCTTCCATCTTTTTTGATGCTTTTTGTATCATGCAGTATTTTGCCAGTAAAATCCTTCAATATTGCAAGTCAGGGCTTCAATTTTTTCTTCAGTTCTTTCAGCTACAGAAATTCTGAGTATGTTTTTCCCTTTTGGTTTTGTAACTCCAGGTAATTTCACATTTCATAGGGATCAAATAAGATTTTAATTTAAGCAGATCATTTTCCTCAATAGACACACACACACACACACACGTGTGTGTAAAGCTCTCTGTCTATTTATTTATCATCTATCTATCTTAACATGTGAGGGGACTTCAAATTGTTTGTGGAAAAATTTCATGTTTTCATGAACGATTTGAAGCATGCATTCATATGTGTATGTATACACATACAATTGTTTTGCATTTAGTGCAAGTTAAATGTTCACTGTACAGTATGGAAAGAAAAAAAATTTCAATGATATTTGCTAGTAAGACAGAATGATTACTACTTAAGTTATATATTAGTGAAAGTCATGAGTCATGCTTGCAGATTCATTCATAAATCAGCTATTAAGAGTCACCATCCAATTAACAGGTAATAATTTTTTGAGTTCTTCAGAAAATCATAAAATATTGTCACAATAAAAATCCATGGGTACATCTTTTCTACATACACAACATAAAATATATCTGCACATATGCCATCACCTTGATATTTTTGTCACTGTTTTTCCCATTGTTGTTCCAGATCATTAGTGTGGTTCTAACAGCTCTGAATGGCTCTCACATTGCCATTTGCTTCATTCATAGAGACCTTCCATAGGAATCACTTAATTATTTTTTTCAATGTCAAAATACAGGTCTTTTTGTACCTCTTCTGGAGAAAACTGTTTCTTTTCCTCTTTTAAAGTTCATATTCATTGAAAAGCTCCTTTTTTGCCTTTCCCTGGCCTTGTTGTGGTGTGCAGTTGAGTTGATTCTGACTCATACTAACCCTGTTTGACAGAGTAGAAATGCCAGGGTTTCCCAGGCTGTAATGGGGATAGATAGTCAGGGTTTTCCTTCCAACATTTAGTTAGTTGAGCTCCTAACCACTGTTTCACCAGATATTCTTTTTCCTGTCCTACCCTGAATTATATGATTTCTTCCCTAGGTTTCATTTTAAAGTTTAGGCATTCTCTTTCTCCTTACTCAACAAAAAAGCAAAGACCTCTCTATCCCAAGAAATGATTCTTTAGCCTACCTTTCTTTAAACTACTACTGGATTTTTTATTTCCCTAAATAATACAAATTAACGTGGTCTATCCTTCCTCATCTATACTTGTCAGTATAATCTAGTCTGCTGTTTTCTCAATACTTTACTGAAAATGTCCTATCAAACTGCCACTTGTGGTGCAGTTATTTACTGGACATAGTTCTTCTTGTCATAGTCTTTGTAACTCCCACCAAATGACTTTTTTCCTGATAGGTCTGGGTAAGAGAAGGTGGGGCAAGTTTTTAATATGATTATACAATTCCATTGTGAGTGATTGCTAACAGGGTTAATTTTGATAGAAAAAAACTTGGGCCTCTAATGTGGGTATAAAGTGAGTCATCTCAGAAGCTGAAGGTAGGATTTCACTACCCACAAAATAGAAGAGCTTGGAATAGAATGCATCCTTTGGACTCCCATCTCCTTGTGTATTGAACTCCTTGATCAAAGGAACAGAAGCTGTGACAACACACGAATGGCAGACTGGTAGCAGAACTATGAACCATAACATGAGACAGAGTGGTAGGCTTCCCAGACCACTGAGTAAGTAACACTGAGTGCCTTTGGACAGGAGGGTCACTTGAGGAGTGGGGTGCCTCCAGGCACTTAATTGAGGAAGCTATGTTTGATAACCCACAAAGCTGTAGCTCAGCACCTTCAGATTGAGACCTATAGAAAAATGGCATGCAATTTGAGCATTTATCTGCAGTGTTAAAAGAGGTCTGTAATATTACCCGAGCAAGGCAGAGACCAACGGGCCACATGGCTGAGAGGCATAGCTGTCTTGACTGGAAGAATTGTGTCTCAGCATTATTGGTTTGAATGTAAATTTCCTTAATAAATCCCATAATTGTGAGTATTGTCTGTGAGTTCTGTGTGGCCATTATAATGAATTATCAAATCCAGCATAGAAGTAGGGTACCTTAAGAAGGATAGCTGGTGTCAGATTTGGTAAAGGAGGAAAGACAGTGAAGGTATGTCTGATCTCCACCTCATAGGAATTAGTCAATGACTGGTGTTGATGATGATTCCCCTCCTCCCCTACCTTGTGATATCAGAAGAGGTCAGATTCTATAACCTCCAGGCTGTTTCTTACACTACTAATCATTCAATACAGTCATATTTTCAGGCTTTATCTTATTTAATCTCTCTGCAGCATTTGCTAATATTCACTTGCTTCATCATGGAAAATCCTCCCATGCATGACTCTCCCAATACTTTCCCTAGTCTTCTCTTATGCATCTATTTCCTTTCTGATGTTCCTTCTGTAATTCTGCTTCCACCACAACTTCCATAACTTAGCCCTCTTCTTTCTGTCTAAATTTCTTTCTGATCCACCCTAAGAGAGTCTTGATTTCATATCTTAGAGGAACTCTTACAGATGTTTTTCTCGAGTCCCAGACTCTCTCTTCAGAAGTTCAAATCTAGATTTTTCAAATCTAGGTTTAACAGAGAGCCAACAACTCAACCTGTTTCTCTAAGCATCATTTCCCTTTATCTAATTATTGTAAGAAATAACTGCCTAGTCCATGGACTTCAGTTGTTGTGATACTCTTTTTCATCAGTCTACACTGAGTAGCCATCAAGTCTTACCAGTAGTACCTTAGAATTTTCTATCAAATGTGTTTTCTCAATGGTATTTTTGCTAATATTGCTCTAATGACTATGCAGATGGTCTTCTCTGTTTTTGGATTTCTTTTTTCCAGCTTTTGCGACTCCAATAGAATATCCTCTCCAAAGCAGAAGTTAATAATATCTCCTGCTCAAAACAATTTTCTTTGTCTTTGTTGCTTACATAAAACATTACATTTTTTAGCATTTTCTGCAACCTAGATTTTTACTTCATGCCCCATTCCCCAGGCATTCCAACCATTTGCAAATAATTTTTTTTTCTCCATAACTTTGCTCATGCTTTCCTTTTCCCCTCTATACACTACTCATAATTCAAAATTATAGATCATAAGTCATAACTTGGCATTCACCAGTTATAATCACTCCCCTTGTTTTATACTCCTTAACACACATAACATTGTGCTTAGGATCTCAAACAGATTTTTTTAGTCCAATTTCTGTATGGTGTGTACCATATAATACCCACAGTAGTATACATCTGTATACATCTAGAAGCAGTCAGGGTACAAATATCCTTACAGGTTACCATTAGATTTTAAGGTATTTTTACATTTTAGTTATGAGATTTATCTCCATGCTATTTAGGTATATAAAAATGAATATCCTCAAATCAAATATATCTATATCTATCTATCTATATATACATATACATACATATATATGAATTCCTAATATGATAAATCCAGTTATCTATTTAAAGACATTGGAAAATGCATTTGCTGATCTTAACAAATTTATAAGGCAAGCACATAAACAATATGGATCATTGTGAAAAATCTACTAGAATATATAGAGGTGTGAATTTTTACAGGGTTATATTTTTAGGCATAATATAATAAGAAATGTTTCTTTTAAAATAAATCTTGGTTTATATGTTCATTGTAAAATTATCTGTACTATTAATTGCATCAGCTTTTCCTGAAGACTTGCTTAGGGAACTGCTGTAGTTATTTGTTCCTGGTGTCACAGACTAATATGAACAGTAAAAAGTTTGTTTCTAAATGTAGATTATCTATTTCAATTTTTTTTAAAACTACACATTTCTATGTGAGACAAAAATTATTAATGTCTCCACAAACTATTCTCATAAAGCATCACAGATAAAATAAACTATTGTTAGGATGCTTTTAAAAATATTTAATAGAAATTCCAACACAAATTGTCTTCAGCATTGAAGAAGCCTTATTGCATCATGTATTTTAAAGGGAAGGATTCATGTTGGCAAAGTGAGATGAACTTTGTGTTGAATGGCTCAACTCAGCACCAGTCGTTGAGGCTAGGAGAATGTCAAGTGGACTGTCCAGGATTACTGGAATTTACCAGTAGAGAATAGAGTACTTATTTGTTTGCACCCATCAAGACTATCCTTGAAATGGAGGGTGAGTGGGAAAATTAATCAATCCCTTCTAAATTGCATGGTTGCTATTCAGTGGAGGATGGGTAAAATAGATAAAATGAATGTTAGGAAGACAAGTACAATGATCACCAGTAAGATTAATTAATAACTTTGACTTCATTTAATGCTTTCTCCCCGAAATGTTCTGCATAAAACTGTGAAGAAAATGAACACAAATCAATGAATTAATTAAAGTACTTCCAAGCTATATCCAAAGAAAGTAAAGACTTATTGAACTAATTTTCCATTTAGTGTAGGTCTAAATAAGTATAGAATTTGAGAACTGCTGGTTATTATGCCAGACTATTTCCTGCTTTCTGTGGAAATCGATTTGGTAGAGCACACATATTAATGACAAAGGGTATAGAATTTATATAAGCTTTGATTTTCACTCTCAAGAACTTAACAAGTTTAGGTTGTGGCGACAACACCTAATAACACAAAAACAGTTGAGAACAATACCATATAATTTACAATAAAGTGCTATAGAAAATAGAATCATGATACAAGATAAACAATCCCTTAATCAGATCAAGTTTTTTGTTGACCAGAGCTAATGGAGTTAGGCATCTAGGATAAGTTTGGAATTGAGTTGACTTTTGAATGGTGGTATACTTTGGATAAATGGAATGAGGGAGAAAAATGCATTCAAAGTGAAGAAAGCAAGACGATTTTAAATTACTTTCTCAGGTATTATATTTTGGTAGAACTGGGCATTATTGAGACAAGCTAAGAAAAAGAAAGCTAGCCATCTTGAGAGCTAAGCCCTTCTTAGAATCTAATGTGAGAGTGCTTTATACTTACAGTACAGATAGGTTACACCTCAATTCTAGCAGGTGTACAGATTTGGGGTAGTACAAGTCTTAACTAAAATCAGTTTTGGGGTCAAGTAAATACAAAGCTAGGACTTTTTGATTCTTACAAGGTTTAGGTCTTTGAGCAAATAATTTTGTCTCTTACGGTTTAGTTCCCTCATTTATAAAATAGTATTCTCAAATCCCTGCTATGTCTGGATAGATGGCTTGTAGAAGTCAAATGCTGTCAGTGTGATAGCTAAATTTTTTTTTTGTCCACTTGGCAGAGCCAGAATTCTCAGTGGTTTAGGATGTAGTTATCATATGCCTGATGAAATCTAATGTGATATAATCACTTCCATGATGTGATCTGATGTGAGGAGCACTGATCTGATGTGATCATCCTATGTATTATACATTTTCACTTCTGTGATGTTAATGAGGCCAGATGTAATGTACAGGATTAGGTTGTATTTTGAGTTGATCTCTTTTGAGCTAAGCTGTGAGTAGAGTGCATCCTTTGGACCTGGGGTCCAGGCATTATGAAGCTCGTAGATCCAGGGGTGGATTGATGCCAAGGTGTATGGAGATCGCCAGATAATACTGGCCTTACAGATACTGAAAGGAGACAAGTACCCTTCAACAGAGTCAAGAAAGAGAAAGCTTTCCCTTACAACTGACACTCTGAATTCGGACTTCTAGCTTCCTAAACTATGTAAGAATAAATTTCTGGTTGCTCAAGCCATCCACTTGTGGTATTCTAGTATAACAGGCATAGAGAGCTAAGACAATCCACAATGTAATTTCTCTTATCATCTTCTTTCACTCACTGTAGAAATGGTGGCAAAAGTTGAAGGGAGTCCCAAGGCAATGCAAAAGTCTTGCATTTCAAATACTTCAACAAAACTGCCAAATTGGAAGAGAGATCGAAATTTGTTGTATGTTCTCTGAGAATTATGTTGAAAAACTTAAAATATTAAAACTTTTTTTCATTTAACATTTAATTGTGAATTAGGTGAAGGAATTAGGTAAAGCAGAAATCGTCAGTTTTACATTAAACAGTTCATCCACAGTTTGTTTCATCTCCCCTCAATGTAATATCACTTATCACAGTTCCTCCCAGTGTTTCTTGTTTCCATTCCTCCTTCTTTCTAATCCTCCCTGAACTTTGTCCTCGGTTAAACAGTTATTTTGATTATTCCAGAGTGTATGTGCCTCACTAGTGTTACTGTTCCCCTTGTAGACTTGTATATTGTTTTGTTGAAAATTGAGACATAGGTGAGTTCATTTCAGACTTGAAGTATGACTAAGTGCCATGGACTTAGGGCTTCCACTAGTCTCTATCCAAACAGTAAATAAAAAAGAAATGGTGTGTCCACTTCAAGAGATAGCATATGATCAGGAGCCAGTGATACTGAATAAAGAAATCCAAGGTACACTGAAGGCATTGGAAAAAAACAAGGCTTAGGAAATTGATGGAATACAATTTGAAAATTTTCAATAAACTGATGCATCACTAGAGGTACTGACACACCTATCCCCAAAAATTTAGAAGACAGATACCTGGTCTACTGATTGCAAGAGATTCATATTTGTGTGAATTCCAAAGAGAGGAACTCAACTGAATTTGGGAATCATCAGACAATATTATTAATATTTCATACAAATAAAATTTTGCTAAAGGTGATTCAAAAATGGCTGCAACAGTATATTGACAGATAACTGCCAAAGGTTCAACCCAGATTCAGATAAGGACATGGAATGAGGGATATCATTGCTGATGTCAGATGGATCTTGACTGAAAGCAGAGAACACCAGAAAGATGTTTATTGACTTTATTGACTATGCAAAGGCTTTTGATTGTGTGGATCATGACCAGCTTTGAACATTGCAGAGAATGAGTATTACAGAACACTTAATTGTGCTCATAAAAAACTTGTGCTCATAAAAAACAATTGCCCAAGAGGCAATTGTTTGAACAGGACAAGTGAACACTGAATGGTTTAAAATTAGGAAAGATATGCACCAGAGTTGTATTCTTTCACCATATTTATTCAGTCTGTATGCTGAGCAAATGATTGAAGAAGCTGGATTTTATGACTAGCATGCCATCAGGATTGGGAGGGGACTCATTTACAATCTGCGGTATGCTTGATGAAAATGAAGAGGATTTATAGTACTGATGAAAATCAAAGACCACAGCCTTTGGTATGGGCTACAACTCAATGTAATGGAAACAAAAATCCTCAAAATTGGGTCAATAAATAACATCACAATAAATGGAGAAAAGATTGAAGCTGGCAAAAGCTTCATTCTGCTTGGATCCACCTTTAGCATTCATGGAAGCAGAAGTCAAGAAATCAAACAATGCATTGCATTAGGCAAATGTGTTGAACAAGACCTCTTTAAAGTGTTCAAGAACAAAGATGTCAGTTTGAGGACTGAGGTGCGCCTAACCCAAGTCATGGTATTTTCAATAACTTCATATGCATCTAAAAGTTGATAAATGAATAAAGAAGACTGTAGAAGAACAGATGCATTTGAGTTGTGATATTGGAGAAGAATATTAAAAGTACCATGAAGTGCCAAAGAACAAACAAATCTGTATTGGAAGAAGTACAGCTAAAATGTACTTTCTAATCCTTAGAAACCAGGATAGTCATCAGGTCCCCTGGAAAAAGAAGAAGCTTTCTGCTCTTGGAGATTGGCTGCCATGGAAACCCTATACAGGGCCTTTATGCGTCAGAACCGACTTCATGGACCACCACCACCACCAGCAAATATAATGTCTATATGTAAAAACACTGCACTCATAATCTGAGCAGCTTCATATTAATCATTAAGGAATGTGTAGATATGTGTGTCAATAAAAATGGATTGTGTTTTTCACAGTCAAGTGAGATCCAACTCATAAGGACCTTGCATAGGCTTTCTGGGGTTGTAAATCTTAATGGAAGCAGAAATCTCATCTTTCTCTGATAGAGTAACTGGTAGATTCAAACTGTTGACGTTGCAGTTAGCAGTCCAGCTTGTAATCCACTATGCTACCAGGACTTCTACAATAAAAAATAGCTAACTATGTATGTCCTAGGAGGGTTGCTATGGGCTGGAACTGACTTGACAGCACTTAACAACAGCAACAATATATGTCCTAGGAATCTTGATGTGGCCTCATAGGATAAGCACTTGAAATCAAGGTCGGTTTGAGCAGCAAAGTTGGGAGTTCAAACTCTACAGCCGCTCCTTGGAAACTCTATACAGGGTAGCTATGAGTCGTAACTGACTCAACAGCACTCAACAACAATAAATATATATCATGGTATGATGAGGTAGGCTAAAGCACTGGATTGCAAGGTAGGTTTGAACCACAAGGTCAGCATTTCAAACTCACTAACCACTCTTGGAAACCCGATAAAGGGTCACTATGAGTCAGAACCAACTGGACAGCACTAAACAAATATATATTATGTGCTGTTGTGTCAGTTTCGAGTTATAGAGACCCTATATAGTGTTTCCAAGGAGCAGCTGTTGATTTGAACTCCCAACCTTGCAGTTTAAGCCGAATTTGCAGTCTAGCACATTAACCCACAGCACCAAACCAGGAGGCATTCGTTATATATATACACACACACCTCACTTTGGAGTGCTTGGATCCTTACAATAAGCACTGGACTGCAAACTACAAGGTCGGTGTTCTATTCCACCAGCTGCTTCACGACGGAAAGATGAGGTTTGCTGCTTCTGAAAAGATTTTTTGTTTTTAAATTGTTAGTCGGAACTGATTGGGCAAGCACTTAGCAACAACTTCTCACTTGTAGTCATAGTGTGGCCCTGTATGATAAGCAAGTACTAGACTGCTAACTACAAGATCCGTCATTAAGACCCACCAGTCACTTCTTGGAAATCCTATGCAGGGTCTCTATGAGTTGGAAGTGACTCAAAAACACTTAACAACAATAACTTCTCACTTACTAACTAATCTGTCATTCAATATTTCACATTCATAACAATAGCTAAAAATCTATTTCTTGCTTTAACAATACACGTTTGACAATAACAGAAATTGTCTATGAAAGTTAAGGTTATGTGTCTACTTGGTTGGGCTATGATTTTCAGTGGTGTAGTGGTTACGAATCGGGCTGCGAGCCACAAGGTTAGCAGTTTGAAACTACCAGCTTTTCCATGGGAGAAAGATGAGGCTTTCTGCTCCATAAGGATTTACAGCCTCGGAAACCCTATGCAGGGTCGCTATGAGTCGGAACCGACTCTATGGCTCTATGGCACATAACAACAACAGCATAATGAAAAGGTCATTTTCCATTTTACAGTCTTTTGTGGTCATCCTCCAGTTTCATAA
>NW_006408609.1:5604850-5609410 GCF_000296735.1 Chrysochloris asiatica | reverse complement strand
ATCTTTCTCCCGCAGAGCGGCTGGTAGTTTCGAACCGCTGACCTTAAGGTTCGCAGCCCGATTCGTAACCACTACGCTACCAGAGCTCCTTATATATATATATAAAACAACAATTAGCCACTATTTACACAATCTAATTTTTTTAAAAACTAAACTATTTTATAAAGGCAAGCAACATAACTAACAGAAATTACAGAGGAACAGAAAATATTCATTGAAACTATTACTTTCTAAAACAGAAATTAAAAAAATCCCTCACATTCTCCTGAAGCAAAGTATTCTCCAAAAGCAAAGAGGAATTAAACATTGAGACCCCAAAGATAAATTAAGTAAGATACTAATTTCATGAGACAATAGGTTAAACACTGTAGGAATTCAATGATATATAAGCTATGGGATCATCCTCAATTACATTTAAAGTCTGGTTCATGAGTACAAGAAAACATGACTAAAAATCTGATTAAGTTAATAGTCATCAAATTATAAAATGTTAGTCATGAATCCAGTTTTGATGCATAGAGACCCTATAGGTAAGAGTAGACCTTCCCCATAGGGTTACCAAGGCTGCCATCTTTACTGAGGCATTCGATCACCTCATTCTCCTATAAAGAGTCTGGTGGGCTCACACTTTTTGGTTAGCATCTGAGACCTAACCACTGCTCTACAAGGGCTCCTCAATGTTAGTGATTGTTTTGAAAGTGAAAAGGAAGGGATGCCATTATGTCTTTAGTAGTGAGAAAAAGATCTACAGTGATAATGAAAAATTGATCTGGGTTTTGAAAATAGTTAAGATAAAAATAAGCTGGGAAAGACAAAAGTTAGGACAGAAGGGGGACTGGGGATTCCAGGTAGGACAGTAAAAGTACATAAATGAGCACACAAGACTTAAACAGCTCTCTTCTTGTACGCGTTTGTTTAAGTGATGGTAACTGATGTGGTGCTGTGGGTTAATGCACTGGACTGTGATGTCGGTTTGAACCACAAGATTTTAGGTTCAAGCTCACCAGCTGCCCCTTGGAAATCCTCTACAGCATTGCTATAAATCAAAACCATCTCGATGGCACTAAACAACAGCAACAACAAATGATAATATAGAGAAGAGGTTTGAGCTAGATTTTAAGGAATTATGGAGTTCTGGTGTGGCACTGTGGACTAATGTGACAGACTGCAAAGCCGTTTGAACTACAAGGTCAGTGGTTGAAGCTCACCATCTGCTCCTTGGAAACCCTATACAGGGTCGCTATGGGTCGGAATTGGTTTGACAGCACTTAACAACAATAATAGTTCTTTATGTAGGCAATTAGTCTAATAAAACATATTAAAGTAAAAACAAAATGTCACACAGAGTTCCTCATTGCAAGCCGGCAGAGATCTTTGATTAAATTGTTGCTGAAACAAACAAAAACTATATGTCAAATAATTATACATGAATAATACATATAAAGTGATTCCAGAGCTCAGCTTTCCAAGGACAAAAGGGGCAGAAGTTGGCAGCTCCAGGTCTTGGAGAAGTGGGGATTGTATAAATACTCATAGAAACAGTCTTTTGGTGGGAGACCTCCTTCTGTTTGGGAACCTGCTAATTAAGGAAATGACTCCAGTGATTTCTTCTAACTATAAAATATTCCCTCAAGATTTTAATTCCCTGAAGGGAACATCTGATGAGCCAAGTGTAAGCCACATGTCTGCCCTCAGGCTATATCTGGGTGGTAAGAGAAAGGCTCTGATCCTTCTGCTGCAATGTAAGGCTGACATGTGGATTTCCACAGTACCAAAACTACACACAGTGCAGTAGGCATAATTTTCCAAACAGAAATAGGAATGCTGATAAGAACAGGGCAAGGATGATGTATATCATGTTGAAAAAAAAGAAAAAGCTAATGTTAAAAACATAACAAAATAGCATTTAAGAAAGCTGTGATTTTGTAGCATTATTGCAAGACCAAGGAAGAATCAGGGGAAAACTAGAGAGACTGTAGCAACTGCAGGTTGGTGATATGGTTAAACTTTTGGTTAGGTGCTTGGCTTTTGAATGAAAGGTTGGTAGTTCAAACCCACCCAGAGGTGTCTAGGAAGACAGACCTGGTAATTTGCATCACAAAGGCAACTGCCTTGAAAACCGTAGGGATCAGTTCTATTCTGGACTGATAGGAGTCATAATCAACTCCACAGCAACTACCAAAAACAACAATATTCCACATATGTAGTGACAGAATGTCTAACTAGAGTACACATTTACTGTTTATAGACAGGTTACAATTTCCACACACTCTGCTAGAATTGCTCATCGTTTTTCAATGTCCTTAATATTTGTAGTTCATATTGCATATGAACTAAAATAAATGTGAGAAAGGAAGCAAAATAAGATACAGATGTGTCTTACTATAGAAAAACTGCATTACAGTGGCTAGCATTCCAGTTATATATTTGGGTGAGAGCTGGTAAATATATATTTTTTTTTAGAGAGAAGCTTAGCAATGTTGACATATTTGTCTATTCCTATCTCTGTGCTCATAACAAATCTAAGTTAATAAACTCTAAAAATGCTAATTAAATAAGAATGAAAGCTTTATTTAAAAAAAAACAACTCCCCCCCCAACACACACACACTATTCCTAGTATGTAGTACTGGTGTGGCCACCAGCCTTCTAACCACCAACTGGTCATTCAAACTCACCAGCCAATCCTCAGAAACTACACAGGGTCTCTATGAGTCAGAACTAATTCCACCACACTCAACAACAATTCCTAGTATATAACAAAAATAGTCTTTTTTTTTTTTTTTCTGCCACCAAATTCAGTACATATGAGAAAAGGGAGGATTTAAGAGACACTTCTAAATATTCAAGAAGGAAGGACATCTTTCATATGTAAATCTAAAAATATTCTTATAAGTAGAATTAAAAGTATCATTCAATACAAATTTGTGTCTGGCACCTAGCTGAAGCAGAAGTTGTCTATTTGCTGCAGCTGATGCCCATCAGAATCCAAGACGCAGTCTGTACCAGATGAAGGCTGTCAACAGGGAGACCAGCAGAAGGGCAACATGATAGTCAAAACAGGATGAAACCACAGTCTAAACAAGATGACATGAGCATTTGCACAATTAACAGCATCAGCAAAAGGAAAGTTATGTTTGCAATATTCTGCCAGGAATCTAAATAAGGGAGATTGCTTATTTTGCCACAACAATGTTATGTTATATCTGGCGGAATAGAATCAATGGCATGATGGAGAACACTGCACAGAAAGTAATAAAGGATGGAACTGAAGCTGATGGCTAAGTCATAAACTTCAGAAACTCACCAAGACAGTTGTGATCCAAATCCAGAACTTAAATACTCATCCATAGCTGCATTCAGGGATTGTCTAGTGACTGCTAACTTTATGTTAGGCATTGTGCTTCATGGTATTCCTCATCTGGTTTGATTTTGAAAACAAATGTGTGTGGTCCATTACATTAATCCCATTTCACAGATGACAAAACCACAGGGGACAATTTTGAACATCTATTTTACTATGGTAAAAAGACAAAGGGTTTTGAGTTCAGATGCAGTAAGTTAGAATATTGATTCCGAAGTTAACAAACGCTGGGGACTTTAGGCAAATCATTTCATTTTTTCTGGACTTCATTTTGCTTATGTAAAGTATAAACATGAGACATGTATGAGTTTTAAGTGATATTATTAATTGCCTTTCACAAAATGCTTGACATGAAGTTACATGCTCAGTAAATCATAGACTCAATATTATTATTACTAGGAGTAATACGGTAAATATTTTTCATTTACTTAATTTGCACAACATCTCAGTTTATTCATAGTACTAACAATTGAACCAATAATCAGGAATTTCTCTAGTCATTAATGTTTATGGCATCAAATCTATTCTTGAATTGATCTTTAAATTCAGATGGGATTTACTCAAGATCATTCTTTGGCTCTCTTAGACTTGTTTTAATTTTCCTCAACTTCAACTTGAACTTGCATATGAGCAACTGATGGTGTGTTCTCTAGTCAGCACTCACTCTCAGCTGATGATGTTGAGTTTCTCCACTCTTTCCACAGATGTAATCAATTTGATTCCTGTGTATTCCATCTAGTAAGGATCATGTACATAGTTGCTGTTTGTGTTGTTGAAAAAATATATTTCCAATGAATAAGTTAATAGTCTTGCAAAATTCTATCTTGTCACCTATGAAATAATTTTTATCTCTAAGGCCATTTTTTTCAGAAAGTGATCTGTCTTTGCTAAATACCATAGACTATTTTTTAAAAAATACTTTTCCATTTTGACTGTATAAACCAACAGGCATCCTGTCCTTGTCTCAGTGGTGTCTCTCCTAGCCTCACTTCCACTTTGATTCCTTCTAACACAAGTGTGATGCTGTGTGTTACTGCTTCCATTGTTCTGATCAGGAAGCCAAGGTTCATGGAGGTTTCATGATCATACAAATGGTATATCTCATTTGAAGCTTTTTATTCCTCAGTCCACCATTTCATCCCTTCCATGAAAGTGAAGAGGACTTAAAACATTTTACTAATGAAGATCAAAGAGCAC
>NW_006408609.1:5597054-5601492 GCF_000296735.1 Chrysochloris asiatica | reverse complement strand
GTAAAGAAAGCAAAAATCCTCACCACTGGACCAATAAACAGCATTCTTATCAATGGAGAAAAGATTGAAGTTGTCAAGGACTTCATTCTTCTTGGGTCAGCTATCAACACTCATGGAAGCAGCAGTCAAGAAATCAAATGACGTATTGTATTAGGTAAATCTGCTGCACAAGACCTTTTTAAAGTGTTGAAGAGCAAAGATGTCAGCTTGAGGACTAAGGTGTGCCTGACTCAATCCATGGTATTTTCAATAACTTCATATGCATGCGACAGCTGGACAGTGGATTAGGAAGACTGTAGAGGAGTTGATGCTTTTGAGTTATGGTGTTGGAGGAGAATATTGAAAGTTCCATGGGCTGCCAAAAGAACTAATCAATCTGTTTTGGAAGACGTGCAGCTAGAGTTTTCCTTGGAGGCCAGGATGGCCAAACTTCGTCTCTCATACTTTGGACATATTGTCAGGAGGGACCAGTCACTGGAGAAGAATATCATGTTTGGTAAGGTGGAGGGCCAGAGAAAAAGTGGAAGACCCCCAATGAGATGGATTGGCCAAGTGGCAGCATCGATGGACTGAAACATGCCAACAGTAATGAGGTTGGTCCAGGATCGAGCAGTGTTTCATTCTGCTGTGCATAAGGTCACTATGGGTTGGTACTGACTCGATGCCACCTAAAAACAACAATAACAACAACCATGATATGTTGCTATAGATACAACAAATAAATCTTAGATTGAACTAAATTAGTTATGAATTCTTTGCTGTCTCATAATCTTTGGTGTGCTCATGTTGTTGTTGTCAATTGTCATTGTTTCCAACTCATAGTGACTATGTATACAGTTTCTGAGGAGTGGCTGGTAGGTTTAAACTGCTGACCTTGTGGTTAGCAGTTGAGTGTTTATCCTACAGTGCTATTCCAGTGTACTAGTAAATGATGTTGCTAATTGTTTACCACATGCCCAGGAAAGCAAGATACCTTATTTTCAGTGTTTATGGTTTCTGTAATGTAAGCATTTGCTCCATGGCCAATTTTCAGATACCAATGTGAAGTCTGGGAAGATGGAGTTGGGAAGTGATCAGCATAATTAGCTGAGCAATGCAAACTGATACCACCACACTTCAGCAGACTATGGCTTCTGTGTACATCTCTAACTATTATTGTTTTATTAGAAATGTGCTAACGTTTTATATTTAGCAAAAAACGACCTGAAGTCATGGTGGGGCATTATAGGAGAAGCACTGGACCACAAGGTTGGTTTGAACTGCAAGTCGGTGGTTCAAATTCAAGAACCTCTCCTTGAAAACCTTATACAGGATCTCTGTGAGTCAGAATCAACTAGACAGCACTTAAAAACAAAGTAGTTAAAGGACAAAAAGAAGTCAATGTAATTAAACTGAAGGAAAATTATAGAAAGTAACTTTAATTGTTACACTAAGCAACATTTTCATTGGAGTTTCACTCCATCTGTTTCGAAATGGCTCAGTACATAAACAGTAAAGTTTTGACAGTTATTTATTATTTTATTACTTTCTGGTTAGCAAAATTATACTACAGTATAGACACTTATTTCCCAGCAGAAAAATAACTTATGTGCCTATCCTAAATTTGAAAGGAAATGGCATTTCTGAAGGCTTCATATCTAACACAATCATTGTTAGTTTTCTGTGTGTTGGGGATTGAGATAGCAGTGTCTTGGAATCTCATATTTAATAAAAAGAAATTTTGGGAGAACTAATATATTTTCCTTTCTAGATCTATGCATTCTTCTTAACCCTGACTTTCTTTTATTGTCAAGTCTACATTGTTTGTTGCAAAATACAATTTTGCAGGAAACTTTAAACACAGAGATGCATGAGAGGAACAAAATTCATTTAGCTCCCAGCCCTTATTTTCAAGAGCAAAAAAATCTTAATATAAAAGACCTCTCAATTAGAAATAATGATACATTAAATTTATAAGGTTAACTTTAGAATATCATAATTTGCATCTCATTTTTTTCCCAAAACTGTAAGGAAAAGAAAGAAAGAGACGAAGGAGAGAGTCTTGGCTTCAATAGCAGGCAGGTTTATTGAGAGTAAACCTGGGAGGTGGTACTCCTAAGTCACCAAAGGAGACCAAGAACCCGTCTGTTCTCTTACAGACTCTGGTATTTAAGGCTGTGTGGTCTGGGTACAGTTCTGATGAGTTTACAACGGGAGGGGGTATCGAGATTTGGGCGGGGGTATGGAGATTTGGGCAGGGGTATGGAGATTTTCCTGAAACCTGGAATTACTGGGGGGCACTGTAGGATAAGTACTGGACTGGTAATTGCAAGACAAGTAGTTCAAACCCACCAGCTACTCACAGAAATGCTATATAGGTTCACTATGAATCAGAACTAACTCAATAGCGCACAACAGTAACAACAGAAATGCTTAGAACAGTCTGTGGCACAAAATAAATCCTTTATGTTGCTGTTAGTTGCCCTGTGGTTAATTCCAACTCATGGTAAACTCATGTGTGCACAAACATACTCCATTGTATTGTCAAAGCTGTGACCTTTCAGAAGTGGATCACCAGACCTGTATCCCAAGGTGCTTTGGAGTGAGTTAGAGCT
This sequence comes from Chrysochloris asiatica, assembly GCF_000296735.1. Lineage (NCBI taxonomy): Eukaryota > Metazoa > Chordata > Mammalia > Afrosoricida > Chrysochloridae > Chrysochloris > Chrysochloris asiatica. The sequence goes on along the minus strand of NW_006408609.1, from coordinate 5,598,898 downwards.
TCTAACATTTCAGTTAGTAGTCTAATACTTTTGCATCCCTCAGGGACTTAAAAGTTTTCAGCAATAGTTTGTAAATATTGCCATTGTTCTTTTTGTTTTGTTTTCATATACATTTTAGGGTGTCTGGAACCAGCGAAAAGAAAAGATAGGGTAAAATATGTACAGTGAATTGGCTCTTTATGATAAGCAACGAACTGAGAACTATATTGTTGGCAGTTCAAGCACACCAGCTACTCCATGGAAAAAAGATGAGACATTCTGCTCCCACAAAGATTTAAAGCCTTGGAAACACTATACAGGGTAGCTCTGTGTTGGAACCAACTTAACAGCACTTAACAACAACAAAAATCAGACGTATATACTGGTGATTTTAATGTAAAGGTTGGAATCAAAATGATATATAACAACAGCAATCAGATAAGTCAATAAAACCATTACTGGTATTAAGCACATACCTTTCTTTCTTCCTCAAAATTTTATTGTTGTTAGGTGCCTTCATGTCAGTTCTCATAATGACCTTATACACAACAGAATGGAATACTGCCCAGTTCCATGTCATCCTCACAATTGTTATAATTGAGCCCATTGTGGCTGCCAATGTATAATTCCATTTCATATGGCGTCTTCCTCTTTTTCATTAACCCTCGACTTTGCTAAGCATAATGTCCTTCTCCAAGGACTAGTCTCTCCTGAAAACCTGTCCAAATTATGAAAGTAGAGGTCTTGCCTTCCTCTCTTTCAAGGTGCAATCCGGCTGTACTTCTTCCAAGACAGACCTGTTACTGGCATTCCATGGTACTTTCTATACTCTTCCCCAACACCACATTTCAAATGCATTGATTCTTCCGTGGTCCTCCAATTCTCTGTCCAATTCTCACATGCATATGAGACAATTGAAAATACCAAAATTACAGTACTTATTTAAAAGCTTTTCTCTCTATCTGTAAGCTACTTTCTTTCCTTTCAAGAACTGGGGGGAAAGTTTGGTAAATGCATTTTTTGTGGGGTTTTTTTTGTTGTTGTTGTTGTTATCCAAGATAGCTGCTGTGGAATATTCTTTCCCATCGTAACTTCTGAATATGGACTTCATAGATTCATCTTTCTGTTTTTGTTAAAGGGAAAGCAATTACCCCAGCTATTAAATAAAGTGCTAGATCAAACCCCTTGAACCATTTAAACCTGAATTCTGACCCCTTAATAGCAGAGGATCCAGCTGAATTATCTTTGACCAAGAAGATCTTTGTGTGTTCTACATGTGTAATAATTATGCTAATTAAATCAAGGAGCATTCTTGAGATCATGATGTCATCTCAAGGGTAATGGATGCTTGAAGGTTGTTGAATATTTAATTCATCAGAAGAGGTCAAAGGAAGGAGTTGATAGGCTATTTTTAAGTGTTTTCAGAAAAAGAAACTGAGAAGTTCAAGGCAGCCTTTAAAAATAAGGGAAGGATAGTACAAATAAACAATTTCCAATCTAGCAGAAAGTTAGATACATTATGTTAAAATTAATATACATATGTAGTAATAATATGTCTCTTATTATTTTATAGTCATTACAAAATAGATGTTAAAAGTATTTCTTCCATGTTTCTCAATTCCATTTTGGCTTGGCAGTTAGTATTGTATCTCATATTACTTTAAAATTAACAATAACACATAATTATTGTAAATGTAGTGCTAGATGAAAGTCTGTTGTGCATATCTAAAAGCATTATAAAATGTTTCTTAGGAAAAATTCATGTTGTTGTTGTTGTTGTCGGATGCCATCGAGTCGGAACTGACTCATAGCGACCCCATGCACAGCAGAACGAAACAATGTCCGATCCTGGGCCAACCTCACTA
>NW_006408609.1:5586287-5596954 GCF_000296735.1 Chrysochloris asiatica | reverse complement strand
GTGTTGGAGGAGAATACTGAAAGTGCCATGGGCTGCCAAGAGGATCAATAGATCCATTTTGGAAGAAGTGCAGCCAGAGTGCTCCTTAGAGGCCAAGATGACCAAACTTCATCTCTCATACTTTGGACATATTGTCAAGAGGGAGCAGTTGCTGGAGAAGAATATCATGTTTGGTAAGGTGGAGGGTCAGAGAAAAAGAGGAAGACACCCAATGAGATGGATTGGCCAAGTGACAGCATTGATAGACTCAAGCATGCCAACAATAGTGAGGTTGGCCCAGGATAGGGCAGTGTTTTGTTCTGCTGTGCATAAGGTCACTACAGGTGGGTACCGACTCGATGGAACCTAACAACAACAAACAGCATAGATTTAAAGATAACACAAATAAACAGCATTTTTGTTTTTTTAAAATAATTTAACAAGCAGAATTTGAGTCAGTCTTTATGGTATGTTCACTTAAACATTATAGGATTGCCTTAAAATTAATATATTTGGTTTAAATGCTATTAATCATACCATTTGCTCACAATGTTGTCCTTTATGATGATTTGTTAAAAGCCATGTTTTAAAATTGCATTTTATTTATTTAGATTATGATCAGGTGTTATTCAAAATCTGCTTCCAGTAGAAACTTTGAGAGGAACTATCTGACTCAAAACAGATTACTAGAATATCTGTATGAATTACATTGTTGCCGTAGGAAATATTTGATGTGCATTAACAAAAAGAGTTGTTATCTCCTTGCAGGATTACAGGGCACTGGCCTATATGGTTGGATAGTGCCCTTAATTCTGTTTTTGGACCACTTCTGGAGGGCACACCCATAAATCTCAGCACATTACCTGTAACAGAATTTATTGAACTTATTGTACCAAACATACTGTCCTTTATAGTAAAACTTTGGTGGTAGTTTAAATACTTAATGAGATACCCTTTCTAGGCATGTTCCAGGAACTTACTGCTAAAAATAGCACCAATGACATCAGTTGGTGGCATTTTAGAAATGGCAGAATATGGGGCCCCATCCCAAACCTATGAATTGGAATCTGCATTTTTACTAGACTCACAGGTAATTTGTCTGCACAAAAAAAAGTTTGAGAAGCATTGTTTTGAAAAATATAAGCTTTAAAATGCTAATATTTTCTTGGACATCCATTTCACACCTGGTGAGAATAAGAGAAATTTTAGGTTCTCTTGATCTTGTAACAAGAAAAGTTTAGTTGCATGAGTTAAAAAGCTGATGCAACTAAAGTGCATCAACCTTTTAAGTGCAGAAAACAAGGTAAAGTTGTTGAATTGTATAATCATCAACTACTTGGGCTCTAAATTTGATGTGTTTATGTTATTTTAGTGATGTAAATCTTCTCAGAAGCATTCTGGTTCCTTGTTGCTAAGGGTATTTGGCATTGGTTTTATTGTTTCCCCAACACTTACATTATTTGAATAAATAGCATGTTTATTTGGGGACAAAATGCTTCATGCAATGCTGTTTGGAGTTGAGTAAATATGAGTCTGCTTTTGATGTGACTGTTGCAAATGATGATATCATCTTTGGAATTTAATATGGTTTTTAAATTTTCCTGAACAGATTTCTTCTGGATCAGTGAATTTCACGCCAATAAACTAGAATATATAGAAATATCTATGTATGTAAGAAACCTCATATGCAAATTACATTCTCCCATTAGGACAAATAGCTTCTCTCATTAGGCTATGGATTTCAGATCACAGAACAGTAGGAAGTAAAAACTATAAACAGTTTATTCAAAAATGCTTGGATTCTCTCTTTTAACATTGCATAAAACAACTAGAAGCCTTGTATTTACCTCAGTGGTATGTTTCCCAGCCTCACTTTCACTCTGATCCAATAAGGCTCTGTTTGCATATACCTTATGATTCCAAAGTTATCCAGGCCTCTCGAAAGCGTAAGTCTCCTACGAGTTATACAGGGTTCTTATTTTCCTATCACAGAACTAAAAATGGAGATGTTTACCTTATCTACTTTCATCTTCTCCTACCTAAGATAAATAAAAGTTTTTCTTTGTAAATTGGGAGTGCAGTGGATCCATATAATAAGCAGTGGACTTCAAATTACAAGGTCAGCAGTTTGAGCCCACCAGCTGCTCCACAGGAAAATTTCTTTACAAATTATCATATTTTATTTTATGCATTAGGAAAATTAACAACATAGTGATTAACTATATGATTAACAACACAGCTGGTTTAAACAATTGGGAACTATTGCACAGCTGATAATTTTTTTTTAAAAGACCTAGCAAGTCCAGGAGGCACTCTGATGGATCTTTTAGACAATCTACAACTACTTTTTCTGGGTATTCTCAAACTGAGAATAGAAACATAGCATACTTAATTTTTTTTTTTTTTTTTGAAATTTAGGAAATCAAAGCTTTCATAGCCTAATAGAACTTAATTTATGGTGTTGGAAGTGAATATTGAAAGTGTCATGGGCTGCCAAAAGAACCAATAGATCCTTTTGGAAGAAGTGCAGCCAGAGTGTTCCTTAGAGGCCAGGATGCCCAAACTTTATCTCTCATACTTCAGCCATGTTGTCAGGAGGGACCAGTCACTGGAGAAGAATATCATGTTTGGTAAGGTGGAAGGTCAGAGAAAAAGAGGAAGACTCCCAGCGAGATGGATTGACCAAGTAGCAGCATCGATGGACTCAAGTGTGGAATAATAGTGAGGTTGGCCCAGGATCGGGCAGTGTTTTGTTCTGATGTGCATGAGGTTGCTATGAGTCGGTATGGACTCGATGGCACCTAACAGCAATAACAAATAACAAATAGAACTTAATAACCTTGGTTTGAAATGACAGTTAAGCCTCTAATACCATGGCTAACACAAAACAATTTTTTGGTTAGCTAACAGTTTAAAATTACTTACTTCCTGTTCTGTTTTTGTATATTCAATTTGTTACTTTTTGATTAAAATGTGTAAAATTCACATGTAATTTAGCATCTTCTAATGTATCAAGGGGCTCCTAGTGTGGCACTGTAGGATCTGCACTGGACTGTGAACCACATGGTCTGAAGTTCAAACCTACTAACTGCTCTTCAGAAACCCTAGACAGTGTCACTCTGAGTCAGAACTGACTCAATGGTACTTAACCACAACTACTATATATCAAAAATTCTTGTGTGGTGCTGTAGGATAAGCACTAGACTGTTAACTGTAAGGTTAGTAATTCAAACCTACCAGTCTCTCCTCAGAAACCATGTATAGGGTCACTATGAGTCAGAACCTACCTGTGGCAATTGAAAGTAACAAGAATATGTAATCTAAGTACTTTGGAATCTAAATAATCTGAGTACTTTAGAATTTTTTAAGCCCTCCACAAATTCTAACATAATAGCACAATGTTTATAATGTTTGAGACAGCTACTGTCACTTTCATAAAGTGATTTTCGACAACCAGTGTTAGTATCCACCAAATCTGTCAGTTTGGCACACTGAGGTATATGTCTTAATTTCCATAATATTAGAAACCATGCCGCAGGTATTTCAAATACCAGGAAGATCAGTAATGTCTTATGGAGCTTACAGACTAAGACATACTAGAAAGAAAGTCCTGGTGATCTACTTGTGAAAATTCACCAATAAAAGCCTTATGTATCAGAACAGAATATTGTCTCACTGAGTTCAAATATGCCAATGATGATGAACATGGTGCAGAACTGGGCAACATTTTGTTCTGTGTTACATAGGGTCACCATGATTTGGAGTCAACAGGAAGGCAGCTCTGCAACTTGTCTGTCAGTTTGTCGTACTGTGGTAGATTGCATGTTGTTGATTCTGGAAGTTATACCACCTATATTGTAAATACCACCAGGTTACCCATGATGGACAATTTTGAGTGATGCTTCCAGACTAAGAGAGATGAAGACGAAGGTGAGGCAGACCCATTCTAAATGGTTAGTCACTAAAATCTTATGAATAGCAGCCAAACATTGTCAGATATAATGCCAGAGGGAAAGCCCCCAAGGTTGGAAGACAATCAAAATGCAACTGGGGAACAGCTGTCTCCTCGAAGTAGAGCTGAACATAATGGCATGAATGGAGAAAAGCTTTGGGGTCCTTCATTTCTGATGGGGCAGAATGAGAAGAAACACCTGCAAACAAACATTAATAATTATAACATGTAATATAGAAAGCATGTATCTAGGAAAATTGGAAGTTGTCAGAAATGAAATGGAACACATAAAAAGTGATATTCTAAGCATTGTTGTTATTGTTGTTGTTAAGTGTCATAGAGTCAATTCCAACTCAAGCTGGCTCTATATATGGTTTCCAAGGAGTGGCTGGTGGGTTTGAACCACCATCCAATGGTTGTCTTACAGCCCCGCACAAGGACTTCATTCTAGGCATTAGCGAGCTGTAATAGACTGGTATTAGCCATTCTGAATGTGACAGTTATACACGTTACTATGCCAGAATGTCAAATTGAAAAGGAATGGCATCATATTCATCATAAAAAGAACATTTTAAGATCTATCTTGAAATACAGTGATGACTATGATAGAATAATATCCATATACCTACAAGGAAGACCTGTTAGTACCACTACTATTCAAGTTTACATGCCAACCACTAAAACCAGCAATAATGAAATTAATGGTGTAGTGCTGTAGGATAAGCACTGAATTATTAACTGTAAGATCAGAGGTTCAAATCCATCAGCGGCTCCTTGGAAATCCTATGCAAGGTTGTTATGAATTGGAAATTAATCAATGACACTTAACAACAACCAACTTTTTCAGTCTGAAATTGAACAAACATGAAATCAAGATGTATTATAACAACTGATGATTTTAATGCTAAAGTTGGAAACAATGAGGAAACATTCTTAGTTAGAAAATATAACTGTAGTGATAGAAACAATACAGAGATGACATGATAGAATTTTACAAGAACAGCAAGACCACTGCAATACTTTTTTTAAAAAACAACCTAAAAGGCAGCTATGCACATGGATTTCACCAGACAGACTACACAAGAATCAAATTGACTACATGTGTGGGAAGAGATGGTAGTAAAACTGAATCAATATCATCCAAAACAAGGCCAGGGGCTGACTATGGAACAGACCACTAGTTACTCATATGCATGTTCACGCTGAAGTTAAAAAAAAGTTAAAACATGTCCAAGATAACCAAAATATGACCTTGAATATATCTTACCTGAATTTAGACACCATCTCAAAAACAGATTTTGTGGATCAGACACTAATGACTCAAGGCCAGAATGTAGGATGACATCAAGAATATTATACATGAATAAAGCAAATGCTCATTAAGACAGTAAAGATAAATAGATAAACATGGATGTCACAATATTCTCTGAAACTTGCTCTTGAACATAGAGAGACTGGAAGAAATGAGGAAGTCAAAGAGTTAAACGGAAAATTTCAAAGGGCAGCTCAAGAAAATAAAGTGTTATAATAAAATGTGTAAATACTGGGAATTTGAAAACCAAAAGGGAAGAACATGCTCAGCATTTCTCAAGCTGAAAGAAATGAAGAAAAAAAAATCAAGCCTTGACTTGAAATACTAAAGGATTCTATGGGCAAAATATCAAATAATGCAGAAAGCATTAAAAGAAAATGGAAGACATACAAAGTCACATACCAAAAAGAAATGGTTAATGTTTAACCATCTCAAGAGGTAGTGTAGAATCAAAAGCCAATGGTACTGAATGAAGAAGTCCAAGGTGCACAGAAGTCATTGGCAAAGAACAGGGCTCCAGGAATTGATGGAATACCAAGTAAAATCTTTCAACAAATTGATGCAGCACTGGAGGTGCTCACTCATCTATGACAAGAAATTTGGAAGATAGTATCTTTGTCAACTGATTGGAAGCTATCCGTATATGTGCCCATTCCAAAGAGAGGTGACCCAATGTATTGCAAAAATCATCAAATAATAGAAGTAATATCAAATGCAAGTGAAATTTTTCTGAAGATAATTCAAAAACGTTTACAACAGTACATGGGCGGGGAAATGCCAGAAATTCAAACTGGTTCAAAAGAGGACATGAAACTAAGGATATCGTTGTTTAAGTCGGGTTTTAAGTTTAAGGTGGGTGTTGACTGAAAGAAGAGAATACCAGAAAGTTGTTTACTTGTGTGTTATTGACTATGAAGGTTTTCAACTGTGTGGCTCATGAGGAAGTCAAGAACATTGTGAAGAATGCTTATTCCAGAATATTTAATTGTGCTTATGGGAAACCTGTACTTAGACCAAGATGCAGTAGTTAGAACAGAACAAGAGGATATTGATTTTTTTCCCCCTCACTGATAAATTTTATTGGCTATATCAGTAGCAAGAATAATCTGTAAAAACATTTCCCATAATCATCCTGCATCTGCACATCAGAGAAGAACAGTTCTTCAGCACACATCATCTTCCCTGAGCTTCCATTAATTCCCTTAATTCACGGTGAGTACAGCTTTTGAAATTAGGATCTGGGCACTGACCCACAACAATGAGGTGATACCGAGGATGCCAGGTTGCCTTGATGGGTGTGTGGTGCTTGAAGTGACGGTGAGGGTGCGGGATCAGACACATAGGGCAGTCCCACTGGGAGGTGGCATAAACTCATTGTTCTGATCAGTGGTCAGGAGCTGGGCTCCTTCATAGCTGAAGCAAGCTGCACTGACAGGAAAGCTGTGTGTTGAGGTTATAGCCTTTTACCATACATGTTCAATCTGTGTGCTAAGAAATAATCCATAAAGTACTGATGAAGATCAAATACTTAAGTATAGATTGCATCTCGATGTAAATAAGTATTTTTGTTGTTGTTAAGTGCTATCGAGTCAGTTCTAACCCATAGTGACCCTGTGTAGGGCTTCTGAGGAGCGGCTGGTGAACTTGAAATGCCGACCTTACGGTTCAAACCGACCTTGCAGTCCAGCACATTAACCGACAGCTCCTCACTAGGACTCCAATAATAATATAGTAATGTAAAATACACTTTGTATTTTTCAATAATTTACTGTTGTTGTTTTTGTTTCATTGACCTAGGGAATATTTTTATATGTACCTTTCAAATGAGAGTCAGAGATGGCTTAGTACAAGATCTAAACGTTGGCAATAATCTCAAATCTACGTGGTTGATTTGCTAGTATACAAAATTGATGAATGTTGAGATTCAGAGATAGCTTAATATAAGATTTCAAATTTGGGTAGTTCTCCTACCCAAAATCCACTTCAAATAACTAAATATCTTGCTATCATTAAATAAAACAGCATAAATTTGTCTTTTTAAGTACTTTCTTTCCTTTTTTAAAAAACCATGCTTATATATAGACAGCATTTCTTAACTTTTATGCTCTCTTAATTTTTTTTTTCAATCAAGATAACCTTCACTTGTATATTGAATTTGATCATAATTAATTCTGACAACTTGTGGAATTTCCTAAGGTTATTTTATGTTCTCATTTTTCCCCCTCGGAAGTGCTGGAGATGTCATTCTCCACAAGTTATCTTCAGAATTAATGATCATGTTCACGATTCAATCATCAAAGTCACTGATTAAAATGCTTGACAGTAGGTCTGGGACCAACAGTGTGAAACATTACTTATGTCACTTGAACTTGGCAATGGCCCATCAAATACAACTCAGTGATTATAATCTTATAGCTCTATAGTATAACCTAATGGTGGTTGAAACAAGACAATATATTCCAATTTATTGATGACTTTAGCATGTGATACAGAACCAAAACCTTCATGAATAAAACTGTATTGGATCTATTGCTAACCATTGATTTGTCATGTCTATAGTTCTGTCATAGATTCAGTGGCTGATAAAGGACATATGTTTCACTGGCAATTATCAAAGTAGTTATTCTTTCATGGTGGTAATTAACAGTGGCTTGTTCGATACATATATACTACTCTGAAAGAAATGCTTTACATTGCATATTTGTATTTTATTTCCTGAAGATGATATTCTGCTCAAATTATACTAAGCAGGCATTCTTACCATTGTTACTAGCTAAATTACATTTCTAATGTGCATATGGTGAACATCCTAACATGTTTAAAAATGTTTAAAACCCAAAAGATGAATGGACTTACTATGTGTGCACCTTTGTATCTTTAAATGATAATTTGAAGATTCATTTCTTCAACTGAATGTAAATACTGCTTGGTACCTTGTTTTTCTCTATGCTCAATACTGTTGTCTAGGTCAAAGGTAGTTTTGGAAAAAGTGTTCTCTTTTATTTTTACCTATTTAATGGTTATTCAGAGATCACATAGTTAAAATAGTCAATATGCTTAAATCCACAAAACTATTCACGTTTACTTATACTTCTTTTTTTTCCCCAATCTGTTTTATATATCTTATCTTATAAAGCTGACAAAGAGAGTCAATCTATTCTGTATTCTCAGTGATGATTGCAGTCTACTTTTTGACCAATACTGTTCTGTTCCTATAATTCAGTTCAGACTCTGGCTGACCTTGTAATTCACATCTTTCCTGGAACTTAATTAGATAATTGAACAACAATCAACTTATTCACTCTCAGAAGCCCCTCATGCTGGAAATGTCAATAATAATTCTCTTTTACAGAAGCAAATTCAGGGTTGATTTAAAGCTTAGGATCTGCTTTGTTAAATTTGCCAAACACAGTGTCTACTTGGTTGATTTGCTATTATACAAGTGTTCCTTTTCTTATGTATGCACTTTATGATTTATAAGGCTAGTAACATAAATATACACTGCTCCCTTTACATATTTAGAATTAGAACAAAACACTTAAATGTTTTTGGCAATAATTTTACAGATGTGATTATGAAAAGTATGTTGTGGTTAGGTGCCATTGAGTGAGTTCCAACCTATAGTGACAAGTAATAGTACAGAAGAATGAAACACTGCCTGGTCATGCACCATCCGCACAAGTGCTGTACTGTTTGAACCTATTGTTACTGCCACTGTGTGCATTCATCTCATTGAGGGTCTTTATCTTTTTTCATTGACCCTCTTTACCAAGCATGATGTCTTTTTCCAGGGACAGTTGCTTCTTGACAACAAACATGTCCAAAGTATGACAAACCAAGTATTGCCATTGTTGTTTCTCAGGAGCAATTCAGCTGTACTTCCAAAACAGGTTTGATTGTTCTTTGGCAGTCTTTTCATTATTATTCTGGTGCTTTTAATTTTCTTCAGCGATACCATAATTCAAATGGGTCAATTATTCTCCAGTGTTCCTTATTTATTTTTCAGGTGTTGTATGCATACGTTGTTGTTGTTAGGTGCCATTGTGTCAGTACTGACCCATAGTGACCTTATGCACAGCAGAATGAAACACTGACCGATCCTGGGCCAACCTCACTACTGTTGTTTGAGTTCGTCGATGCTACCACTTGGCTAATCCATCTCGTTGGGGGTATTCCTCTTTTTCTCTGACCCTCCACCTTACCAAACATGATATCCTTCTCCGGTTACTGATCCATCCTGACAGTATGGCCGAAGTATGAGAGATGAAGTTTGGTCATCTTGGCCTCCAATGAGCATTCTGGCTGCACTTCTTCCAAAATGGATCTATTGGTTCTTTTGGCAGCCCATGGAATTTCCAATATTCTCCTCTGACATCATAACTCAAAAGCATCAATTCTTCTACAGTCTTCCAAGTTCACTGTCCAGCTTTCGCATGCATAGGAGGTTATTGAAAATACCATGGCTTGGGTCAGGCGCACCTTAGTCCTCAAGGTGGCATCTTTGCTCTTCAACACTTTAAAAAGGTCTTGTGCAACAGATTTGCCTAATACAATACGTCATTTGATTTCTTAACTTCTGCTTCCATGAATGTTGATAGTTGATCCAAGAAGAAAGAAGTCCTTGACAACTTCAATCTTTTCTCCATTGATAAGAATGCTGTTTATTATATGCATATAAGGCAATTGAAAGTGCCATCTTTTGGATCAGGTGTATTTTAGTCCTCAAGTTGACATATTTGCACTTTAATACTTTAAAGTACTCTTTTGCAGCAGATATCCCTAATGTAATTCATTGTTTGATTTTTTGACTGCTGCTTCTATAATTATTGATTGTGGATTCAAACAAAATGAAATCTTTGACAACTTCAATAGTTTCTCCATTTATTACGATGTTATTTATTGGTCTAGTTGTGAGGATTTTTATCATTTTCTTTACATAGAGGTGTAATCCATACTGAAGACTGTTGTCTTTGATTTTCATCAGTAAGTACTTTAGTCTTCTTTGCATCATCTGCCTATTGCAGGTTGTTAATGAGTTTTCATCCAATCTTGATGCCTCATTCTTCATATAATTCATATTCAGATTATTTGTTCAGTAAACAGATTGACTAAGTAATGGTGTAAGGATACTACCCTGACCACATCTTTCTTGTTTTAAGTCATTCAATATCCCTTTGTTCTGTCCTAATGACTGTCTCTTGGTCTATGTACAGGTTCTGCATGAGCCCAATTATGTGTTTGGGAATGCCTATTATTCTCAATGTTATCCATACTTCATTATGATTCACACATTTGAATAATAAAAGACAAGTTAACATCATTCTGATAACATGGAAGGTTAAGAATACACACTTTATTTGTTAGGAAGAATAAAAAGAGATTACATATATATTTTTTGTTTTTTAGTATTAAATGTTTTTGTCA
>NW_006408609.1:5576381-5579435 GCF_000296735.1 Chrysochloris asiatica | reverse complement strand
AGCTTTCGCATCCATATGAGGCTATTGAAAACACAATAATAAAGGGTGAGAAAGAGTCCCCCAAAGGTAGAAGGGGGAGCATAATACAGCAAAACAGCAATAGCAAAAAATACAAAAAAACACCAAAACAACAACAATAAACTAGACTGGATGCTGTAGTCTATAATAGCAGAAAAAGGAGAGGAGGGCGAGAAGGAAAAAAAAAAAAAAATGTGTAGCCTAAATATCAGTATGACTTTTATGTCCTCTTTCAGCTTCTTGTCTTCAAAGCTGCCTGAGAAATTTCATGATTCCACTGTTGGTTGTTATGCTGTACCTCAGGATTTAATTTAATTTTCAGTCTCTTTTGTTTTTAAACTCTCTTTCTCTCTCCACAGCCCTTGTTCTGGCCTTTTCCATATTAACAAACAAACAAAATAGTTCAGGGCTGTCTTATGGGCTGAGAGTATCTGTGTGCATGTGTGGCAGAAGAACCCACCAGTGGTGAGGGTGGGAGGATGTCTACTCACTCATGTACCTCCTCTAGTCACCAGAATGGAGATACACGAACAGTGGTGGGCCAATGAACAGATTTTCAAAAAAAGAAAATCAGAACAAACCCAAACCGAAAAGTATATTGTTCACCTTTACTTCGAGGTTCCCACGGCATTTTTCCATGGCATATCTGCTCCCCTGCTTGGTCTTTCTATTTGATCTTGCCCAAGTTGTCAGGTCTGGGCAGCTGAGCCCAGCAGATTCAAAAGTAAGTTATTTATTACTTTCACTACAAGTTCCACTAGCTATAAGCCTTTAAACGATTTAAATATTCCTACCGATGTGGTTCTGAGTTTTGGAGCTCTGCCATGAATCTGCATTGCCTGGTATTCTGTGGTATTGCTGACTGTGAATCTCTCTGCACCTCCACCCTAGCCAACATCAAGCCCTGCCTCCTTGCATCACTTTCTTGTAAGATTTCAATTTTTATTACATCAATTCCTGGTGCCTTGTTCTTTGCCAATTCCTTCAATGCACCTTGGATTTCTTCCTTCAGTATCATTGGCTTTTGATCATATGCTACATCTTAAAATGGTTGAACATCAGCCATTACCTTTTAGTACAGTGACTCTGTATTCCTTCCATCTTCTCTTGATGCTTTATGCATCATTCAATAATTTTCCCAGAGAATCTTTCCATAATGAAAGTCGAGGCTGGAATTTTTTCTTCAGTTCTCCCAGCTTGAGAAATTCTGAGTGTGTTCTTCCTTTTTGGTTTTCTGATTCCTGATCTTTTCATGTTTTGTTGTTATATCTTCTTGAGCTGACCTTTGAAATTTTCTGTTCAGCTCTTGGACTTCCTCATTTCTTCCATTTGCTTTATCATCTCTACACTGGAGAGCAAGTTTCAGTGTTTCTTCTGACATCCATTTTGACCTTTTCCTTCTTTCTTGTCTTCTTAATAACTTTTTGCTTTTTCCATGTATGGTGTTCTTGATGTCATTCCACAACTCTTCTGGTCTTCTGTTTTTAGTATTTACAAGGTCATATTTTGACTCTCGTTGGCTTGTTTTCGTTTTCTTCAGTTTGAGTTTGAATTTGCATATGAGCAATTGATGGTCTGCCCCTGACCTTGTTTTGACTGATGATATGGAACTTTTCCATCATCTCTTTCTGCATATTTAGTCAATTTGATTTCTATGTATTCAATCTGATGAGGTCCATGTGTATAGTCATTTCTTATGCTGTCTAACCATTTATTTTTGGTACAGTGGCTCTGTTTATACCATCTATCTCCTTTTGATTCTTTCTGCATCATTCAATATGAGTTCAGTGGGGTTCTACTAAGCCAGTTAAATTCAAGGCCAAAAGGTCAGTTCAGAATGTTATTGTGACTGTTTTGTTGGAATTCCAAAAGAGGCTCCTTGGTAGATTTCCATGAAGGTAGCTAGATGGTTATGGGGACTTAAGCTGAAGAAACTTTAAGGAAATTGAAAGCTGCATTGGATTCCTGGTGTGGTGCTGTAGAATCAACACTGAACTTCAAACAAAATGGTCAGCAGTTGAAGCTCACCAACTGCAACTTAGAATCCCTATACAGGGCCTCAATGAGTTGAAACCAACTGAATGACACTTAACAACAACATTGATAAGAAAAAGTCCAGGAAAGTTGAACTAAGGAATTTTCCCCCCATCATGTCAATGCATCAAAAGTAGAATGGAATCCATTATGAGTCTTTTGTTGGGATACTTTATCCCATCTACTCACCAGTTGCTCCTAGGAAGCCCTATGCAGGTCGCTATGAGTCAGGCTGACTCTATGGAACTTAACTACAATAACAACAACCCTACAGGCCTGATCTTCTGGCTTCAGGCATCTTTTTATTCCAGAACTCAAGGGACATTTAAAAGAAGCATTATTTGTGTTCCCTGAGGGTGCCAAAACTCCTTGTTCCACATCTTCTTCTGGATCTAGTTTGAACCTCTGAAAGTTTTATGTCAATGTATGGTTGCAGCCATTTTTGAATTACCTTCAGTAAAACTTTACTCGCATGAGAATCAATGATATATTTCAATGATTTCTGCATTCCATTGGGAAAAATACTATTTCTTCAAATCAATTGGCTAGGTAATTGTCTTCCAAATTTCTTGGCATAGATAAGTGAGTGCCTCCAGTGCCGCCTCACTTTGTTGACAGATTTCAATTTGAATTCCATTAATTCCCAGTGACTTGTTCTTTGCCAGTGCCTTCAATGCACTTGGACTGCTTCCTTCAGGATCATTGGCTCTTGGTCATGTGCTCCTTCCTGAAATGTTTGAACATCAATCATTTTCATTTGGTACAGTGACTCTGTATTCCTTCCATCTTCTTTTGATGATTTCTGAATCAATAATCTGCCCAGAGAATCTTTCAATATTGCAAGTTGAGGTTTGTAATTTTTCTTCAGTGCCCTCAGCTTGAGAAATGCTGAGGGTACTCTTCCCTTTTGGTTTTCAAACTCCAGGTATTTGCACATTTCATTATAATATTTGACTTTGTCTTCTCGAGCTGCACTTTGAAATTTTCTATTCAGTTCTTTTA
>NW_006408609.1:5565534-5576231 GCF_000296735.1 Chrysochloris asiatica | reverse complement strand
GGTCTTCAATCTTTAGTGTCTAATGATCAAATCTGTTCTTGACATGATCTCTGAATTCAGGTGTGATATACTAAAGGTCATATTTTGGCTCTCATATACTTGTTTTCATTTTCTTCAGCTTCAGTCTGAATTTGCATATGAGCAATTGATGGTTTTTTCCACAGTCTGCCCCTGGCCTTGTTTTGACTGATGATATGGAGCTTTTCCACTGTCTCTTTCCACAGATGTAGTCAATTTGATTTCTGTGTATTGCATCTTGTGAGGTCCATGTGTATAGTCATCTTTTATGTTGTTTTAAAAAGGTGTTTGTAATGAAGAAACCATTGGTCTTGCAGAATTCTATCATGCAATCTCCATTCTTATTTCTATCACCAGGCCATATTTTCTAACTACAGATCCTTCTTCTTTGTTTCCAACTTGGACATTCCAATCACCTGTAATTATCAATACATCTTGATTGCTTGCTTGATCAATTTCATCCTCATACTAGAAATTGATGGTCTTCCCCTGGCCTTGTTTAGGCTGATGATACAGAGTTTCTCCACTATGTCATTCCACAAATGTAGTCAATTTGAATTTGTGTGTTCCATCTAATAAGGTCCATGTGTATAGCTGTCTTTTATGTTGTTTAAAATGTAATTGCAATGGACAAATCATTGGTCTTGCAAAATTTAATCATGCAATCTCCAGAATTGTTTCTATCACCCAGGCCATATTTTCCAACCACTGACCTGTCCTCTTTGTTTCCAACCACTGGATTCCAATTACCAATAATTGTCATACACCTTAATTGCAAGTTTGATCAATTTTAGACTGAAGAAGTTGATAGCATCCTTTAATTTCATCATCACTGACTTTAGTGGTTGGTCTGTAAATTTAAATAATAGTGGTCTTAACTGGTTTTCCCTGTAGGCGTGTAGATATTATCCTATCACAGACAGCATTGTACTTCATGACAGATCTTGATATGTTCTTTTTGATGATGAACGCAATTCCATTCTTCTTCAATTTGCCATTCCCAGTTTAGTAAACCATGTGATTTTCAGATTTTAAATGGCCAGTATCAGTCTATTTCTGTTCACTAATGTCAGGATGTCAATGTTAATGTGTTCCATTTCATTTTTTACAATTTCCAATTTTCCTAGATTCATACTACATACATTCCATGTTCTGATTATGAATGGATGTTTACAACTGTTTCTCTTAATTTTGAGTTGTGGTCCATTAGCAAATAAAGGTCCCGAGGACTTTATTCCATTTGCATCATCACTGTTAACTCTACTTTGAAGGGTCAGCTCCTCCCCAGTCACATTTTGAGCACCTTCCAACCTTAGGGGCTCATCTTACAGCACTATTTGTTGTTGTTGTCATTGTTGTCAGGTGCCATTGAGTCGGAACCGACCCATAGCGACCCCATGCACAGCAGAACGAAACAATGTCCGATCCTGGGCCAACCACACTACCGCTGCCACACTTGAGTCCATCACTGATGCCACCTGGCTGATCCATCTCATTGGGGGTCTTCCTCTTTTTTTCTGACCCTACCCAGCATGACATCCTTCTCCAATGATAGTTTCCTCCAGACAATATGTCCAAAGTAGGAGAGACGAAGCTTAGCCATCCTGGCCTCCAAGGAGCACTCTGGCTGCACTTCTTCCAAAACAGATCTATTGGTTCTTTTGGCAGTCCATGGCACTTTCAGTATTCTCCTCCAACACCACAACTCAATGGCATCAATTCTTCTACGATCCTCCTTATTCACTGTCCAGCTTTCGCATCCATATGAGGCTATTGAAAACACAATGGCCTGGGTCAGGCGCACCCTAGTCCTCAAGCTGACATCTCTGCTCTTCAACACTTTAAAAAGTTCCTTTGCAGCAGATTTGCCCAGTGCAATACGTAGTCTGATCTCTTGACTGCTACTTCCACAAGTGTTGATAGTTGATCCAAGAAGAATGAAGTTCTTGACAACTTCAATCTTTTCTCCATTGATAAGAATGTTGTTTATTGTTCCAGTGGTGAGGATTTTTGTTTTCTTGACATTGAGATGTAATCCATATCGAAGGCTGTGCTCTTTAATCTTCATAAGTAAATGTTTCAAGTCCTCTTCACTTTCAGCGATCTATATCTGACAATATTCTGGTATTCTTCATCATGTTTCAAAATTCAATAATCTGGTGCTGACAGTGTTCCACTGCTATTCATAAGGTTTTCAGTGACTAAATAATTGGAAGAAGTTATCTTGTCTTCCTAGTCTGTCTTCTTCTGGAACTTATCTGAAATCTGTCCACTGTGGGTGATCCTGCTGGCATTCAAATACCCATGGCATAGTTTCCAGAATCACAGCAACACATAAGCCACCACAGTATGACAAAATGACAGACATAGCCTTATGGAGAAGAGTTAGAGAGATGGAAATACCACCTTCAGAATGTGTATACACCTAGATAGAGGATATGTCAAGAAACAATAGCAAACAATAGCTTCACACATTGATATTTTAGTTTAATAAATGTTTCTAAGGCTTTGTAGAAATATTTTTTTACTTACCCTCATATAATTGAAATTTTATGAATGTTGAGTATAATTTTAGCCCAAATTCAACTTGGCCTAAAAATCTGACTAGTATAATAATCAATTATTGTGTGAACAAATATTCATTAGTATTAGATATTACTCCAAAATACAAGCTAATAAAGAAAAGTTTTTTAAAATTTGGATAAAAATCAGCAGCCATTATTCCTATCTAAAAGGTAAGACTAAACATTATGTTTATGAATATGTATTTGAAAGAACAAGTACATATTCAAATTGTAATTTTATTGCTTCTTTGGATTCTTCTCTTGCTTACAAATGGATATGGAGAATTGCTCCAGGAAATGCTGTGCTTTTTTTAAACATTCCAAACCTGGCAGTAAACAGGAAGCACTAACAATGCTCATGAAAAGTTAGTTCCACAAATCAAGTGAAATTCACACATGGCTTAATAAATATCCTAACATGCCTATGTAAACATTTTATCTGATTTTTCATTATTGAAACTTCAAAACAAATCCATCAAAATAGTTTGTGATCCTCCATTTCAATTATTTACTCAAATTTAATCAAAATCTTTTCTTTAGGGCAAAATAGTCCAATGTGTGTGAATGTTGATGCAAATGATTGATTCTCAAATGATGGCATAGGCATTTAATGTACCACTTATTCTTAACACATGTCTTTATTGCAACATGGTGATAGGTGTTTGGTTTTATTCTCTTATGTAAACCACAAAAGTGAGTGTTGTTAAGGGATACTCAGTTAAAATTTCATTTAGACTTTTGCAATATGTATGTATAAAACCAATGTTTTCATAATAAAAAAATAGTTCTCTTTTGAGAAGATTGCATAGTTCCAAGATCAGCATCCATCTGTGTATATATATTTTTTTCTTTTAGCTTATGTTAATGGCTTTATTTGGCAACTTAATGTTTTCCTTTTTCCTCCTAACAGCAGGTGAAAGAATTCATAAATCTGCCATGAACAGTTGCCAATGAATATTCATATTTGGATGTCTGATTGCAGCAGTTTGACGTTTTTATTTGATTTTCATCAAGAAAAAGAAATGCTTTGTTTCTTAATTCATAATACATTCTAATTGGTTCCTGTACATTATAGCACTGGTTAAATTATTAACCCTCGGAAACCCTGTACAGGGTCGCTATGGGTCGGACCCGACTCGATGGCACTTAACAACAACAACAACAACAAATTATTATAATTGTCAGTATCAAACAACTAATTTATAAAATAAGGATATTTGGTATACTGCAGGAGGGTGGACTGAGTAAGAACTAATCTTACAATTTCATTGAAAACAGTAAATCATTGTATTTTATTGGGCACTTTGTGGAGGGAAACATAGCCGCACTGAGCATCTTCAATACATTTCTTGACTATACTGTACCAGTTCTATGTTATGTACTGGTATTTCCTTTTAGATGAGCAGATCAGCTCTGTGTTGATGTAGTAACTCCTTGAGCAGATGACACAGCTTAACTAGAATATTTTTATAGATCACTCAATATGAACTAGAGGATATATTTGGTTTATCCAGAACCAACACAGACAGGCTCATTACAATTTTAGTATATGTGTATGGCTATTTCTCAAAAGATAAGGTATTCAGAGCAGTGGTGGTGGTGATTAAATGCCTGGAGTCGGTACCAACTCATAGCGACACTGTATATGGTTTCCAAGGCTGTAAATCTTTACAGGTGCAGAAAGCCTCATCTTTCTCCCCAGGAACTTCTGGTAGTTTTGAATTGCTGACCTTGAGATTAGCAGCCTGACTCGGAAACCCTATACAGGATCGCTATGGGTCAGAACTGACTCGACAGCACTTAACAACAACATCTTTATATTGGAGTCCTAGTGGTGTTGTGGGTTAATGCACTGGACAGTAAAGTCAGCTTGATCTGCAAGGTCAGCGATTCAAGTTTACCAGTGGCTCATCAGAGACCCTATGTTGTTGTTGTTAAGTACCATGGAGTGGGTTCCAACTCATAGTGACCCTGTACAGGGTTTCCGAGGCTATAAATCTTTATGGGAGCAGAAGGCTTTATCTTTCTCCCGCGGAACCGCTGGTAGTTTCAAACTGCTGACCTTGAAGTTGGCAGCCTGACTCTATCCACTATGCTGCCAGAGATCATTATAAGTCAGAACCAACTCTACGGCACTTAACAACATCTTTACATTGATTTTTTTTTACCACAATCTTTCTCAAACATGCATAAGGCTCATTGGAAAACTTGTTGATTTCCGAGTCCTGGTGTGGCACTGTGGGTTAATGAGCTGGACTGCAAAGTCGGTTTGAACTGCAAGGTCGGTGGTTCAAACTCCTCAGCCACTCCTTAGAAACCCTATACATGGTTGCTATGGGTCAGAAAGGACTCGACAGCACATAACAACAAAAACAACTCTACACACTCCAGAAAATATCATTAAGCGCATCTGGAATTGGATCTGAGAATTATTATTTCTAGCAAGTTTCTAAATAATAAGGATAATCCTGGTCTGTTGACCACAATTTGAGAGTACTTTTCTACCAGAATATATTTAAATATCTAGTGGTCTATAAAATATACACAAATCTCGTAGATGAAAATACGGTAGAAATCATTAAGAAGTTTGGGCTTACAGACAAATATAGGAATTATATTAGGGATAAACTGAGAATTATAGAATAGTCAAAAATAGTAATTCAACACAAGTGTTTTCTGTAGTCTTGATTCTAAATAGCATATTTGCAGATGGTATGTACTATTTTATATGCAAGGAGTTAACTAATAATCTATGAACTTTAAAAATCATTGTGTAAAGTAGAATCTGTATACCTCACCTTTACTTTTGTCTTAAAAAGTTAAATGTATTGTAATAGTAAAATGAACAGTAAAATCTTTAGTCCTAATCAGCTATTAAACAATATATTGAATTAAAAATAATGTAACAAATTGAAGGGAAAATATGTGAATTAGTGGGAAGTTCACTTGTCTATTGTTCAGTTCAAAACGTGTTATCAATTACAATTTATGAGACATTAGTCTTCATGTTTTACAAAATGGAAATATAATTTACAAGTATTTTTGTTTCAATACCTCTTCACTACCCAAAGCAATTTTGATTATCCATTGGATTTCATCACTGATAAGCAATTTGTTGAGGTGATAGTAGTGGTGATGGCTTCTAAACAGTAATTATTTGTCGGAGATTTTTGATACCCCCAAGTTTTGTAAATTGTTTTCTCCACTTCATTCTCATTCTCTCTCAGGCATTTTCAACTTTGCTGCCAGGCATCTTTCTCTACTACAATAGGATCATTTCAATGGTTTTCCAATGCTTTCAGCATACAATAAACATTTCTTAACCTTCTTCACAGACCCATAATTTGACCCCAATCTAATTCTGAGCGTTATAGCTTTCCATTTTCATTTCAATCATAACAAATAACTTATGATTCTTTAAAAGTACCATGTGTTCTCAAACTACTTATTCCCAGTGCCTAAAATGTCTGTCTTATCTCTCTTTTTCCAATTAGTTTCAACTAGTCTGAAGGACAAGATAAAAATTTCAAAAGAAGTAGAAAAATGAGCAGAAGGTTGAAGACCTTTCAGCCATTCTTCTACTTCTTTTGAAACTTTTATCTTGTATACCAATCTCTATTAAGTTCTTCTCATTCTCTGGATCCCATTATACCTCTTGCTTAAGTCTAGCATAGCACAGCTATGCTGTTCATATGCCTCATTAGTAAGTCCTAAACCCTTGGAAAATGGGGATGTGCCATTTATATTTGTTTATCATAGTACCTGACATATTACAGGAACTCAGTAAACAGCTTTTTTTTTTTTTTTTAAGTTATTTTATCAACCATGTCATGAATATTGGAATACAAAACTAAGGCACACAGAGAAGCTTGATTTTGAAAATGTTAATTAGGAGAGCACTATTGTATTTTTTTGAATAGAAAAGTGACACAGTGAAAACAATGATTTAAGAAAAGTAAGAGGATTTATTTAAGTTGTCATAATAGTTTATGTGTTGGGTAAGGAAGAACTTCATTTGTTTGATGTTAATGGTGGTGGGGATTAAAAGGAATCATGAGAGTTATGATGAATGCAGAGCTTAATAACTAAGATTTCTGTGCTGGGAGATCAAAAGCAGGAAGGCAATCCTGGTGGAAGAATGATGAGGAGATAATTTTGTCACATGTAGGATAATAAGATTATTATTTTAAATATGTTTCAGTAAAGTTTGGAGTCCTGCTGTGGTGCTAAGGGATAATGTGCTGGACCACAAGCTCAGTTTGAGCCACAAGTTTTGTGGTTCAAATTCACCAATGGCTACTTGGAAACTCTATACAAGATCATTATACATCAGAACCGACTCAATGGCACTTAACAACATCAACAGGTAAAGGTTGGAATTCCTGGGTGACATTAACAGTTAGGTGCTGAACTACCTGATGAGAAGTTGATGGTTCAAACTCACCCAGAGGCACAATGGAAGAAAGACATGGAAATCTTCCTCCAAAATGTCACAACCTTGAAAACTCTATGGAGCTCCATTCTAGTCTGCAACATACGGTGTCACCGTGAGTCAGAACTGATTTGCTGTGGTTTGGTAGAGGTCAATACAAAGTAAAGAAAATCTGCAATCAATTAGAAATAAGTCTAGAACATAAATGAAGTTTAGGGATGTAGATCTTAACATGAGTATCAGCTGTGTAAACTTGGAAATTGACTTCATAAGGACCAAACAGAGAAGGTAAAAAAGGTCAGAGGGTGAAAGACTGAGTTTGATATAGAATAGAAAGAAGAGAGACACTGACCACAGGAGAAATATCTTAGATAGGTTGTCTGGGGCATTGGATAATTTTTCTATGGTTTTGTTCTGGGACTACCCTTAGATCTCCCAAACTGAGTGGAATATGTCCTGGAGTGCTGTCTTATGATTTGTGCCTGTCTATAATTCTGCTTCCTCCCTCCTAGCTCTATCTTTTTCCCTTGCTTTGGTATCTCCTTCCTTTCCATCTTTTTCGTGCTGTTATCTTTCCTGCTCCTGCCTATTACTTTACATTGCTCTGTAGAGATCTAGGGGGGACTGAAAGGATGTGGTCTTACCACATGGGGGAAAGCATAAAGATTTCCCATAACTAAACTAAAACTTCCTCAGCCACAACCTCCGGCAGTCTACTCTGTTAGTGATGGCCACACATTTTCTCACTGTTCTGCTGGATAGCAGATGGCAGTTAACTACTCTCTGTCCAGTAAAATCACATTTTCCTAGGCCACTTCCTTTGTCTATAATACTGTCTTGCTGTTTAAAATTAACTATGACACTAAAATGAGAACACTAGGAAGCCAGATGTGACATCCGTGGCAAGTCTCAAAATCATGGTGATATTAGGACAAGAAAGCTGTTCATCATCTCTTGTTTATGTTATTATCCTTAGTTGAAAATGGCATTTGATAATTCCAAAATTGTTGCTTATCCTTGTGTAATGATTCATATTGTAAAGTGATTTCATATCAATTATTTAGCTAGTTTCATAAGCAAGTCTTCAATTTAGTGACAATTGTCTTCATTTCACAAAGGATGTGATCAAGATCTAGAGTGGGTGAGTGACTTGTTCAACATTACACTGCATAGAAGTGTCAGAGTTGACCTAAGTTTATTAATATTCCTGCTATACAACATGTTAGCTTTTGGTTTTGGTTTATTTATTTTCTTATTATGAAAAATTCATGGAGCATTTTCTTGTCTCCAAGGCCTTTTTTGTTTCTATTTTTCACACTACATATTTTAAAAAAAAATGTACCAACTATCCCTTTCACAGCACTCTGTACTCAGCTGGATTAAAAAATTCATAGCAATGATCATACAGAACTCAGAGACCATCCTCACAGTTATGGGATTTATTAGGGAAGTCAACAGGTTACAATTCATTATTAGAAATGCTCAGGGCATAGTTCTTTCAGGTAGGGAAGTCTCTTCCCAGTTATGTCCACAGACAGGCCTGTTCTGGCCTCTCGACTTCAGGTCCCTTGATCTCTGCCCTCTAGCAATATACAAAGATGTTTTGCACTGCTGATAAATGCTGAAATGACACTCTACTCTGCTATAAGACTCAGCCTGAAGGTGCACAGTTCAGGCTCCATAAGTCAGCAACTTTTGCTCCCCAATTAGTGCCTGGAGGCACCCAACTCCACAAGTGAACATTTTCCCGAAAATCACTCAGTTTTACTTGATTCATAAGTTAAGAAGTCCACTTCTTTGTCTGGTGCTCTGACTCTGTTTCCCTCTGTCATTCCTCTGCTGTTCCTTTGGTGTCACAGCTTTCTGTTCCTGGGTTGAAGAGGGGTAATTCACAGAGATATTTGGGTCCAAAGAAGACTCTACACTCCTGGCTCTTCTTCTTTTATGGCAGTGAGAGTCCCCCTTTTACTTCTGAGGTGGCTCATTTTGTAGCATTGAATCACAAAATCATCAGCATCTTCCCCTACCTTCTCTTATCCACAAACCATTTGGAAAAAAAAGTTGTTTGCTGTGAGTGTATGGAAACTATGGCAAGAAGAGACATTAAATGATTCACTACATCATACAGAGCAAACTTTTATTTCAATTGATATTAGTAAATTGGAAATCAACGATAAAATTTATGGACTGAAATTCTGAAGATGACAATTTCCATTGACTTTATTGCATTACAGCTAATATTGGACTCAGGCTTCATTACAATCATTACCACACTATTTTTTGCCAATCTAATTTATTCAATTAATTAAAATTTTTACTGTGAATTGAGTGGAGGTTTACAAAATAGGTCATCTATTTTACATTCAGCAAATCATACTCTTCATTTCACTTGAATGATTCCAATCCGCTCAATGTAACATCAATTGTCCCATTTCTTCCCTCTGTTTCTTTTTTCTATTTCTATTTATTTCCCAACTCTTCTGAACTTTATCCTTGGGTAAATTCTGCCCTTTTGATATCAAATGTTTTACCATTCAATGATGTATATACCTCACTGGTGTTGTTCCCTGTATAAACCTTATCTAGTATTTGACCGTGATGATACAAATGGAGTAAGCCCATGGGAGAAAATCCCACAAGACCTTCATTTGCTGATGGGGCACAACTCAAAATGAAGAGAAACAGCTGTAAACATCCATTCAAAATTGGAACAAGGAATGTAAGAAGTATGAATCTGGGAAAATTGGAAGTTGTCAAAAATGAAATGGAAGGCATAAACATTGATATCTTAGGCATTAGTGAGCTGAAATGCACTGGTATTGACCATTTTGAATCTGACAACCACATGGTTTACTATGCAGGAATGAAAACTTGAAAAGGAATGGTGTTGCATTCATTGTCAAAAAGAACATATCCAGATCAGTCATGAGGTACAATGCTGTCTGTGATAGAATAATATCCATGTGCCTACAGGGAAGCCCAGTTAATACCACTATTATTCAAATTTACACAGCAACCACTAAAGCCAGTAAGGATGAAATAGAAGATTTCTACCAACTTCTTCAATCTGAAATTGATCAAACATGCAATCAGATGTATTGATCATTCCTGATGATTGGAATGCAAAGGTTGGGAGCAAAAGTAGTTGGAAAATATGGCCTTGGTGGTAGATATGATGCTGGAGAATGCATGACAGAATTCTGCAAAACCAATGATTTGTTCATTTCAAATACCTTCTTTAGACATCATAAGAGACAACTATACATATGGACCTTGTCAGATGGAATACATAGAAATCAAATTTACAACATCTACAGATAGAGATGATGGAAAAGCTCCATATCATCAGTCAAAACAAGACCAGGGGCAGACTGTGGAACAGACCATAAAATACTTATATGCAAATTCAAACTGAAGCTGAAGAGAAGGAAAACAAGTTCACAAGAGCCAAAATATGAACTTGAATATATCCCACCTGCATTTGGAGATCATCTGAAGAACAGATTTGATACATTAAACACTAAAGACAAAAGACCTTAAGAGTTGTGTGATGACACCAAGAGCATCATATATGAAGAAAGCAAAAGTTATTAAGAAGACAAGAAGGAAGGAAAGGTCAAAATGGTTGTCCAAAGAGACACAGAAACTTGCTCTCTAGTGTAGAGATGCTAAAGCAAATGGAA
>NW_006408609.1:5564189-5564975 GCF_000296735.1 Chrysochloris asiatica | reverse complement strand
ATCAGAAAGATGTTTACCTGTGCTTTATTGACTATGCAAATGTTTTCATTTGTGTGGATCATGACAAGCTATGGAAAACATTGAGAAGTATGAGTATTCCCGAACACTTAATTGTACTCATGAGGAATCTGTACCTGGGCCAAGAGGCAGTTGTTTGAATAGAACATGGGAATACTGGATGGTTTAAAGTTAAGAAAGTTGTGCGACAGGGTTGTCTTCTTTCACCATACTTATTCAACCTGTAGGCTGAGTAAATAATCTGAGAAGCTGGGTTCTATGAAGAAAAATGTGG
Organism: Chrysochloris asiatica; assembly: GCF_000296735.1. Classification (NCBI taxonomy): domain Eukaryota; kingdom Metazoa; phylum Chordata; class Mammalia; order Afrosoricida; family Chrysochloridae; genus Chrysochloris; species Chrysochloris asiatica. Next base: position 5,564,683 of record NW_006408609.1, on the reverse strand, counting down.
CATCTGATTAAAGGAAGACTCATTAACAACCTGCAATATGCACATGATACAACCTTGCTTGCTGAAAGTGAAGAAGACTTAAAACTTTTACTGATGAAGATCAAAGATCACAGCCTTCGGTATGGATTACATCTCAATGTAAAGAAAACCAGAATCTTCACCACTGGACCAATAAACAACATTCTTATCACTGGATAAAAGATTGAAGTTGAAATATAAAGGTAGATGTTTTGTATCAAGGAAGGGAGTGATTAACTTTTCAGCCTAGGAGCAGAGGTCCCTGGGACCATCAAGGGAGAAAAGCAGAGAGCGGGACACTACCCTGAGAAGCAGTAATGCCTGAGATGGAGGCAGAGATGATGATGTGGAGAGATGGAGCAGTTGGGGACTTTAGACACAGAGAGGGAGAGGGGCTGTGTGCTGATGACCGGGGGACAGGCTTGTTGTGTATACCCTTTGGTTGGTTGATGATGCATGGAGGGGATTGTAACCAT
>NW_006408609.1:5563527-5564089 GCF_000296735.1 Chrysochloris asiatica | reverse complement strand
CTGTTTCTCCTCACTTTGAGTTATACCCCATCAGCAAATGATTGGCATGAAAGCTTTACTCCATTCACCTCATTTTAGTCAACTTTACTTTGAGGAGGTGGCTCTTATCCAGTCATATTTTGCATGCCTTCCAACCTGATCGGTTTATCTTCTAGCACTATATCTTACAATGTTCTACAAAATTCATTTCTTCTTTGAATGAAACTCACTTCAAATGTCTTCCAGGAGTCTGAAGCTGATGTTTATTGACATGTGCTTCAGAGATGTATGCTAACATAGAGGGCCATATGTTATTCTTTATGAATTGCAGTATTATATGCTCACTGGATAACTATTCTTCATCATTAAGGTGTCAAAAGACTACTGAGGCCAGCTTTCTAAAGGTTTCTATTATCACATCTCTGTAGAGATTCCTCTGAGCAATATCCAGGAAAACCTACTCTTCTTGGGTAAAACACATTACCACATTGTCATGGCCCGGCAGATAGTAATTGATTAATAAAATGATTCTGTTTCTACTGTTATTGCCACAACCACCATCACTACTATTCTTCTTCCTCTT
>NW_006408609.1:5555148-5562492 GCF_000296735.1 Chrysochloris asiatica | reverse complement strand
ATGTCTAGCTGACTTCGATCTCATTAGAAATAAGTTTGCTACATGTACCAGAAATCTGTGAGTAGAAATGACTTTAACACGTTATATGTCTGTCTATGTGTATATGTGTGTGTGTATGTGTGCTTCAGGATAATGCACTTGACTACAAGGTCAGTTTGAAACATAAGTTCAGCAGTTCAGACCCACCAGCCATTCCTAGGAAACCCCAGACAGGGTTGCTATGAGTTGGAACTAACTCTATGGCACTTAACAATACACACACATGTGTGTGTGTGTGTCCTGGTGTGGCACTGTAGGATAAACACTGGTCCACAAGGTTGGTTTGTACCACAAGATTAGTAGTTCATACTCGTTAGCCACTACTGGGAAACTAGGAAACCCTATACAGGATCACTATGAGTTGCAACTGACTTAACAATAATTTCATATATATATATGAATTTTTTAATCAACATAGACTCAGGCTATTTTTGTTCACTGCTTTTCCTTGGAAAATAACAATTTCAAGATGGCAACCAAAGTTCCAGTTATCACATTGCATTTCTGGCACCAATTAAAAAAAAAAAAAAAAAGAAAAGCCTTGCTTTCTCTTTCATCCAATTAGCCACAGTTTAGTCAAATAAAAGAAGTCTGGGAACTAGCATTGATTTTAAAGATAAGATGCTCTGTGCTTATCCAAAGTCAAGATGGAAGAAGAGAGTCATGTTTGGGATTACTGAACAATGAGAAGTTTCTGACATTTATTATGTTATCAATTACAACTTCAATATTTTCATGTATTTTCCTCTTCTTCATTGCCGTTGTCTCTGCTTTAATGTGTTGAATGTGCCATCACCCTAAAAAATTAGTGCACTGAAACTGAGTCTCTACATTCTGATAATTAGCATTCTAAGATATACACCTGATCTTTAACTTTTCAGCTAAAAAGCCTTCCTAAATCTTCCAAGCTATAATACCCACATTCCTTGTAAAAGATACAAAAACGCCCACTCTAATGAAACTCCAACTAATTACCTTGCCTTAGCTTCCAACAGAATTTTTCTACCTTATCAGCCAAGCACAATAAACCCTTCAGTTACTTGAATTTGCTATTCATACACTTGCCTTTGTATGTTTGTAGTACTGTTTCATCTACATGAAAAATTTTCCCACACCTTTCATTCTCAGGAAATTTTATTTACCCTTCAGGATTAAGCTCAGATGTCAGTCCTAAGTATTTTTTCCCCCATCATATTGAGTTGACTATTTCCAACTTTATGCCCTCATCAAATATAGTATCCTATATGCTACATAAGTCCTGGTGTGGTGTTTTGGGCTGATGTGCTAGACTGCAAAGTCAATTTTAACCACAAGATCATTGTTTAAACTCACCAGCCACTCCTTGGAAACCCTATACAGGGTCACTATGGGTCGGAACCAACTCGATGGCACTTACCAACAACATATACATATACATAATATTTTCAAATCAAGTGCTTATTCTGCTGGGTTGTTGGTAGAAATCTCTGTCTTATGTGGTTATTTTCCCTCTTACATCATGAGTGTTGGGAATTTTTGTGCTTATATGTTTACATATAATACAAATATGTAGTTGTTAAATGCTGTTGAGTTGATTCTGACTCATAGCAAACCTGTATAGGGTTTCTGAGGAGCAGCTGATGGATTTGAACTGCTGACCTTGTGGTTTATAGTCCATTGCTAATCATATAGCACCACACCTATAATACAGATATTGTTGTTGTGAGGGCTAGTGCAGCTGGTACAGCTGGTAAATTTGAACCACCAACCTTGTGATTCAAACAACATTGCAATCCAGAGCTTATCCTACAGTGCCACACTAGGACTCCAATACTGATATGTTGTTGTTGTTATGTGCCGTGGAGTTGGTTCTGACTCATAGCGACCCAGTACAGGGTTTCTGAGGCTATAAATATTTACTGGAGCAGAAAGCCTCATCTTTCTCCCGTGGAACAGCTGGTAGTTTCCATAGGATAGTAGATATTCAATAAATATTATATATAACAAATGAAAACATCAATATGAAATAAATTATATATGTGTGTGCATATATGTACACATATATATTTATATATTCACACATATATATAAATATACATTTACACATATATATTATTTATTATATATTCACACGTATATAAATATACATTACACATATATATAAATATACATTTACACATATATATTATTTGCTGTTGATAAGTCCCACGGAGTCTGTTTCAATTTATTATGGCTCTATACAGGCTTTCTAAGGAACATCTAAGGGGATTGCACTGCCATCCATGTGGTTAGTAGTCCTGTACTTATCATACAGAGCCAAGCCAGGACTCCATATACATATAACTGTATACTAATTATTATGAGAGTTCATGTTAGTACTATAAAACACCTTACAGTCAATGTCTCAAACAATAAAATCTAAATTTCATAAATCTAAACATGAAGTGATTCCTTTTTTGATGCTTAACAAAACTTCAGTTCCTGAAATAAAGATAATCCTGATGTGGCTTAAGGTATTCTGTCATTTGTTTATTAAGTGCTGTCTAGTTGGTTCAAAAATAGGGTTTTTGAAGAGAGGCTGGTGAGTTTGAACCATAAACTTTGCAGTTCAGATGGACCTTGTGGTCCAGTGCTTATCCTACAGTGCCATACCAGGACTCCTAAGCAATTCTACTATCATGAAATAAACAGTTTTATAATCCATAGAAGAGGGATGTTTCCAGTGGAGTGAACATTTCCAAGGAGCCCTGTGTGCAGTGTATGCAGTTCTCTTGTAGTGACCATGTTGTCCTATAGAGCCGAACGTGATACTTTACCAGAATAAGCTCTTTCAAGTTAACAGAAGCTGCACCATTAATTAATAATAGGACAAAAGCTTAAAATGTGTATAGAAATTCTATCATTTACACTTTTTTTCTTATTTGATGAACAGGCAGCTATGATTTGTTCAGTTTACAAATCTATGGATTTTATAACATTAAGAATATTTTCCCTAAACTATTCTTCACTAGATAAAAGAAAGTAAATTGAAGAGTTTCACACTTCAATTGTGTTTATTCTGGCCTAGCAAGTAAGGTACCAAGCTTCCTTTACTTTATCATGATGAATAGGAAATTTATTCCACAGACATCACAGAACTAATCACAAGAATCCCTTAGTCTCTGCATTTCATACCCTATGTTCAGTTTTTTCTCATCCATTATGTGTCTGAGGTAGAATTGCCAGAAACTCAAGCTGACATCCTAGCATTTTTTCACTCTCAGTATATGCCTTTATCACTGTATGTCTGTAGGTACATGCAGGTCTTTAGATATGAGCATCAATTTGCCATAAACAAACAAATGCAATTAATCCATTCCTTGATAGCATTTGTGCTTAGGTTTGATATCTGCAGTCACACAAAGTGTTTTGTTGGCTAACAATTAGTTGTGTAAGCTAGTAAATGCTGTATATATGTGGAAAAATAAATAAAAATCAACCTCTAAATTGAACTAAACTTCAGATTAACCATTTTTCATCTGAGTTCATAACAACGTTTAAGAATAAACTTGAGCTACAATGGCAAATAGCACAATGTGTAATTAATTCTTGCAATGTTTTGAGAGTTAAAATAATTTTAAATGATGCACAATGTAATATAATACAGTCTGACTTCCATATTCAATGGTTCCCTTTCCACTGTGGATTCAACCAACCACGGATTGAAAATGTTTGGTAGAAAAAAGGAATTAAATGGTCAAAGCAATCCCCAAAGTTGAAGAGGGAAGCACAATGTGGTATTTACATAGCATTTATATTTTATTAGGTATTATCAGCAAAGATGTCATTTTGAGGACTTAAGTGCATATGACTCAAGCCATCTTATTTTCTGTAGCCTAATGTGCCAGACTGAAAAGCTTAGTTGAACTGCAAGGTTGGCAGTTCAAGATCACCAGTCGCTTCTTGGAAACCCTACATAGGCTCGCAATGGGTCGGAACCGACTCGATGGCACTTAAAAATAACAACAATATGCATCTGAAAGTTGGGCAATGAATACAGAAGAAGTTAGAAGAATTGATGCAATTGAGTTGTGGTATTGGAAAAGAATATTAAAGGTACCATGAGTTGCCAGAAGAACAAAAACATCTGTATTGGAAAAAGTACAACCAGAAAACTCCTTTAGAAGAAAAGATGATTAGACTTTGTCCCTCACACTTTGGACATATTATTAGGAGGGACCAGTCCCTGGAGAAGAACATCATGCTTGGTAAAGTGGAGGGACAGCAAAAAAGTGGGAGACCCCCAATGATATGGATGTGTACAGTAGTGTCAACAATGGACTCAAACGTAGCAGCAACTGTAAGGATAGCACAGGACAGGACAGTGTTTCATTCTGTTGTACATAGGGTCACTATGAGTCAGAACTGACTTAGCAACTATGGCAATAAGTAATCTAGACATGATTTAAATATACAGGAGGTTGTGAGTAAATTTTATGCAAATACTACACCATTTTATATAACATACTTGAGCGTCCATGGATTTTAGTACTCATGAGTGTCCTGAAACTAATTCCCCATGAATACCAAGGATCTACAGTATTGGCTTAATTTACTGATATACAACAGTTGAGTTGGAAGTATTGTCATAATTCCAGAAAATTATAATCTAAGTTATTAAGCAAGGAAACTGGCTATTTAAAATGTCTAGTATTAAGTTCATTTTCTCTAGTGAAATTTCTCAAGGAATATTCTATTTACACTCTGATTTTTCTTTAATCTTCATTGTTTTTGTAAATGTGGTGAACAAATCAAGTTTTTGTTTTGTTTTATTTGTAGTCTGTTATGGTGTAATGCTTCCATTAAATATTATAAATTAATTACTAGGAAAAATTAAATAAAAATATGAAGTCAAATAAATGAAAACCACCAATTTCTGAAATGATTATTAAGTTCAATAGCATCAAATTATTATCAGTACTTACTCATATTAATTGATATTTACATTGTCAACAGTAGTAGTTGGCAGCTCTACACTTGTGGGTGAGCCATACTTTGAGTAGCATCGTTTTACACTATCAAACCTTCTCTCTGGCACACGCATACACTCAGTCTATCTTCTGTGTTCTACACAGTCTAGATTGGTGTAAAAGTTTATGTAGTCTAGATTAATTTAAGAGTGTATGTAGTCTACATTGGTGTAAGAGTGTATGAAGTCTTAACCAACTTTACTTTGCCATGCTTTTCCAAATTGCCAAATATTATCCATTGATATATATGTTACTGATGTATTGATTGTCCTGATGCATGGTAGTTAAATAAAATGTTTAAATACAGGTGGTGAATGGAAATTTTAAAGACATAAGGAAAATCTGACTCTGTCTCAAGATTACCTTGTTGTTATGTGCCATCAAGTCATTTTCAACTTTCAAATACCCTGTATAGGGTTTCCAAGAAGCAGCTGGTGAGTTTTAATCACTAATCTTGCATTTAGAATTCCAGTGTACATCCTACGATGCCACAGCAGGAGTCTTTAAAAGGTATGAATCACTATTATTATTACTTCAAAAGTACGTTGGCTATTGTCAAATTTTAATCATATGCCATAAATTGGTTTTATTGATGTACATTAAAACGAAATTAATTCATTTTGGAGCTAATTTAAGGAGCTCTGGTAGCATAGTGGTTACGAATTGGCTGTGAACCTTAAGGTCAACAGTTCAAAAACCAACTGTTCCGCAGGTGAAAGATGACGCTTTCTGTTCCCGTAAAGATTTACAGCCTCGGAAACTCTGTACAGGGTTGCTATGAGTCTGAACTGACTCCATGGCACATAACCACCACCACCACCACCAGTGATTAATTTAGCACCATTCAAAACTGTAAGGTAGGATAAGTACTGGCCTACAAAAAGGTTGACAGTTTGAGTCTACCAGCTACTCCATGGGAGAAAGATAAAGCCTTCTGTTCCTGTAAAGATTTAGAGCCTCCGAAACCATATACAAGGTTGCTATGAGTGGAAACCAACTTGACTGTACTTACCACCAACAACAGCAAGATTCTAAGTTTACAGAAAGACTTGTTAGCAAGGTTTTTTTATTTTATTCCTATCTGTATCTTACTCCTATTGCTTTTTTACATTTAATTCCCCCAAAATATATTTTAAGTATTTAAAACCCCAAACCAGAATTCTTTTTCTTCTAAGCAATTTTGTGCTATAAATCTGGCAATTTTTAATTTAATTTTATTCCTCTTTGCAAACAAGGAACAAATGATACATACGCATAATTGTTTACACATAATCAGGTTGAAAAAGAGAAAAGTAGCATAATTTTCATAATCCACACTAGCTGTAAGTAGACACACCTGCACATCTCAACTGCTACTTTGCAGTGCCCTGGGAATTTCTCAAGGACTTGTTCTTACTCATTTAATGAACTATATGTTAATTGTTCAGCCATTTTCTTTTCTTGGGACTTAACAAGTCAGTCACTATGTGACTGTCTCACAATTAGATAGTAGCTACATTTTAACCAAAAGCCTAAATACCACTTATTTTCACACAAAAGAAAAGAGGAAAGGAAACTGGTAATTCTATTCAACAGATGTTTATTAATTGTTTATATGGTTTAGAATATTAACAGTATCATAGATTACTGTTATTTTATAACACAGGAGAAAACGGAAATAATGAGCTATCAACTTGACTTTTATTATCCAGCATAGTCTCGTCTGTAAAAAGCTTATCATTTGGGCTATCATAGATATGGATCCTGTGTTTTAGTAAGGTATATCATTAGTTGGATGTTTATACATTATATAGATACCAGTCTAATGCTCTTGAAGGACATATACCCAGGAGTCATGTTTAAAATACAAATTGAGTCTTAAAAGAGCTACTATTAAAGTCCAATTTTGGGGTCAGAGATGTATCTACTGTAATAGCTCTTATTGCAAATACTGAAATTGTAACTCCTGTCCAAACATCTGACACCCATCTCTTATATAAGCTAAAAAATACAGATCAAACAAATTAATTTTTACTTAACACATTATGGCATAACATGAAAATTACACTTGCACTTCCTCACTTTCACTTATGGTGTGCTCAAAGACTCGGTTTCTTATCTTTCTACATTCAGCAAAGCAGTTCTAGACATTCTGGACAGAGACATGGTCAGAATCTCTGATGTGGGAGTCTTTGGCCTTGTCTTAATTTGGATACTCTAGAGAAGCAAAACCAATGAAGTTTACATAAAGGAAATAGCTCACACAGTTGTAGAGATGGACAAGTCCCAAGTCTGCAGGTCAGATGTCAGGCAGGTGGATATGGTAGGTTAGAAGGTA
>NW_006408609.1:5552803-5554238 GCF_000296735.1 Chrysochloris asiatica | reverse complement strand
ATGTGTCCAAAGTAGCTTCGTGAAGTCTCATCATCATCTAAAGACCATTCTGACTGAACATTCTCTGAAACACAGTTGTTCATTCTCCATCAACAACCCAAGTCAGATGTATCAATTCTTTGGTCTTCCTTTTGCGTTGTCCATATTTCACATGTCTATGATGTGATCAAAAATACTATAATCATAGCTTGGGTCATCACTTTATTCATCAAAGTGATTCTTTTGCTTTTTAAGATTTAAAGGCGTTTGGAGTAGATTTGTCCAATTCAATAAGTCATTTGATTTTTTCTTTGCAACTTCATTGTTATTGTTGTTCTTATTGTATGCCTTCTGGTTGGTTCTGACTCATATTGACCCTGTATTGGGTTTTTGAGAGCGGCTGCTGGATTTGAACTGCTGTCCTTACTGTTACCAGACCAGCGATTATCCTATAGCAACATACCTGGGCTCCTGCAGCTTCATTAGGCATTTAGTGATACAAGTAGAATGAATCAAGACAACAAATATATACATATTTCTATTTTTAAGTTACAAATACATTTTCACTCAACATAGACTTCTCTTCGCAAGTTTCTTAATTTATGAGTCTTGGTTTGCTTGCCCTAAATATCGATTTCTTTTAAAATTTCTGATTGAAAAATTATTATCTGTCTGCCTAAAGACTATCCTCTTGTAAATATTTAATCTTCTTCTTGCCTTCCACCTTTGTTCTTTCTGTAGTTTATATGTCTTTAGTTATTGCTCCTTAATGAATAAAAACTGTCTAAATATTTTATCTTGGGTCATAAAGGCAAATACTATCAAATACATATTTGTTACAATTATTATCACATTACAACTTAGATATACACATATCTATGGAAAATCACAGCTTTTCATATATATATAATAGGACAATATGTACTGATAAATATCTGATAGTATCTTATCAAACTACATCCATACAGTATTCAGATGACATTCAACTATCTCTTTTGTGAAACTCACTAAGTATATTGACTATTAGAAAGCTCAAGTAAAAAAAAAAAAAACTCAATATGAAATCATTGGAACCTGTATATGTTTTACAGTAATAAAATAATTAACAGTGATAACATAGGAATATAGGAAGTATCCAGGTCATTTCTAAATACCATATTTGTTGTACTGTTGTTAAGTGCCATCGAATCAGAATATTGAATATTGAAGCATGATGAATAGCACCAGAACTTTGTCAAATATAGGGCCCAAAGATAAGACCCTCAGGTAGCAAGGCACTGAAAATATGACTGGAGAAGAGCTGTCCTCTCAATATAGGGTTGACCATGATGACACAATTGGAATAAAGCTTTTGAGACATTAATTTGCTGATGAGGTTCAACTCAAAAGAAAGAGAAAAAAGCTATAAACAAACATTAATCGGAGCATAGAATATATGACGCATGAATCTAGAAAA
>NW_006408609.1:5548875-5549798 GCF_000296735.1 Chrysochloris asiatica | reverse complement strand
CTTGACCCAAGCCATGGTATTTCCAATAGCTTCACATAGGTGATAAAGTTAGATAATGAATAAGGAAGACCATAGGAAAAGTGAAACATTTGAGTTATGGTGCTGGAGAAGAATGTTTAAAATTACCACAGGGTGCTAGAACAAGCAACTCTGTGTTGGAAGAAAAACAGCCAGAATTCATCTTAGATGCCAGGATGGTCAGACTTTGTTTCGCATTCTTTGGACATGTTATCAGAAGTGACCAATTTCTGGGGAAGTGTATCATGCTTGGTAAAGTGGATGGTTAGCAAGAAAGAGGGACATCCCCAAGGAGACAGATCAGAACAATAGCAGCAGCAATGGGCTCATTGTGAGGATGATACAGGACTAGGCAGTGTTTCATTCTGTTGTGCATAAGGTTGTTATGAGTCAGAGCCAACTATAGGGCACCTAACAACAATAGCGTATTTATAAAGAATCAAGTTTTATTAAATGAGTAATACTGATTTTTGTGACAGTTCCTAATAAATTTAAGTATGTAATAGTATAAACATTAATTTTAATAGGTACAAAAATGGTAAGTTAAATGAAGGTTTTGATTACAATTATTTGAAATTTAGCAAAATTGGTAGGTTAGTGCATTCTAAGCAGTGAATAGTATCTGAGATATACTATGTGATTAGCTGGCAAGCACAGATTTCTCACCCAATTTATCCTGCTACTTAAGAGAAAAGAAGTAAATACCTTGTTCAGTTACTCAGCAAGGCAGAAAGGTGAAACAAACATACAACATAACTGAATTTATAGCTTAGCTTTGTGGCCTTGTGTAATGTTAATACAGAAGGGAGATTTGGAGGCCTGCTGTAATTGGTAATCTTAGCTTGCATCAAAATCACCTGCAGACATTTTTACATTTATAAATTCACTGGCTCTGGTAGCGTAGT
>NW_006408609.1:5539770-5546760 GCF_000296735.1 Chrysochloris asiatica | reverse complement strand
CCGTGGAGTCTGTTCAAACACAACTCCTTGGATAAAGTAAATTCTATCTTGCTCCTTACCCCGACATTAAGACAAATGTATATGAGAAAATAATTTATGTGGCAGAAAACACATTTTGCCTAATTTTTAAAATACCAAAAATCATGAGACCATGATTTATCCATCTAGCTTACTTATGACCCAGTGTCTCTTCCTCTATGCAATATTTCCACATCTTCCAATTACCTGCCATTTCTATTATATTTTTAGACATATAGTGATGATATACTGCTTTTGGTATTTAAATGATGAAACATTGAAAGAACTCTGCCAGTTGCTCTGTCACCCAACCACACAAAGAAATGAAATTAGATTATAAAATATAATTTATTATTTCAATATTTTGTTAATTGTGTAAATATAAAATTAACTAAGGAATATTCTTAGTGTAGAGCCTGGTATATGCTGTTGTTAGTTTCTGTTCAGTCATTTCTGACTCACTGGGGTCCCATGTTAAACAGCAAAGCAGTGTGTGATCCAGCACCATTTTTTTGATCATTAGTATGTTTGAATTCATTGTGGTCATTGTATAGTGCCTCCAACCTAGAATACTCATCCTTCAGGACTATATCAAACAATATCTGTAGTGATTCCTAGGATTTTCATTAGCTAATTTTCAATAGTAGATTACCAGATATTTCTTCAAAGTCTATGTAGAAGCTCTGCTGACACCTTCCATCATGAGTGACCCTGCTGATGTTACAAATGCTGGCATCATATCTTCCAGAATCATAGCAACACACAAGCAAACACAGTAAGACAAACTGACAGACAAATGGTAGATGACTATTTCTTGTACATAGGTTGTTGTGGTTGTTTTTGTTATGTGCCATCAAGTCACTTCTGACTCATCCTTTACATAGATATTTCTATTTTAAAGATCATCAGTCTGGATAGTCCTACACTAACAGTAGCAACAATGAAGTCATTCACCTTTTTCATTAGATTTTGGATTTGAAATGTTAAAAAACTTAGTGACTCTATTTTAATTCTCATATATAGTGATCTGCTCTTCTCAGAAATTAGGAATGTTTCCTCTAAAATATTTGGGTCATTGTCCAGTATCTTGAATTCTCTAGTTTAATTTAGTATTTTGTCTTTATTTCCCTCTACTTTATAAAGTGTTAACTAACTTAATTCAAGCTTTTGCCTTAAAAAAATGTTTATATAAAAATCTAATAAACCACTCAGTCACTTCAGGAAATGATTAGTGAAATCTGAAAAGATAAAACACAATTTTTCTCAGAAGTAATTCATTTGGGAGCTGAGAAACAATCTGTGATTGTTACCTATTATCTGGAGATTTATGACAATGAATGGCAGTCAGTAGGTTTCACAGAAAGTATGTGTAACTAACTACAACAACAGTAGATCTGAAAAGAGCTTTGTGGAGTCCAGCTTTGGGTTATGTAAGAATTGAACAGACTATGGATGTAATTATCATTGAAGGACTGTGGCTGCAGATGGCTGTAGGGATGCAAACCTGGCGGAAATAATGACAGGGCTTCAACTCAGCAGTAAGTCTTCATAATTTTTTTTTTTTCTTTTTTAATTTTCTTTAGTTCTTTTTTAATGAAAGCTCTAAACTTCAAAATTTTTAACACCTGGAGATTTATCATAAATGTCACTGAAATATTAATCCAGGTGCAAACAGAAAATAACTTTTTTGTTTTTTCTTTGTAATCTGAAAAGGTAGATTAGCTTAAGTTTTTAGGTGTATAACCTAAAAAACAAAAAAAAGTGTTTTTATATTTAGCAATAAACTATGCCTAAATAAATCTTGAATTTTTGTTTTCTACTTATTTTGCAAACCATTATTCAGTGTAAACATTTAAAAATTGCTGACATAGCAACTTTGTAAAATGACCTGAAAAAAGCCCAAACAAAAGTGAATCTCGCTTTATTGCAGAAAACAGCAAAAATAGAGATACTACAATAAAATTACAAATTACCCATAGCCACACACACCAAAATAAACATACTAATTTCTTTACAGTCATTTTTTTAAAAAATAAAAACCTTTCATTTTCAGCTTTAGAGCGATACAGGAATCCTGCTTATTAGAAAAATATAAACTATTCAAGAACAGTTCTTTTTATTCTCATGATATTTTCAAAAATTTTATTGTATTCTAAAGAAGATAATTTAATAGTTGGTCTTTTTTTAGATTTATGAAAATCAAAATCCATCTGTGAAAGCTTTGGTAAGAAAGAAACTATAAGCATCAGAAAAATTTCCCATTAGTTTGCTACAAATTTTAAATTAGAACTAAGGCTATTTTTAACAGCAAGTTTGCTTGCTTTGAAAATATTCATAAACTTAGCTAAAAAATTTGGAGTTATAAATATTTTTGTTTATGTACAGTAAATAAATTGAATTCTAAGATATCCCACCTGCTTTCTTTTGTGGGTTTCCTTTGCATCCGTCAAATATTTTATATTTTTGTCCTATATAAGGAATCCTGGTGTGGCACTATAGAATAAGCACTAGACCACAAGGTTAATTTGAACTGCAAGATCAGAGGTTCAAACTCGCCAGTAGCTTCTTGGAAACCCTATACAGGGTCACTAATGAATTGGAACCGACTCGGTGACACACAACCACCACCATCAAAAGTATTTATGATCTTCATGTTTCCATTGTTCACCTCAATATTATGAATGCATTTTCCCCCCCTACCTAGCCATATTGATGACTTTGGTCTTCATTTGTAGTTGATAAGTTCCTTCAAGTAGGTTCCAACTTATAGCGACCCTGTTTAGGGTTTCCAGGAGTCCTGGAGTGGTGCTGTGAGTTAATGAGCTGACTGCAAGGTTGATTTGAACCACAAGGTCACCTGCTCCTCGGAATCGTTATACAGGGTCATTATGAGTCAGATTATATTTAACATCACATCAACAACATATGGTTTCCAGGGCTATAAATCTTTACGGGAAGAGAAAACTGTATCTTTCTTCCATGGAGCAACTGGTAGTTTTGAACTACTGACCTTGTGGTTGACAGTCCAGCTCTCAATCCACTATGCTACCAGGGTTCCTTTAAATATTTTTAGACTAGACAACTTCATGGATATTATCTTTATTTGATGTTGTGTGTATTCAGAGAACTTCTATAACATTTGCTATTTTAAATATCTTTTATACGGAAAAAAATTCTTATATTTTTAACTCTTAACTTGATTAGAAAATATCCAAGAACTTCTTACTCATCAGAATAATGTTCAACTAAGATTACATTTAGAGCACATTAAACATTACAAAGGTTAATAAATGTCACATTACAATGAAACAGTTGATATTTAAGCCTCTTCTCTAGTCAAAGTTCATGTGTTCTAGGGCAAGGAAAGAAAAACCTTCATGAATATTGTAATTGATTCAGAATGAAAATAAGGGTGTACAGGATGACTTATATATAAACCTTGGGGGGGAATTTTTTTTTTTTTTTAATGTGGTAGTTGGAATCAATATAAACTCCCAAGCTACCGCCAATGTTTTAACAACAGTTAATGTATTTCCATAATCAACAAACAAAACTTTTCATTAGAATTTACCATTTCTTTTATAAGATATTCTTTGAATTATTGAATAAACTGAACACTTTACTTTCTGGCACTTGTAGCATTTCTCAGTTGCAGAGTTGTAAGGAAATAATTGAAACAATAGCAGCAGCACAAACTTTGAATATGCTCTTTGCTCTGAAAGCTTACTTATAAATTTGTTCATTGGATGCAAGAGCTGCCAATACTATCAACAAATCTTCTCTTCCCAATCCTTCATTCTTACTGCCAGAGGCAGATTGGCTATTCTGAAATTTGCCACCCAGACAGAGAACACTTTGGGTCTTCTCTTAATTTGATTATTGACCCTGGTGGCCTTGAAATAGAGAATGACCCTAGTTAAGATAAATAGAAGAGAGAAAGAACCAAACAGAAGCATAACAGAAGTCCTCTAAAGAATGTAAATTTCCTGAGACCCCCCCAAGGTAAGGAGGGGAACAAGTTAGTCTGCCAGTCACAGTTGATTGACTGAGGAGATAAGTCACCCTGGGAATCTGAAGAAAGGAATTTAAGTGCCATTAGGTTTTGGGGGAGGTTAAACAGAGGCTTTAGGTTAAACACTCTATTTAAAAAATGGTTGTTTTAAAGACCAATAATAAAAAAAAAAAAAACACCTTTGATTTCTAAAAAACATTAAGTCTCTGGAAGATTCCAGTAGGAATCTTCCAAAGACAAACTAAACCAAACCCACTGTGAACTCACAGTGATCCATTATGGGCTTTTCAAAACTATGGAAGCAGACAGCTTCATCTTTCTCAAATGGAGCAGCTGGTGGGTTTAAACCACTGACCTTGTAGTTAGCAGCCCAACAGCTAACTCATAGTACCACCCTGGCTCCCTAAAGTCAAATTTGTTATTGTTAGAGTGCCACCTGGTCAGTTCCAATTCATATAGACTCTGTATAGGGTTTCCTAGGAGCAGTTGGGTTTGAATCATCTACATTGCAGTTCAAATCGACCTTGCAGCCCAGAGTTTATCCTACAGCACCACACTAGGACTCTAGGGACAAGTTATTTCATTTTCAAACTACCACTTTTGAGTCTTTTCCCCTTCAATTAAAAATACATATTGCCTAGAAATCTCCTAAGAAATCCTCAGGTGGCCCGATTTCTTCTGGAACTACATAAACAATTCCAGGGGCTGGCTTCAAATTACTTTTTTATTTTTTCAAATCACAAATTTTCACAGCTAGAGGTTCTTGATACTATATGTCATCAATTATCAATCCTCTGGAGTGTGCATGCCAATTCAACTTTCAACACAGTGAATCCCAGAAATTCACATAAAAATCCAAAGTGTGAAAGGAAACATTAGGCATTTGGGAAAGCATTTTTAATGTAACTATTTTTCCCAAGGCATCCTGGTGTGGCACTCTCAGATAAACACTGGACTGCTAACTGCAATGTAGGTGGTTCAAACCCACCTGTCATGCTTTAGAAAACCTATGCAGGATTGCTATGAGTCAGAACTGACTCAGCAGCATTTGACCACACCAGCAACTGTTCCCAGGAAGAGTTATGGTGGTGCAATGGTTAAGCACTTGGCTGATAACTAAAAGTTCTGTTTCGAGCTGTTCTGTAAAAGGAAAAAAAATACCTCATGATCTGTTCCATTAAAGAACACAGCCTTGGAATACTTATTGGACAGGTCTTCTCTGCCCTATAAGTTGAAATAGAATGAACAGTAACAGGTGGGTGAATTTACCCCAGAAGACAAGCAGCTAAATTTAAAGTTCATTACAATCTAAACAAGGTGAACTGAAAAAGACATAGAGGTAATGTGGGATTAGTATAGAAAGTTTGAGAACTTCTGATATTGTTTAATTCCTTCACTGTTTATGCAAGAAGGCATGTGGTCCAGAAAAACCAAGTTATCCCTGAGGTGACATAGACAGTCATTTACATAACTAACACTAGAACGTAGATCACCTGACCTCATGGGAACACTTTGTTGAGATGTTGTGTATGCAATAAAATTAATTCTATCTGTGATTTCTTTTCTTTAAATGATTTAACATGATAAACATTAATGCAATGAAGCGTATTTTTGTTTTCTATTGCTGCTATGAAAAATTACCACACACTTCTTATATTATGTTTCTAGAAGTAAAAAGTCTACTATTAATTTTATGGAGACAAAATCAAGGTGTCAGCAAACCTGTGTTCTATGTAGAGTCCATAGGGGAGAATCTGTCTCTTGCCTTTGTCAGTTTCTACAGGCCACCCACATTCCTACAAGCCATCACATGCCCACCTCACTCTGACCTCTGCTTCCATTATCACATGTCCTTTTAGGATCCTGGCTCTCCTGATTCCCTAATATAAGATCCCTCATGATTACATTAGAGCCCTGGTGTGGTGCTGTAAGATAGCACTGACTGCTAACCATAAAGTCAGTGGTTCAAACCCACCACATGCTCTGTGGAAACTCTTTATAGTGTCACTATGAGTTGGAACCAACTCCACAGCACTTACAGTGACAACCACTTTGTTCCAAAACAATAACATTGGCATGTTCAGAGTATAAATAATTGCTATATGATGTTGTAAAATGCTGCTGTAGCTAGATTTCATCAAGTCAGTACAAACGCATTTTCTCCTAAATGTTAAGGGATGGATTTCTACAGGATATTATAATTTCAAGTTTTGTAAAAAATAAAAGAAAAACTCTTCCAAACTTTAGTTAAGAAGACAGTTCCTATAATTTTTTAAAAAATCGTATTTTCAAAGACTCTCATATTATTCAATTGTTTTATACAAGAATATAAAATAGTATTAGTTATTAATATTTGAAAGTTAAGACTTCTCATAGCAATAGCATTGAGCATGAATTGTTTCCTTGCAAAAAACAGTTACATTTTAGTTTAAAGTTTTTTCTTAAGGAATTTATGGTTAAAGAATGGCAGTCAAAATTGAATGCAAACAATACATACCAACGTTCACTTTTCCAAACTCTACCTTAGGTCAAAAACCAAATCTAATTAATTTTGCATTTTGTGTTCTGAAATACTACGCAGGAGTGAGAAAATATTTTTTTAGAACTGCAAGTGGCATCAGGGAACAAAGCAGTGTTGGTGGGATAGAAGGTAAATCAGAATGTAGGTATTCTGCTTTCATTTATGCCACTTCACTTTTACATTAGTACCTGTTTTTGCTAACCAAAAGATATCAAAAGAGGATTTTCACCTTTATAAAAATAAGCAAAAATATAGCATGGAGTATTTTTTTTTTCTTTCATGTTTTATTGTGAATTATATGATATTTTACATGGGAGAACTTTAGTTTTACATTCATTCCACCATACATGGTTTCATTGCCATGGTTCCAATCCCCTCCATGCATCATCAACCGACCAAAGGGTATACTCTATAAACCCGCCCCCTAAACTGCCTCCCC
>NW_006408609.1:5474790-5533785 GCF_000296735.1 Chrysochloris asiatica | reverse complement strand
GAGTGCCTCCTGTGCCACCTCACTTTCTTGAAAGATTTCAATTTTTATTCCATCAATTCCTGGTGCCTTGTTGTTTTCCAATTCCTTTATATAGGATGCAAATTTATCATATCATTTCTGCTTTTACTATATGATAGAGTTATTTTAGGTTTTCTGTGTTATTTGGTATGATTTGGCAGGGCAAACATTTGCCAACTAGTCCTACTTCCTTTGATCATGTATTAAACCAGGAAGAAGAAACTTCTGTGATGCGGGAGGTGGACAGGTAGTGAAGAAGTACAAATGAGGCTTATCCAGACACTCATAAGTATTTTAAAATATAAATGGGCTAAAGAAGAAAACAAGGCTTTGATGCTTTGCAGCATAACCATTGAAAAATGCTAAGTTGAATTTTAGTAATGCAGAAACCAGCAGAGAGAATGTTTAATTTAATATCCTGATTCTCTACTTCAGTTTTCCCCTTCTTCCTCAAGATCCTTTGTTAAGTGATGTCCAGTTGGTTCCAACTCATAGCAGTCTTGTATATGGTTTCTGAGGAGCAGCTGTTGAGTTTGAACCCGACCTTGAGGTTCAAACTAACCTTGTGGTCCATTGCTAATCCTATAGCACCACACCAGAATTACTTGCTATGAGTCGGAACTGATTCCATGGCACATAACAACAACAACAACAACAAAAAGAAGAGCGATGAACAGAGCATGTCCTTTGGACTTTAAGATCCTGCATGAAAAGGCAGCAGCAGAGACAGTGGCATGGAAACAGAGAGGCAGGGTTCTGGGCCCATGGCTTGAGTGAGGTTGAATGCCTTTTACAGGAGGGTAGTTTGTAGAAAGGAACTCCCTTTGAGCATTTATTTTTCCATAAGTCTAAAGAAGCTTTGTGGAATCCTGGTGTGCTTTTGTAGGATAAGCACTTGACTGCTTTCCAAACTCACCAGCCACTCCTTGGAATCCCTAAACAGGGAGGATAGCCTTGAGTCAGAGTCGATTCCACAGCACTTAATGACAACAAACAAAGGAGATTTGTAACACTTGCTCAAGTAGGGCAGAGGCTAAGGGGCCATGCAGCTTGGTGGCTTGGCTGAGAGAGGCGAGCCTGACCACAGAACTGCTGTATCCCAAGTTGTTTCTGATCCTTAATTTACCCGGTTCACTTCCCTGATAAACCCCCTGAGTATTATCTGTGAGTTGTGTATGGCCAATGCAATAGATTATTGAACCCAGCAGAGAAGTAGAGTGCTGGGGAAGGGATGGTTTTGGTCAGAACAGGATAAAAAAATTTGGAGACTGAAAGTATGCCTGGGATCCTCCTCATAGGAATTGGCTGTGTGCTGATTATAATTCTGATTCTCCTTCCCCCTTGTGAAGCTGGAGTAAGTCAGACTTGGTCCTTATGCCATTTTTACAGGGTCTAGAAAGAGAACCAGTAACTGGAGAAGGATATCATGTTTGGTAAGGTTGAGGGTCAGAGAAAAAGAGGAAGCCCCCCAGTGAGATGGAGTGGCAATATGGCAGCATCAATGGGCTCAAGCGAGGCAATGATTGAGAAGTTGGCCCAGGACTGGTCAGTGTTTTGTTCTGTTGTGCATAGGGTTGCTATGAGTCAGTACCAACTTGATGGCACCTAACAACAACAACAACAACAACAACAGAAAGAGAACAAATGTGGTTTTAGATTCGAAAATATAAAAACAAATAAAAAAAATTTATGCATTCGGTTTGAACAGAAAAATATGGAGGGTATAATATAATAATCTTTAAATATGCACCTTATTCATTTTGAATATTATAAAAACAACCAGAAGACCCTATCTGACTTCCTATGGCTTCACACAGAACTCATAATAGTACTTAAGATTATGGGATTTATTAAGGAAGTTGTTGTTGTTCAGTGCTGTCGAGTGAATTCCGACCCATAACGACTTTCTAAAGGGTTTCCAAGGAGCAGCTGGTGAGTTTGAACCACTGACCTTGCAGTTTAAACAACTTTGCAGTCTGACGCATTAGCCCACAGCGCCACATCAGGACTTAAGGAAGTGAACAGGGTACAATTCAGGATCAGACACAATACAAGATGTAGCAGTTTTGCAATCAGGAATGCCTCTTTTCTGTCATACTGTACGCACCCGTTGTTCTTGTCTTCCATTTCTCAGCTACATGACCCCTTAGCTTCTGCCTTGCTCAGGGAAGTGTTACAATGCTCTTTAAGCCAGTCTGTAAATACCCAAAGGGCACATTCTGCAAGCCAGCCACCTGCCCGTTGGTGCTCAACTGTACTCAGTCTGTGGGCCTAGATGCCCATAGCTGCTCTGTTTCTTCATGCCTCTGATGCCACAAGTGCCTCTGCCTCTGCTTTTCGAGGTAGGGAGCTTATGCTGCATTCATGTTCTTCTTTCTTGATGGTCCTGGAATTCTTTGTTCCTGCTTCTGAGATGGCTCCTTTTAAACCTAGCAGATGGCAAAACTAACCATTGGAATCCTGTACACCCTATTTACATGACCCCACCCAATCATTTGGTGGAAATTGCTGTGGGCTAATGTGCTGTACTGAAAAGTAGGTTTGAACTTCAAGGTTGGTGATTTGAGCTCACCAGCTGCTTCTTGGAAACCCTATACAGGGTCGCTATGGGTCAGAACAGACTCAGTGGCACTTAACAAAAACAAAATCAAGGATTTGGAGTCCTGGTATGGCACAGAGGATTATGCAGGTTAATGTGCTGGACTGTAAGGTTGGTTTGAACTGTTAGGTTGACAGTTCAAGCTCACTAGCTGCTCCTTGGAAACTCTATACAAGGTCGCTATGACTCCTAACCAAGTTGACGGCACTTAACAACAACAACAAGGCATTGGGTAGAAAAGCCAGATCAAGTAAATTCAAGGTACCACAAATGTAAATTTCAGCCAAGCAAGGTGACAAGAATTATTTAGCCTAGTGATTTCTGTAGCTGTGTATTTATGTTAACCTTTATTGCTCTGTTGAGTTTCCATGATGTTTATGATTAGCCCATTTATATTAAAAGTGCAATCAAAGGAAAGTTATAGGATAAAGGAAAAAATCATATATAGGCATTCTCAGGGTTATGAACATCCAAATGACAGACAACTTCTATTTGTCCTTTCCAAGCAAAACACAAACAAATCAAAATAAATAAATAAATGAAAGCTTGCCAACCAGTCGATTCTCACTCACAGCGAGTGCACCTATAAAATAGTAGGGTTTCCAGTGTTTTAAACCTTTATGGAAGCAGACTGCCATATATATATTTTTTTTTCCTTGGGAGTAGCTGGTGGATTTGAACCGTCCACCTTTTGATTAGTATTCATGCTCCTACCCACTGTTCCAAGGAACTCTGGTAGCATAGTGGTTATGAATTGGGCTGCTGAATTCAAAGTCGGCAGTTTGAAACTACCAGCCATTCCACGGGAGAAAGATGAGGCTTTCTGCTCCCATAAAGATTTACAGCCTCGGAAACACTGTACGGGGTTATTATGAGTCAAAACTGACTCCATGGTACTTAATAACAACAACCCACTGTTCCAACAGAACTCCTACTTGTCTATTAATATTATGTAAATTTGTTCTCACTATAGGATCAGCACTGACTGCCACCTGAACTAGCTGGTGGGTTCAAATCACCTGTCTTTCAGTTAACGGCCCAATGTTTAACCCACTGTGCCAATAGGTCACCTTTTCTTATAGTAAAGTAAGTCTAAATGAGAATCATATGCACTTGTAACAACTTGCCCAATAATTTAATTTAAAGATTCACTTAGGAATGTTGTTGTTAAGTGCCGTCAAGTAGGTTCTGACCTACAGTGACCCTGTATAGGTTTCTGAGGAGTGGCTGGTGAGCTTGAACTGCCGACCTTGAGATTCAGATGACTTTGCAATCCAGTGCATTAACCCACAGTGCCATACCAGATCTCCTAAACTTAGAGACTACCTGCATTCATTTTTAAACCGGTATCTATTGTATGTCTTCTACAATGCTTCTCAATTTTTAATGTGCGTTTGGATCATCTGGGGACCTTATTAAAGTGAAAATTCTGATTCAATAGATCTGCTTGGGTATAGGTCTAAGAATCTGCATTTCTTTCCTATTTCTCTATATAGCTTTACACTTAGATACTTTTCACTATCCCCAGAATTTATACATCATAATTTTTCTTATGTGTTGCCCAAATTTTTATTTCGTTTCCAAATGTAATTATAACATTTTATAAGCACCATTTTCTGTATTCCTCAAGGAAAACACTTTGATACTTACTAAGTGCCATGGAGTCGGTTCTAACTCAAAGTGACCCTGAAAGTGTTTCCAAGGGGCTGCTGGTGGATTTGAACCACCAACCTTGCAATTCAAACTGACCGTGCAAGCCTGTGCTTATCCTATAGCACCACAGCAGTCCCTGTATATGCAGTATCTTCTTGGAAAAATTAGAAAGTAAAAAAAAAAAAAAATTAATTTAAAGATAATAAAAAACACATATCATTGAAGTATTCAGCAAAGAGTAAGGACTTGGAGGTTATTTCAAACCAAGATCAAGCTTAGCCAATGTGTTAAGGAGGTAGGTAACAGAAAACTATTATTTATAGATTGCATCCAAAATGAGATTTTCTGAAGCAGTCATTTAATAATAAGGGCAATGTAAAAATAATATTAAAGCTAAAATTTTATAGCACTTTTGCTATCTACAATACTTATTCATAGTCAACTTGGATTATAGTTATCAGAATTTTGAACCATTATGTTTTAAATTGTTCAATATATGTCCCTATGAACAAAAGATGATCTGAAAAAAAGGTTAAAGTAAAATAAATTGGAAATGGGATGTGATATCTTTCACATTTGACCAAGTAAATTTTGCTGTAGGATATAAATGTATTGGGATTCCAATGCAAATTATTCATTGTAAGACAAAGAAAAATAACAGAAATAGTTCTCAAAGTAATGATTTAGGGCCTGAATTTTACATGTTTTCCAAGGGCCTTTATGACTATACATTATTCATGAATCTGTATTTCTGTAATGTTTGAGACTTTTTCCCCTGGAAGTGTTTTTTAATGATTAAGTCACATGGTCAGAGCAGTTCTTTAACATCCTTTAATGTCTCTCTTTTTCACGGTTTATCATTTTTCCATTTTGCTTAGGAATACATTAGCCTTTGCTGCATACCCTCAAAACATCTACTTTCACAATCAGTTTGGAACAGCAAATGAACAATGGGAACTAAGTGAATATTATATATCTAGGATGGCTAAAAAGAATATAGCTTTGAAATGAGAAATGCATAAACTGATATTGGCTAGTACAAAATTAATGAATGTATGGTTGTTAAACATATCCTGGCATATAGATAAAAATATTTGATGTTGTTATTGTTAAGTGCTGTACAGTCAGTTTCTACTCATATAGGGTTTCTGAGACTTTTAAAAATCTTTGTGAGAACACAAAGTCTCATCTTTCTTTTGAGGACCTTTTAGTTGGCTCAAACCACCTGCCTATGGCTCCAAGTCCAGTGCTTATCCTGTGGAGCCACTGCACTTCCAGAAAAAAATATTTATTGAATATCAAAAATAATATTATCTTGCAATGATGTAAATATTTCTTTATGGAGACCAAGGTAGTCTTAGATCTTTAAAAGTAAAGCATTGTCACTTAGAGTTTACTAACCATGTTAGTATGGCTTTTAATTTGTAAAGTTAAGTTTTATAATCTTAAGACTTTGAATAAAATTCAATGTTGGTGGTCTTTGCTTTGCCTAAAAAAAAAAAAATGCTTGTGGTTCTCATATCTTGTCCCTGACAGCTCCAAATTGTTTGATAGTCACTTGGTAAATGGAGTAAAACAATTATTTCTGATTATACTGAATGGAAACATTTATTAATACATTGAATTTGAAAGATTATTCTAGAACACCAACTAATATGTACTGTAATACATTCTTAAAAGTTTAGACTTGGCGATACATTATTAACACAGACATTTAAAAAAATAGGATTTTAAAAAGATTATTATTTTGTTTATTACTCAACCTTTTCCCTCCTGGGAGAGTTTCCCTATATTAATTGCTTCTGTGCTCAGATGCTTCTAATTATTAACCTGCAGGTGTCTCTAATCACTGTGTCTTCCAGCAGAGTTTTGTTCGAGAGCCATTAGCTGTGATGCTTAATTACAATACACTGTACCAAGTTTTGTGTACTGTTTGATCTTTCAAATGGCTCCCCAGACCTCTGAAAATAGACATTGGCAATCATTTTCTACAATTAACCACACAACCCTGTATCTCTCTATTATTAAATTGGGTCAGAGTGTATACAATTATACAAGAGCTAATCCTTAAAACTGAAGAGACCATGTTGTAAGATCTACATGATAACCCTTAGATTCTAGGATATGAAAATGAAGGAATATAAATCTATTCTTACATTATAAAATCTAGAACATATAAAATCTGATGTCTGGAGTCATCAAATCTTAAAACGGATGAATTTTTAGAAATGTTCCAGTTTTTATAACCATGAGGAAAACATGGCTAAAATATGCTTTTATGTATTTATTCTGTTCCTGTGCTTCTTCTGTTTCATTCTTCTGCTTGGCCGCTCACATTACGTGTCATTTTTTTTTTTTTAACTTTCAGAAATATCTAAAATTGGAATTATTGGAATAATGTCAACATTAGACTAAATTGATTCTCCAAAATTATTCTTATTCTCAAGTTACAAACTAAGAATCTTCCATATCACATCAACATTAATCTCATGTTGACTAAAAATAACAATGTAAACAGAGATGTTTTAGAGGTCAATAATTTTTTGCCTACTCACAGTACTTATTTTGTCTTTTGACCCAGATGTGGCATCTAAATGGGGCACTGTGATTATGGCCCTGAATATAGCAGCAAACATGGAGACAAGGGCTGATGCTGTGATCAAATATAACCTTGTCTGCTGGTTTCCATACCCACCCTCATAATTATCGTGTTTGGCTTGACTCAGCAGGATCACAGGGCATTTGTGGTGGTGTAGGATTTTTTGTTTGGGGTTTTTTGGGGGGCCGTGATATTTGTTTTGTTTTGTTTTTTATTTGTTAGTTGTAATTGGGCTATGTTGTTGTTAATTACAGACATGCTTTTAGCAGTACAAATTCTTGCAGGGATTAGTGTGTCAGTGTCACATTTAAACTAAGAATTATTTAATATCTCACGTATAATTAAGATATTATGAATTACTTAATATTGTACATAGCCCCACCTATCTACCTTATTTTTACCTGTTGGTATAAAATTGATGTTAGCACATTTGAAAATATTCCCACAAACACCTCACATTCGCTTCTATATTCAAATACAGAGTATCAAAATAGGCTTTTAAACACTTAACATTTCTTTTTATTGAAAATACCATTAGTGTTTTTAGCACTTTCACTTTCAGCATCTGTTACCTATATAAATTACAGTGTTAAGCAAAAAAATAAATAAATAAATAAGTTTAATAGAAAAAAATATAGTAATAGCTTATAATTTTAACATAAATAAAATATTTTAAGATGATATGATTTTCATAATATTTCAGGACATTACTGGGCAGAGAAGTATCTGTATTTATTTAACAAATTCTTTACTGCATTAGGGGTCCTGGTATTGTGCTGTGTGTTAATGTGCTGGACTGCAAAGTCGGTTTGATGCACAAGGCAGGCGCATCAAGCGCACCAGCCACTCCTCAGAAACCCTACTCCAGGTCAGTATGAGTCGGAATCTGCTCGACTGCACTTAACAACAATAGTAACATGAAATTGAAAGTAATGTATGTTTTCACTTCTATGTTAAGAAACAAATTTTATTATTCCAGAAATTAGACTTTTTCATAAATGACCTAAGCTTCTCTATTTCTGAAGGAGAATATTCAAGATGAATAACTTCAAAAGCCCATAGTCTTCCTGTTGTTAAGTGTCCTCGAATCGGTTCCAACTCAAGTGACTCTGTGTATGTTTCCTGAGAAGTGGCTGATATGTTTGAGCCGCTTACTCTGTGTTCAAACTGACCTTGTAGTCCAGTCCTACTCTATCTAGTTAGCTTCCATTATCAGTTTATGTTCATGTTTTTGCTTTTTTTTTTTTTTTTTTTTTTAAGGGTCGTTGTGTCGGTTCCACCATAGCGATCCTGTATAAGGCTTCCAAGGAACACCTGGTGATCTTGAACCTTGCAGTTCAAAGAGACTTTACAGTCCAGGACATTAACCCACCGTGCCACACCAGGACTCCATTGTAGGGATACTCCTATCTCCAAAATGATATTAGTCAGGAATTCTGTCTACAGGAAGGAGCACTCCCTCTTCACTTACATGATCTCAAACTTACATGATCTTGTTTTTGGGTAGCTCAAAACTTTATGAAAATTTATTAGCCATAGAATAACTATATGGAAACTGAATTGTTTTCCTCAAAGAATTGCCTAGAATCAGGTAAATCTCCACGTGTTTAACTTACTCCATAACACATGGAGTGGTATAAATAGCTGAAATAAAACCCTCATTTAAAAGTTTATATATGTTATATAATTCCCTCTAATTTGTTATCAAAGACTATGCTATCAAATGTTATGCTTCATGAAACTGTAGGGGAAAACTGTTATGATAAGTTTGTAACAAATCTTATGGAAACAGATCCCTAATTACTTAAAATTCTTATCATGTTCACATTTCGTGGCTTATATAAATGATCATAAACTTTCTAGTCATTAGCAAATCCCTCTACTATGCTAGAGAAACAATCTGCAAACCTGTTATCTGGGTTCTTTATTGTAATCTTCCTGAATAATGAGGCAACTTCAGTATATTAACAGTGTCATTTTCTGGGTTTTATCCTCAACAGAAGCATATGATGGAAGCCATTTATCTCAAACCAATTTAGTATTACACTGTAGAAGACAGTAGATGGAAGAAGTCTTGTATTATGATTTATTTCATGCCATATGATCTAAGGTTGTTAACTATCCATTTACTTTATCTGGTGTCCAACATAAGATTGCCTAATTAAATTCTGATGTCCAGGAAAGACTACTATCAAAACAACGATTTCCTAAGATTGTTACAAATATTCATTGTATAGGTTTTACTGAAGCTTGTTGTCCAGTAGTATTCTCTTTCAAGGCCCTATTATAGAGTCTTGCTTTAATAGAGTATTCAACTGAATTATTTAAGTTGAAGATAACTTCAAGCAATGGAGTAATGCAGTGAAAAAAATTCAATTCTAAAAGTTACATACCAGCTAATTTTAAATGACCACTTATTTTTTCTTTGTTTGTTTTTGTTTTTTAAATCTATATCAATAATAATAAATAAACATTTATCAACACTCTGCATGAATGCACGAAGGGGCTTAATTATCTGTCCTTGCACTTAGTACTGCCATAAACCATGTGATCAATTATCCAAGTACCACATGTTCACTTGTTCATTTTGTTTGTCCGTTTTTGATAGGTAAAAAGCTTTTTATTGGGAATTGACTTTAAATTCAACGTAATTTTCTTTTGTACTATAATGATTGCAAGCACATAATAAGTAGAAATCATCCCATTGCCAGTTAATAAAGTTAATTTAATATGATGAATTATGAGAATTTTATGACTCAGCTAGGTTTTATTTGGAAACATAAACAATTTAAAAACTGTTGGCCAATAGATCGTCACAAACTTATTAAGGATCTATTCTTCTCTAAACTGTACTATACATTAAGGATACAATGAAAAATTCATAACGTTCATGATCTACATCTCAGTGTGGTAAGTAGTGTTTGGGTTCATTAAAGCTTCTGAGTGACCTGTACAATACAGCTGAGGGTTTCTACTTGTCTTGAACAAAAGAGAAAGTAGAAAACCAAGAGTTCAGTAAGGAATTAATCTGTGGCCTTATTTACCCAGAAAGCAGAAACTGATAGTGCCTGACTACCGTACCAACCATTCTGATTGTTGTTGTTGTTATGTGCCGTGGAGTCGGTTCTGACTCATAGTGACCCTGCATAGGGTTTCCGAGGCTGTAAATCTTTACAGGAGCAGAAAGCCTCATCTTTCTTCCGCAGAACAGGTGGTAGTTTTGAACTGCTGACCATGAGATTAGTAGCCCAATTAGTAGACACTTTGCTACCAGAGCTCCATTCTGATCAGGACTACAATATATGGATTCAAATAGAATGGGAGAAAAATGTGAAACAGAATTCAAGTTCTTAAAAAGACCAGACTTACTGAACCAATTGATACTAGAGAACTTCCCAAAGTGTGTTGTTGTTGTTAAGTGTCGTCAAGTTGATTTTGACCCATAGCGACCCTGTATAGGGTTTCCAAGGAGCAGCTGGTGAGCTTGAACCACCAACCATGCAGTTCAAACGGCTTTGCAGTCTGGCGCATTAATCTACAGCCCCACACCAGGAATATTCTTTAAACTGGAATATTCTTTAAACAGGAAACTGAAATTACTCTTGACATCACCTTTTAGCTGAAAAATAATTTGAGCTCTGGTAGCGTAGTGGTTACGAATCGGGCTGCGAACCTTAAGGTCAGCGGTTCGAAACTACCAGCCGCTCCGCGGGAGAAAGATGAGGCTTTCTACTCCCGTAAAGATTTACACCCTCGGAAACCCTGTACAGGGTCGCTATGGGTCGGACCCGACTCGATGGCACTTAACAACAACAACAACATATATGTATAGATACAGATATATAGATATAGATATATACGGAGAGAGAGAGAGTCTTGATGTAGCACTGTAGGATAAATACTGCATGGCTAATCGCAAGGTTGGTGATATAAGCCCACCAACCACGTCTCAGAAACCCTATACAGGGTTGCTTTGAGTCAGCACTAACTCAAATGCACACAAGACTAGGCTGCTAACCCTATCCATATATGGTTGCTAGGAGTAGAAACTGACTGGATGACGCTTAACAGCAGCAATTTTGTTAGGGCTGCCAAGTCAATTTTGACTCACATGTATTTTTGTTGTTGTTAAGTGCCATCAAGTTAGTTCTGGCTTATATATGTTGTTGTTATTAAGTAAGTACCCTCAAGTCATGACAATCCTGTATATTGTTTTTGAGGAGCAACTGTTGAGCTTGAACCACCAACTTTGCAGTTCAAACTATCCTTGCAGTTCAGTGCTTATCCAATATATAATCACTATGAGTAATTGTTGTTGTTGTCAAGTGCCATCAAGTCGATTCTGACCCATAATGACCCTAGGTTTCCAAGAAGCAGCTGGTGAGCTTGAACCACCGACCTTGTAGTTCAAATGACTTTACAGTCTGATACATTAGCCCACAGTGCCACACCAGGACCCCATGAGTAATTAGCTCCTTAAAAAAAAAATCATCTACATGATATCAAATGGTAAAAAATTATTCTAAAGCAAAGATGGTGCTAATATAAGGTGACAGAGAAAAAAGAGTACTGTAAATGGCACAATCAGAACAAAATGAAGGAGAATTGAATATTTTGTATAGAAATTATTAAATGGAAACTTAATTTGCTATATATACTTTCACCTTAAACACCATGATTCTTGTTCTTTGCCATTGAGTCAATTCCAACTCACAGAGACCCTGTACAAGGTGTCAGAGGCTGTAAATCTGTATGGGAGCAGAATTCCTCATCTTTTTCCTTTGGAGTGGCTGGTAGATTCATACAATGAATCTACGGTTAACAGCCCAACATGTAACCCAACAGGATTCCCCAAACACCATTATACAGTATTTTAAACAAAAAAGATGAACAACAGACAGTCCTTGTTCTTGAGGAACTCATTTTTGTGTGTGTGTGTGTGTGTAGGGGGGAGTTCTAGAAATAATTAAACACAATACTGTAAACAAACACAGATTAGACTTTCATGGAGGCCAGCTAGCATGTCAGATGGGGATTAACCAAGCAGAAGTCCCTAAGAACTTTGAACTCCTTTGGTTTTCATTCCCAACTTTCAATCTGAGAACACAATTGTCAGCAATTCAAAGATTAAGAAAACTGGTTATCAATTAGCAAATTACCAACAACCTAGAATTATTCTAAATTTTTCATGCTCTTATTTTTCATGCTTTCCTATTAGATTATATTTTAATATTTCCTATATTTATTAAGGAGCTCTGGTAGCATAGTGCTTACAAATAGGGCTGCTAACCTCAGGGTCAGTAGTTCAAAATTACCAACTGTTCTGTGGAAGAAAGATGAGGCTTTCTGCTCCTGTAAAGATTTACAGCCTCAGAACCATGTACCAGGTCACTTCAAGTCGGAACCAACTCCACGGCACATAACAACAACAACAATATTTATTATAATGTTAGTGCCTCTCTATGGAGACAGAGAATTAAATTAAATGGAGGGTGGCTGTGGGTGATACCTTATTATCACATCTCATAAAATGAAAATGATAAATATAATAAGCTGCTTGTTTAGAAGAGACAGTATGAAATAAAGGCACAAAGATTATATGCTAATATTTTTTACAAACTCTGGGTCAATATAAGTGAGTCACACACCTAATTCAGCACTATTAATAAACAACTGATGTAGGTAAGTCTGGAAAGGTCAAGAACAACAGCAAACAAATGATAGAAGGAATGTATAAATGATTTTAAGGGTTTCTTGAAATTTAGAGTTGTATTGTGAAAACTAACTAGTCAAACCCTAAAGAATATGATATCGATTTATTTAAGCAATTTACACATATACAATATTGTGCCTAAGGAGTACTTTACATGATTTTCATATGTAATTTTCACTATCCTCAATATTTTAGCTTTACAGACTGACTTGATAACTTAAGCTTGAGGAAAATTCAGCTATGCAATATAATTTTTAAAAAAAAGTTTAATTTTGAATTTAGCTTTGAGAATGCATGAAATTTTGGTAGTGAAAAATGAAAATGTCCATTTCTGAATGGGGTAATAGAGACAGATATAAATATATATATATACAGCAACTATGAAATTTCAAATATTATGCTCCTCAAAAGGAAACACACCATAATTCATTAATATTAGAATTAATAAGCAAGCCAGACCATTATTCTACTAAAACTATTACAGAATATGAACTAGCTAAAAATATCAGTGTACACAAACATATACAATCACTGGCCATAATTTCCCCCATTACAAAAATAGAACCCAAATTAGAGGCTGTATGCAAACCACCCTTGAATGCTAAGGTCACAGAAGACAGAATGAAATAGACAGGATATGTGAATAGTATAATACATCTCTTAGTGCTGTCTAAAAGTGTTATAACTGAATTTCTCTTTGAGGATAGTCACCTCACTTTAGATTAGGAAACATATAGGACAATATGACTGCATTTTGCTCATACCTTCCTCCATGATGTTTTCTTATTGGTTCTGATATATAAAATGCTATGGAACACATTATGTGCCTATTTATGTGTATCATGGAAGTTTGTAAAGTGGGAATGGGTATAAACATCTGTGAAATAAACCAGAGACCATGAAAATAGAGGATACAGATACACACTTCTCCTTTCCTTCTTTCGGTTTGTAGTTTCCTGTTCATACAGTATGTAATAGTTCATACTGCATCTTAAAGATGAAACAATTATACTTAATAATTGCAGAGCTAGTACTTCTATACTTCATGATTTTTCCTCTGCTCCCTTATCTTTTACCTCACTCCAACTTCCCAGGGAATAGAGTGGGTTGACATCAAGATCATACAGGAAGAAAGCAAAAAGATCAGTAAGAAGAAAAGAAATAAGGAAAAGATCAAATTAGATATCAGAAGAAACTCTGAAACTTGATCTCCAGTACAGAGGTGCAAAAGCAAATGGTAGAAATGAGGAGGTGAAAAAGATTAACAGAAAATGTCAAAGAGCATCTCAATAAGACAAAGCAAAGCATTATAATGAAATGTGCAAACCTGGAGTTAGAAAACTAAAAGAAAAGAACACACTCAGCATTTATTAAGATGAAAGAACTGAAGAAAAACTTCCATCCTCAACTTTCTATATTAAAGGTTTCTATGGGCAAAATATTGAATGATGCATTATCATCTAAAGAAGATAGAAGGGTTACACAGAACTGCTGTACCAAAAATAAATGGCCAATGTTCAACTATTTCAAGAGGTAGCATATGATCAAGAGCCAGCTATAATGTAGGAAGAATTCCAAGGTGCACTGAAGGCATTGACAAAGAACAAGGCCCTGGAATGGATGAAATACAAATTGAAATTTTTAAGCAAAATGATGCAGCACTGGAGGCACTCACTTATTTATGTCAAGAAATTTAGAAAACAGCTCTCTGACCAACAAATTGGAAGAGATCTATATTTGTGCCCATTACAAAGAAAGGTGAGTCAATGGAATGTGGAAATCATCAGACAATATCACCTGCAAATGAAATTATTCTAGATATAATTTAAAAATGGCTTCAGCAGTACATTGACACATAATTGCCAGAGGTTCAAGCCAGATTCAGATGATGATGTGATATGCAAGATATCAATGCTGATGTCAGATGGATCTTGGGTGAAAGCAGGGAATACCACAGAGATATTTACTGGTGCCTTAATGACTTTGCGAAGGCTTTCAATTGTGTGGATCATGACAATCTATGGACAAGATTAAGGGGAATGAGTATTCAGGAACTCTTCACTGTGTTCATAACAAACCTGTACATAGACCAAGAGGCAGTTGTACAAAAAAAAAAAACAAAAAAAAAACAAGGAGACACTGAAAGTCTTAAAGCTACAAAAGGTGTGTGCCAGGTTGTATTTTTTCATCATATTCATTCAGTCTGTATACTGAACAAATAATCAGAGAAACTGGATTACTGGATTATATTAAGAAGAATGTGTCATCAGGATTGGAGGAAGACTCATTAACAACCTGCTATATGCATATGTTACAACCTTGCTTGCTAAAAGCAAAGAAGAGTTAAAATACTGATGAAGATCAAAGACCACAGACTTTTATATGGGTTGCACCTCAATGTAAAGAAAACAAAAATCTTCCTCGCCACTGGACAAATAAACAACATTCTTATCAATGGAGAAAAGATTGAAGTTGTCAAAGACTTCATTTTCTTTGATCAACATCAACATTCATGAAAGCAGCAGTCAAGCAATTAAACAATGTCTTGCATTAGGCAAATCTGCTGCACAAGACCTTTTTCAGGTGTTCAAGAGCAAAGATATGCCTGACTCAAGCCATGGTATTTTCAATAGTCTCTTATGCATGTAGAAGTTGGACGAATAAGGAAGACCATAGAATAATTGATGCATTTGAGTTATGTTTTTGGAGAAGAATATTAAAAATACCTTGGACTGCCAGAAGAACAAACAAATCTGTGTTGGAAGAAGTACAGCCAGAATGCTCAGAGAAGCCTGGATGGACAATGTTTCTCTTACTTTGGACATATCAGGATAGAGCAATCCCTGGAGAAGGACATGATGTTTGGTAAAGTGTTGTTGGTGTTGTTGTTAAGTGCCGTCAAGTCAGTTCAGATCCATAGTGAACCTCTAGAAGGCTTCCAAGGAATGACTGGTGAGCTTGAACCACCAACCTTGCAGTTCAAACTGACTGTGCAGTCTAGTGCATTAACCCACAGCGCCATACAAAGTCAACCAAAATAAGGAAGACCCCAATCAGATGGATTGGCACAGTGTCAGCATCAATGGGCTCAAGCATAGCAATGACTGTGAGATTGGCCCAAGGCCCAGACAGTATTTTGTTATGTTGTGCATAAGGTTGCTAGCAGTTGGTGCCCAATAACAACAACACAGTCCATTAAAGTATTAGCTTATTAGTTTTTTCTTTGAGATTCTGTGCATTAAGAACTATGAGAATGATTTATAACAGAGGATTCTTACAGACTTCTTGGATTATGGACTTGTTTTAATTAAATAGCCAAATTTGGGGGAAAACAATAGCCTTCTTCAAATTTGTTTTTATTAAGATTTAACCTGTTCATGACCTATGGGACCTATATTAATCATCAACACTTTCAGTCTGTCAAGTTTATTTGGAAGGTATTTCAGGAACCATTACAACTGCCTGAACCTGAATGAACGGGCTTCCCCTAACCAATGCTGACATCAGAGTCCAGCTAGGACTTCAGTGAACCCATATAATTATATCAAAATTGATCTTGCCTCCATAAAATGTTTCCCCTTCATTTCAGCATGCCTTGTATTACAGAAAACGCATGGTATCAGCAAAAGATATAAAGTAGAAAATAATTCTGTCATGGAAGGATTGAGGAGTAAATTTGAGCAAACAAAAATTTAATTCACAAAGAACAACGAAAAACGAACTAGTCCTCTGGCTTCTTGAAAAGTATGAAAAGACTGTTTTTACTTTGCACTTCTGTCCAAGGCACAAGAATGAGAGCTTTCTCAAATGTCACCCACTAAGTTTCTTTCTATCCTAGCTTCATTTTTCTTACTTCTTTCAAATTCATTTTCTCAGCACATTTCAATACTTTTCACACGTCTCCCACCATAAAACTCTTGTCTTTTTATCTTTGGTATATTTCTGGAAAAACTCTTGGTTGGTATTTTCACATTCTTCATTTTCTGACTGGATGCATTATCTTTTAATTCAATTTTTCCATGAACCTTTCGAAACTTCCTCATATTACAAGACATAGTTACTAGTTATTTTCCTCTCTTGACATTTATTTCCATTAAAGAATCCATCCAACATGATTCCAACTACTACTTTTTAACTGACTGCTCAATTTTTCTCTCAATAGTTATATCTTTCCTATTGCTCTATAGCTTTACACTTAGATATTTTTCACTATCCTCAGAATTTGTACATCGTAATTTTGCTTATGTGTTGCCCCAATTTTTCGTTAGTTCCCAAATGTAATTATCATATTTTATAAGCAAAAATTTCTGTATTCCTCAAGGAAAACACTTTGAAATTGTTTCTAATAGCTCAGTTTCTTTTGGACCATATTCAACCCAATTCTCAACATCTTCTAGTCTTGCACTTTCTTTTTCATGCCTACTTGAATGACTCTAGTGCAGAACATTACCACCTTATAGATGACTATTATAGTTGATTTCTAAACCATTTTTTATCCAATCAACATATCACACTGTCATTAGACGGAAATGTGAAATTTGCCTGTTGTTAGTCCGCTCAAGATATGACCACGATTCTAAGCATATTTATTTTCTTGACTAATTTTCAATAATGTAATTAATACACTTATGTAAACATGCATTTATTCATTCTTATGCTCATTTATAAAAAATGCACATGCAAGCAAGGTACTTATGGTTGACAGTTTTTCTATATAAACTCTTATTCTCTTATGGATGTGAAGAGACAAGTAAAAATATAATTGTGATATAATAATTGTTGGTTATTTTAGGTAGATGCTGCTTGGAGGACAGGAGTAGGAATCTTCCTTAAGTTGTGTTCCTTTCCTGCCATAACAAAGTAAACCCAAAGTGGGTGACTGTATACAACAGAAATTTATTGTCTCATAGTGCAACTAGCCCCAAATAAGGGTAGCAACAGGGTTATGTTCTCTCTGACGGCTGTAAGAGAAGATCCTGTCGTATTACTTTCACATTTTTTGTTTTTCCAGACATTCCTTGACTTCTAGATGCATCTTTACAAGATGAGTTTTCCTTTGTCTGTGCTTCTGTGTCTCTTTTTCTCCTGTGTAAGAGTAGCAACCAGATTAACTTAGGGATGGTTCTTAACAACAACAACTACCTACTTTGTATATGACTTCATGTTAACTGATAACATTTCCAAGACCTTATTTTTGAACTAAGTCATGTTCAAAGATACCAGAGGGTAAGGCATGTCTTCTCAGGACACACATTTCATTCATAGCATAGGAAACCAGCATCTAACCAAAACACAAAATGTCAATAGATGTTAGTTAGGGAAAGACATGTGAAGAATTGAAGAGAGATACTAACAGAAAGATTGGGAAACAGAAGGGAACAGGTACTTTGAGAAAGCTGAAATTCAATATTGTTAAGTCAAGAAGCATTAAGTGAGGGACTAGTGAAAAATGAGACTATAGAGTAAGGAAAGGCTTAGGTTGGAACTGTCTAATACAGTAGCCACTATGTGTTGGACTGCTAAGCACAAGGTTTGCAATTCAAATCTACTAGCCACTTCATGGGAAAAAGAAGATGTTTTTTAATCCCACCAAATGTTACATCCTCAGCAACCTTACCTAGGGGACTGTGAGTCAGAATCCACTTGATAGCAGTGGGTTTCTAAGTCACATGTGATCTTAAATTGAAGTTACTGAAAAAGAAATAAAGTAAACCATTTGCTCCCTCAGTCATGCTAGCCACATTTGAAGTACTTAATGGACACATGAAACAAATGGCTATCCTATTAGGCAGAGCAGAAGCAGAACATTTCTATCATCATAGGAAACCCTACTGGCCCATACTAAACTAGGTCTTATAAGGAGTGCTAAGGATTTCCTATGGAATAATCAATGGTGAAGATACATCTATATATAGGTTAAGGAATGCCTTGGGTAAACAAAAGATTTGATTTTTAATAGTAGTGCTAACTGTGCTTCTTTTAAAGGTATATTCCATTGGTTACCAGCGAAGTAGCACTGTCTTTGTTTTAAGAAAAAAATTGTTTAGAATTGTGGTAAGCAAAATAATGGGCTGGATTCTAGTCCTCATGCTACAAATGAACCACGTGATCTTGGGGAAATCATCTTACTTTTTTGGTTCTTTGTTTTCTCAATTGTTAAATGAGGATATAAAACTAGACAGATAAAACTGTTTTCAAAGCATGCTCAACTAAGTTCAAGGTGCAGTTGGGGAAGTTCAAAGAAAGCACATATAGGAGGAATAAGTTCATCTCTATCCCATCCTCTCCACTGTGTTTGCACACTTCAGTCAAAAGTGTGTGGGTTATTACATGGAGAATCTTAGTACTGTATTAAAAAAAAAAAATGTTCTACACTAAAATCACTAAACACATTTTTTTCTCTCCCAAATCTCTTCCAACATTTAGCAAAATTTGGATTTTCATGGTGTGCATCTATTTGTCAAGTTTCCAAAAGACATCTTAGACACATATTGTCAGTTCAGTACTCCCCATATAAAGTTTATCCAGCATACATCCACACTCTGATTGTTATTTGCAATAGGTGGACTCTACTGAGCAGTTTGAGGAATAAAGTTTATTACCTTAGAATTGAAACAAACCCTGAGAGTTGGTAGTACTAATTTCATACATATGTTGTTGCTAAGTGCCCTTGAGTTGTTTCAAATTCATAGCAACCCTGTATAGTGTTTCTGAAGAGTGGCTGATGGGTTTGAAGCACCAACCTAGTGATTAGTAGTCTAATGCTTATCCTATAGCACCACACCAGATGTCTTTTATGAATAAAACTATTGCTAAAATTCTATGACTACAGATTTTTAATAGATTTACCTGTAGAACCTGTACCTACACCAAGAGGCAGTTGTTTGAAAAGAACAAGGAATGCCGTATGGCTTAAAATCAGAAAAGATGTGCATGAGACTTGTATCTTTTCACCTGATTTATTCAACCCGAATACTGAACAAATAATCCCAGAAGCTAGACTATCTGAAGAACACAGCATCTGGATTGGAAGCAGTCTTCAATACGCAGGTGACTCAGCTTTGCTTGCTGTAAGTGAAGAGGACCTAAACACTAATTAATGAAGATCAAAGACTATAGCTTTCAGTATGAATTCCACCTCGATATTTAAAAAAAACAAAATTCCTCACAACTGGACCAAAATGCAACATCATGATAAATGGAGAAAAGATTCAAGTTGTAAAGGATTTAATTTCATTTGTATACACAGTCTACATCAAGGAAATCTGTAATCAAGAAATGAAATGATATATTATTGCATTGAGCCAATCTGCTGCAAAAGATATCACTCTGAGGGCTTAAGTGCACTGACACAAGCCATGGTATTTTCATTGTCTCCTATGCACATGAAAGTTGTGCAATGAATAAGGAAGACTCAAGAAGAATTGGTGCCTTTGAATTATGGTTTTGGCAAATGATACTCAATATCACATAGATTGCCAGAAGAATGAACACATGTCTTGGAAGAAGTACAGCCAGAATACTCCTTAGAAGCAAGGATGGCTAGTTTCATCTTATGAATTTTAGACACTTTATCCAGAGGAAGCACTTTCTGGAAAAGGACATCATGCTTGGTAAATCAGAGGCAGCAAAAAGGAATAAGACCTTTAAAGCTATGGATTGACACAGTGGCTGGAATGATGGGCTCAAACATATCAACAATTATAAGGATGACATAGGACAGAGCAGTGTTTTGTTTTGTTACTCACAAGGTTGTTATGAGTCAGAAGTGGATTGATGACAGCTACAATGTATAAGCAAATAAAAATAGTGTATTAATGGAGCCCTGGTGATGCTGTAGGATAAGCACTGGACTGCTAACCAAGAAGTCAGCAGTCTACCAGCCCTCCACAGAAGAAAGGTGAGGCAGTCTGCTCCCATAAAGATGTACAGCCTTGAAAACCCTATACAAGGCTACTATGAGTGGGAATTAATTTGATGGCAGTGGATTTGGGCAGAGATTATGATACTGTTTTAACACCATTTTTTATAAAATTGCTGTTTTCATGGATCAAATATGTACCAACTTGACTGGGTCATGATTCTTAGTGATTTGGCAGTTTTGTAGTGATGTAATCACCCCCTTGCTATGAATTGCAGTAACCAGCAGTTAATTGTCAAGGTTGTGATACAATACCCTTGTAACATTACTTACCTGATGTAAGGATAGTTTCCCTATCATTTGGCCTACATCACCTTTTATCTTACAAAGGATAAAAGCAGAGAAAGGGATGACCTTACTACAACCAAGGAAGAAGACCACAATCTTTTGGACTTCCTAGAACCCTGCACTTTTCAATCTAGGGGAAGACTGATGTCAAGACATAAAGATATCCAAGGAATGTTAGTTCCAAAGAAGTTGTAAGGAGACAAGAACCTTCTACAAAAGCCTACAGAGAAAGAAAGCCTTCCCCTACAGCTGGTGTTCTGAATTCAGACTTGTAGCCTCCTAAAGTGTGAGTGATTATATTTATGTTTGTTATAGCCACCCACCTGTGGTATCTCTGTTACAGAAGCACTAGTAACTAAGTCAGTCACTGCGTAGATTCCAAGTCATACTGACCCTATAGGATAAAGAAAAACTGCTCCATAGGTTTTTCAAGGCTGTTAATCATAACATAGTGGTTATGAGTCGGGATGCTAGCCTCAAGGTCAGCAGTTCAAAACTACCAGCTGTTCCAGAGGAGAAAGATGAAGCTTTCTACTCCTGTAAAGATTTACAGCCTTGGAAACCCTAATTAGGGTTGCTATGAATAGAAAACCAATTCCACAGCACAACCACCAAGCTTTATGGAAGAGATTGCCACATCTTTCTCCTATAAATCACAGGAGGGTTTGAATCTCTGGTTTGTCCGTTTGCAGATGAGAGCTTTACCACTGCACCACCAACACTCCTCAAATTAGTAAAAATAATAGTGAGATGTAGATAAAATGTTGTAATAATTTGAATAAAACCAGTATGCTTGCTCTCTTAGAATTATAATTAAACCAATGTATGAAAAACATTGAGTTATCTAGACTGTGTTTTCCGTATGACATCATGGTATTTACCATTTATAAATTACCATCTTCACATCTCTAAAATTAAAAAAAAAAAAAAAAAAGCCTTTGATTATCTTATGCTACGGGAAGACATTTGGCTTCAAGTTCATTTCATAGTGTGAATGTTCACATGTAGGTGTTGTATCAAATCCTCTATTCTTTAGGCAAACTCTTCAGCTTGTGCTTCCTCCAGAGCATCTGTGTAAGGAGTAATAAGCTTTACTATGAAAGTCCATTTTTCCTCAAGTGTGTAATCCACCAAATTTGACAGAATGTTTGGTGAGAACTTTGAAAAAGTTTAGCACTTTTATTCATTCTCCATTGTAGTTATACACCTCAGGGACTCCACTGTTGGAGGCAGGACTACATGACCTCCTATGAATGTCTCCAAATCATAGCTGTGCCCTGAAGCTTGATTGATGGCTAGGTTCCTAGAATTTGATTCATATTTGCAGCGATAGAAAAAACTAATCTACCTAGCCAAACTGGTTACTGAGATGGGACTTGCTCATTTGCTCAGTGTAGGCAGAGGCTGGTTGTTTTAGTTTTGGCATTTGCTTCTCAAAATAACTCATTTGCTTCTCAAAATAACTCATGGAAGGAGATTTAAAATATTATGAATTATTGAAAACAAAGTTGTAACTTGTTAATGTCTAGGATCCTATAGGAAATGGATACAAGGAAATGTTGAGGGGAGATCTACATTGGATATTAACAAAATCAGATCAGGATAATCAAGAACCATCATATCTATGTCTGAAAGTTGCTTTCCATATTGGGAACTGAAGGGGGCTGTTGTTGTATTGGTTCTTAATTGCCATCGAATCAGATCTGACCTACAACAACCCTATATAGGGTTTGCAAGGAGCAGCTGGTGAGCTTGAACCACAGACCGTGTGGATTCCACTGCTTTGCAGTCCAAC
Source organism: Chrysochloris asiatica (assembly GCF_000296735.1). Taxonomy (NCBI): domain Eukaryota; kingdom Metazoa; phylum Chordata; class Mammalia; order Afrosoricida; family Chrysochloridae; genus Chrysochloris; species Chrysochloris asiatica. The sequence continues at coordinate 5,511,199 of NW_006408609.1, read as the reverse complement.
GCATTAACCCACAGCATCACACCTGGACTTCCACAATCCTATAGCCTCTGGAAGTCACAGGCAGTCTCCCTTCAAATACTAACCAGGTCTGGCTCAGATCAGATGAGATTGGGGCAAAAAGTTAAAAATCACTGTACAAATATGTTGATGAAGCATGATGACATGATTTAATATTTAAATCAGCATATTAGTATGGGGATAAAATTTAATAGTTCCTCTTTATAGTGGTAATGTTGGAACAATAATAATTATACCATGCACCCTTCTAGGTACTGGGTAAAAAGAGATCAGAAAAAATAGATTAAAATGTAGATTACATTTCACTAAGGAACAAAGGCAATAATACACTCACCAGCTGCTCCTTGGAAACCCTATACAAAATAAGGGTGGCTATGGGTCAGAATTGACTCGACAGCACTTAACAACAACATGAAAAGTATAATGCATATTACCTAATGATAATAGGAAAATTGTCTTTAAAAGGAGATGGCATTAATAAGTGTTCAACGTGAAGGATATTTTGTTTTATTTTTAGTTATAAGAGAATTATGAAAATATCAGGGATAGATGATATTTGAGCAAAGAAGATGAAGTAGTAAGTTTAGGGCAGAATGCTCCAAGCCAAACCAAAACCAAATAAAAAAATCAAGATTCACTGCCATCAAACTGATCCTTACTCACAGTGGCCCTATGTAGGGTTTCCAAGGTAGTAAATCGTTATGAAACAGAAAGCCTCTTCTTTCTCCATTGGAACTTCTGGTGTGTTTAAATTGTCCACTTTGCCCAAGGGAACAGCAAATGAAAAAAAGTGAAAAAAAGAAAAAAAACAAAACAAAACCCTGAGACAGGAGAGATTAAGACAGAGAGGGAATGAGAAACAACATCACACAGACTTCTGTGGGCCATTTTAGGTACTTTGCTCTTCCCTTCTGTGTAATGGACTATCATTGAAGGAATAAAGCCAAGTGTTGTTTTATCTGATATGCAACTTAACAGGCTCACTGTGTAGTGGGGACAGACAGTATAATGTCAAGGATAGCAGCTAGGAGACCAGTTAGGAAAATTTTGAAATAATCTTGGTGTGGCACTATAGGATAAGCACTGGATTGTTAACTGTACTTAACAACATCAACAAATAGATGGTAGGTTATTGAATTACTGCCACATTCCAGGAATTGCATTAAGCCATTTACATATAATAATTTAATTCTGATAATTACCTATTAAGCATAGATATTTGTGCCCATTCTTTTTAAATTAAGGATAAATATTTGTGACCTAGAAGACTGAAATCAACAAATATGAGTGGTGGTGCTGGCTATGTACTGTGGAGTCAGTTCTGACCCATAGCGACCCTGTACAGAGTTTCCAAGGTTGTAAATCTTTACCGGAGCAGAAAGCCTCATCTTTCTCCCATGGAACAGATGGCAGTTTCGAACTGCTGACCTTAAGGTTCGCAGCCCGATTCATAATGTAAATTGTACAATCAGGATTTGAATGCAAGCTGTCTAATCCAAGAGTCTGCATGATTCATCACAGTTAATTATCATGGTGTTGTTGTTACATGGTGTCAACTCACTTCTGACTATGTTGTTAATGTAGTGTTAGGTGCCATCAAGTAGGTACTGACTCATAGTGAATTTATTCACAACAGAGTGAAACACTGCCCCGACCTGTGTCAACCTAACAATTATTGCTACCCTCACGCTGCGGCCACTGTGCCAATCCATCTCATAGGGGTATCCCTTTTTTTTCACTGACCCTCCACTTTACTAAGGATGATGTCCTTCTCCAAGGACTGGTACCTCCTGATAATATGTCCAAACTATGAGAGACAACGTCTAGCCATTGCAGTTTCAAAGGAGCTTTCTGGCTGTACTTCTTCCAACACAGATTTGTTTGTTCTTTGGGCAGTTGATGGTACTTTTCATATTCTCCTGCAACAAAATAACACAAATGCACCAATTCTTCTGTGGTCTCCCTTATTCATTGTCCAACTTACACATGCATATGTGGTTATTGAAAATACCATGGCGTTGGTCAGGCACACCTTTGTTTTCAAACTGACATTTTTTTATCTTGTACAGTATTTTTTTTTTTTTTCATTTATTTAGGTGTTATTTATTGGTCCAGTAGTGAGGATTTTTGTTTTCTTTAGATTGAGGTATAGCCCAAACCAAAGGCTGTGGTTTTTGTTCTTCACCAGTAAGTACTTTAAGTCCTCCTTGCTTTTAGCAAGCAAGTTTGTATCATCTCCATATCATAGGTTGTTAACAAGTCTTCCAATTTTGATGCCACATTCTTCTTCATATCATCCAGCTACCCTAAATGTTTGCTCAGCATACAGATTGAATAAGTATGGTAAAAGAATGCACACCTTTCCTAATTTTATGCCTTTCAGTGTCCCCTTGTTCTGTAAAATGTCTGCTTCTTGCTCTATGAACATATTCCTCATGAGCACAATTAAGTGTTCTGGAATATTTATTCTCTGAAATGTTGTCCAGAGCTTGTCATGATCCATTCAATTGAAAATATTTGTGAAGTCAATAAAGCACAGGTAAACATCTTTGCAGTATTATCTGTTTTAAATCAAGATCCATGTGACATCAGCAATGATATCACTCCTTTCCCATCTCATCTGCCTCTGGCTTGAACCTCTGAAAGTTCCCAGTCAATGTACTGTTGCAGCCATTTTTGAATCACCTTTAGTAAACTTTTACTTGCATGTGATACTAATGATATTATCTGATGTTTTCTGCATTCCATTGGGTCACCTATCTTTGGAACAGGCACAAATACAGATCACTCCCAGTCAGTTGACCAAATAGTTGTCTTCCATATTTCTTGGCATAAATGAGTAAGTATCTCCAGTGTTGCATCCATCTTTTGAAACATTTCAATTTGTATTATATACATTTCCAGAGCCTTGTTCTTTGCCAAGGCCTTTAGGGTACCTTGAACTTCTTCCTTCAGTATCATTGGCTCTTGATTATATGCAACCTCTGGAAATGGTTGATCATCTACCATTTCATTTTGGTACAGTTACTCTGAATTCCTTCCATTTTCCTTTGATGCTTTTTGCATCGTTTAATGTTTTGTCCATAAAATCCCTCAGTATTTCAAGTCGGGACTTGAACTTTTTCTTCAGGTCTCTCACCTTGAGAAATACTGAATGTGTTCTTCACTTTTGGTTTTGTAACTCCTGGATCTTTGCACATTTCATTTTATTTGACTTTGTCTTCTTAAGCTGCCCTTTGAAATTTTTTCTTTAACTCTTTTACTTTCTCATTTCTTCCATGTGTTTTAGCATTTCTACACTGGAAAGAAACTTTCAGAGTCTCTTCTGTCATCCATTTTGGTCTTTTCCTTTTTTCTTGTCGTCTTAATGGCCTTTGTTTTCTTCCTTTATGATGATCTTGATGTCATCCCACAACTCTTCTGGCTTTGATCATTAGTGTCTAATTCATCAAATTTGTTCTTAAGATGATCTCTCAATTCCATTGGGATATGTTCAAGGTCAAATGTTGGCTCTTGTGTGCTTGTTTCAGTTTTCTTCAGCTTCAACCTCAATTTGCATATGAACAATTTGTGGTCTGTTACACAGTCTGCTCTGGTCTTGTTTTGGCTGATGATATGGAGCTTTTCCACTATCTCTTTCCACAGATGTAGTTCATTTGATTTCTGTGTGTATTACATCTAGTGAGGTCCATGTAGCCATTTTTTATGTCATTAATTAAACGTCGTTCTTTGAAGAAAGGTATTTGCAATGAAGAAGTCATTGGTCTTGCAAATTCTATCATGAAATCTCCAGCATTATTTCTATCACCAAGGCCATATTTTCCAACAAATGATCCTTCTTCTTTATTTCCAATATTTGCATTCCAATTGCTAGTAATTATCAATACATCTTTATTACATGTTTCATCAATTTCAGACTGGAGAAGTTGATAGATAGAATTCCTCAATTTCCTCAACACTGACTTTAGTTGTTGGTGCATACATTAGAATAATAGTTGCATTAACCGGTCTTCCTCATAGGTGTGTGGATATTATACTATCATGGACAGCATTGTACTTCAAGACTTACCTTGGAATATTTTTGATGATGAATGTAACACACCATTCTTCTTCAATTTGTCATTCCTGGCATAGTAAACCATGTGATTATCAGATTCAAAATGGCCAATACAATCCATTTCAGCTCACTAATACCTAGGATATGAATGCAAATGCATTCCATTTCATTTTTGACAATTTCCAATTTTCCTAGGTTCATACTTCATACATTCCATGGTCTGATTATTAGTGATGTTTTACAGATGTTCTCCTCATTTTGAGTTGTGCCCCATCAGCAAATGAAAGTCCTGAAAGCTTTACTCCATTTGTGTCATCACGGCCAACTCTCTTTGAGGAGACAACTCCTGTCCAGTTGTATTTTGATTGACTTCCAACCTGAGAGACTTATCTTCTGGCACTACATCTGATAATATTTTGGTGTTCTTCATCATTTGAATATTCAATGTTCTGGTGTTTACTGTGTTCCACTGCTATTCATAAGAAATTGCCCTTCCTCTATTGTAGAAAAATCGTTGCCTTTTGCATATCATATTTTAGGTGATTTCTAGTTAATTCCTACAGCTTTTTATTGCTATAGTGAATTAAATCTTTGTTCAACTGCATTTTATTTTATTGATCACTTATAAGAATTGTATTTTCTAATTTATCTTGTCACTCGGTCACTTACTGGAATAGCCAGTTAATTTTATAAATGATAATGCTTAATTATTTTTATTGTTACCTTTGTAGACACTGTCTTTATGTAGCGACAATAATATATGTTCCTTTCCACCAGTTACTATTCTTATTTCTTCTTCTCTGTTGCACTGGAAAAGTCAATGATAGTGGGCATCCTCATCTCAATGCTGACTTTAGTGATGAAACTTCTGGCCTTTCACTATAATGTATGATGTTTGCTGAAGGTTTCTGGTGGATACTGTTTATCAAAATAAAATGGAGCACACTGTCTTTGAGTTCATTACAAGTCATAGAACCCTATAGGACAGGGCAGACCTACCCCATAGGGCTTCTAAGGCTGCAAATCATAGAATCAGATTGCCACATCACTTTTTTTTTTTTTCAGAGTGACCAATGTGTTTGAACTACTGACCTGTTGATTAAAAACTACACAGTCCAATCACTGCACCAAAGTCCTCTATTTCTTTACCAAGTTTCCAAAATAATTAAAACATCCTAGATGGGTTTTTTAATGATTTTTAGGCTTAATCTAAGTTTCATGGCTCAATTTTCTACTTTTGACTCATCATGATTGATGATGTTTATATAATTTCGGATATTTAACAAATTTTGCATTTTTTTGTTGTAGATTTTTTAATAGTTCTGGACTATATTTTCCAATTTTTTTCTTTTAGAATTGTGTGCCTATAATCATAATTCAGATTGAATAGTAGTTTTCCATTTTACTAGTGTTTCCCAGTTTCGTTTGTCTTAAATCTTCTTAATTATGACTTCTGCAAATACCATAATAGCTCAAATTTTCACTCTTATAACTATTTTGACCTTCTTTCACTTCAATCGCTAGGTATTGCCATAACCTCAAATTCAAGCAATCCTCTTTATTAATGATTTTCCATACATGCACCTACTATTCAGATACATACAAAAATTCCAACACTTTGCATTTACAATTCAAAGACTCACTCCCTAACACTATCTTACTGCCTTCATTTTTCTTCTTATCTGACTGAAATCCACTGGGCCAATCCTATCACTACCTCAGATACATTGTCTCCTGGCTTTCCCTGACCCACCCCCCCCACCCCCCACCCCCCGTCTCTCCATTTGCCAATTATCTGGCAAAAAAAAAGCAATTCTGGTTAAATTCTTCACTAGTACCCTAATGGTCAAAGATTTTTAAAGATAAACATAAAACTAGATTGATTGATTCATTGTAGATTCATGACCGAATATATCCAATGTGTTGTTGTTGTTAGTTCCTACTCACAGCAACCCTCTATAGGGTTTCTGAGGATTGGCTAGTGAGTTTGAACCACTGACCTGGCAGTTGACACTGAACTTTACATCCAGTGCTTATCCTACAGCACCACACCAGAACTCCATGACATCTAACAAAGCCAAGAAATTCACTTAGCTTTCTTTAGCCAATTGACTTTCTTCTCAAGATGGATATTAAATATTTTTGCTCTCCCCTTAACCCGAAATCATAATCTCTCCACTCTTTTCTCTAAGCTGATGACTGTGCTTCCTAATTAATAGAGAAAATATAAACAATTAAAAGAGAATTTCCACATGCTCTAACCTCATACCCTCTGTCTGTATATTATGGTCAACCTCCTACCTCAGAAGATAACTACTCAGGGTTCTGCTTAATGTCAACTCCTCCAGTTGTATCCTGGGTCACATTCCATCATCTGAGACAGCTGACATTTTTATCAATTAACTACTGTTTTTAAAAAATTAACTGCCTTTTGAAAAGTATATGTGAATTTTCCTCCTTCTTCTTATAATGTCATTATAATCCTTTCTCCTCTGGATCAAATGCATGTGTGTGTATGTATTTTTCCCTTCACCTGAGCCCTGGTAACTAGCTGACAGTGAATAGAGAAAAATTCATGCAGTCAGATTAACTTAATTCATTTAATTCTTGCTATGCTATTTGGGAGGGAAAAAAAATGGCAAGAGCAACCTGAAGGATGGGGCAGGGGCGTGGGGTGGGACGGAATTCCTTTAAGGCCAAATAATTTGATTTATTATACTGATTTTTCCCTCCTAAAAATATTTGAATTAGTTCATCTTTCATAAATAAAATTATATAATTATCTTAGTATATGAAGCCTACAAATGGATAAATGGTTCTGCATAGCTAATACAGAATAAGAGGGCAGTTTTTCAATTGTAGAGAATTCCTTTGAACAATGTCATTTCTCTTAAAGATCTTGGCCTAGAATTCATTATTTAGGTACTAGTGTTCATTATCTCTGGGGGAAAAAAATCCCTTCTTCCCACTTCATTAAGCCAATTATCAATACTTGCATTACACCTTACAAATTTAATGCATTTTAGAGTCCATTAGATGCTGGTATACAAAAACATATTTTGCTATTTCAAAATGTCATCCTTATGGATCAAAACTACAATTGAATTACTTATCAAATTGATTTTTATAGTTTAGGTGGTTGCTTTCTAAAACTGATAAGTGCAAGTTTTAATCATAGATGCTTATGGTTTAGTACAAATCTCTTTTATTGCTATTTCAAAATATATAGGAATGATACTGTTTGATGTATTTGTGTAGTTAAAGTAAGTAATTAACAAATGTTAGATAGGAGCTCTGGTAGCGTAGTAGTTACGAATCGGGCTGCGAGCCTTAGGGTCAGCGGTTCGAAACTACCAGCCGCTCCGCGGGAGAAAGATGAGGCTTTACACCCTCGGAAACCTGTACAGGGTCGCTGTGGGTCGGAACCGACTCAACGGCATATAACAACAACAACAACTATAGGAAACTTTTCTTTCCAGTAAAAAATAAGGCACAATTGTCTTTGTAAAACAGACTGCTGTCCTATGTTTAACTACCACTGGCAGTGTTGTGCTATGAAAGAGATCTCGGATTAAAAGACATATAATGACTGGTGTTGACGTAGTCATAGAAAATCATCATAGCTCTCACATCACTAGTTCTCTGCTGAATTGCTTCCTAAATAAAAAGCTTTAATCAACTTCAATGAGGCTCAGAAACACTACAACATATTTTTTCTGTACATCAGAGTGAAAATTCTTAAAGAAAGTATGGTCATCTAAGGCTATTCACTTTATTATGTCTACCGAGGAAGTTGACAGAGTTGACTCAACCCAATCATATGAGCACACACAAGCCCAGTTTTTCATCTTAAACAAAACAAATAAAATTTTATTTCAGTGGGAGAATGAGATTAGTTTTCTTTTAAATAGTTTGGTTTTTGTCTTTTTAGAAAACATTTCAGCAAATTGCTGATGTCAATTTTTTCCATAGTGAGCATGTTAGTAAACTAAAATCCTGAAAGAGAGAAAAAAAAATGAGTTTTAGCTTCAAATTCCAGCATTTTTGTCACAGAAAATACTATTTTTATTATTTCTTCCTTATCTTTTTTCTTCCTCTATCACTTTCTCTTCACCATAATATTTATTTTTCTCTTTTTTATACTTTCTCTTATTGAAATATCTCAGTAATCAATTAAGACTTTCTAATATCTTGTTCCTAATATGGAATCCTAGTGTAGTACTGTTACATAAACAACAACTGAACTTCTAACATAAGGTTGGTGGTTCAAGCCCACCAGCCTATCCTTAGAAACCGTATACAGGGTTGCTTTGAGCCAGAACTGACTTGATGGCACATTTAACAACAATTTCTTAATGTTGTTGGGCTTTTTAACTTTATAAGTAGCATATAAAAGAAAATTTTCCAAGTAACTCCCTCAAGAAAAATAAATATGTACTGGTTGTTGTTGTTAAATGTCCTGACCTCCAAGGAGCACTCTGGCTGCATTTCTTCCAACACAGATTTGTTTGTTCTTTTGGCAGCCCATGTTACTTTCATATTCTCCTCCAAAACCATAATTCAAAAGCATCAACTCTTCTATGATCTTTCTTATTCACTGTCCAGCTTTCACATGCATATGAGGTTATTCAAAATGCCATGGCTTGGGTCAGGTGCATCTTAGTCCTCAAGCTGACATCTTTGCTCTTCAACACTTCCAAAAGGTCTTGTGCAGCAGATTTGCCTAATGCAATACGTGGTTTGATTTCTTGACTGCTGCTTCTTGAGTGTTGATTGTTGATCCAAGAAGAATAAAGTCCTTGACAACTTCAATCTTTTCTCCATTGATAAAGAATTTGTTTATTGGTCTAGTGGTGAGGATTTTTGTTTTCTTTACATTGAGATATAATCCATACCGAAGGCTGTGCTCTTTGATCTTCATCAGTAAATATTTTAAGTTCTCTTCACTTTCAGCAAGCAAGGTTGTATCATCTGCATATCACAGGTTGTTAATGAGTCTTCCTCCAATCCTGATGTCACATTTTTCTTCATAGAACCCAGCTTCTCAGATTGTTTGCTCAGCATACAGGTTGAATAACTATGGTGAAAGACTACAACCTTGTCGCACACCTTTCCCAATTCTAAAACATTCAGTGTTTAAAATTTCAGTGTAAAACTAGTACATATATAATTATAAAAATTAAATTTTAATATAGTCAACACTCATTTGTTGTTGTTATGTGCCGTGGAGTCGGTTCCGACTCATAGTGACCCAGTATAGGGTTTCCGCGGCTGTAAATCTTCAAGGGAGCAGAAAGCCTCGTCTTTCTCCTGCTTTACAGTTGGTAGTTTCAAACTGCTGACCCTGAGGTTTGCAACCTGAATCGTAACCACTACGCTACCTGAGCTCCTTTTACCACTCATTACCATCATCATCATCATCATAAAGGAGCTCCGGTAGCGTAGGGGTTACGAATCGGGCTGCGAACCGCAAGGTCAGCAGTTCGAAACTATCAACCGTTCTGAGAGAGAAAGATGAGGCTTTCTGCTCCTGTTAAGATTTATAGCCTCGGAAACCCTGTTCAGGGTCGCTATGGGTCGGAACCGACTCGACGGCACTTAACAACAACAAAAACAACCATTATTATAATATGTATTTATAGCACGGCGCCATATCATATATTTAGTGATGATTGGTTAAAATCTATATAATTAAGATTGAGTATATAGTCTTATGAGAGAGCAGTGGCTCTGGACAAAGAGCACTGGACTTTAAACCACAAAGTTGGTGGTTTGAGCCCACCAATAGCTGAGCAGAAGAAAGAGGAGGTTTTCCACTCCCACAAAAATTTACAGCCCCAGGAACCTTATACAGAGTCATCATAAGTAGGAATTAATCCAAAGGCACTTAACAGCAATACATTATATAATATTGATTTTTAAAACTTGTGAGAATAGGAGAAGACTCCCGTAATGGAAAATTCACACTGTTTAGGTTTCATAAATAACAAAATTTAAGTTCTTGAGAGTCCACAATGTTGACCTCAGAGTGCTAAAATATTTTCAAAATATGATTATACCATATAGAACCGACTTGATGGCCCTTAACCTCAACAACTGAAAAAGTTTTAAGTTCCTATTTAGGAAAAGAGCTTTCAGTTGCTCTAGCTTGTTAGTTATTTTATTATCTTCAGATTTGGGATAAGGCATTTCTAAATCATTTCTTTTGGCAACTTTAATTCTCCTAAGATTGTTGTTTTTTGCTTCTCACTTTGGCAAAATTGCACTTCTTGCTTACTTGATTTTCTGTACTTGAGAAAATTAGGAATCTTCTTTTGCTCCTTGGACTTGCCTTTTAATCCATCATAACCACATATATGAGGCCTCATATTTCTTTGGAATCCTATGCCTGACTCTCCCTCAGGAACTCAGGACTTTAATTGCAATGTCCCTGTCAATTTGGTGTATTTGAGAGTGGACTGTCTCCTCTATCTCTGGCAGAAAGAAAATCCCATTCTAAGTTTCCAGCTGCATAGGTGCCTAAGATTAATTCCCCACCGTAAACATTATGGCAAATATCAGTATTTGAGAACAAGACATCAACATTTCACCTCAGGGGTTTCTGTCATATCATTTAATATTGAGTTGTATGTTAAATATAAGGGATTTAACTGAGGTATCTACTCGAACTCTATGGCACTTAACAACAAACAATAGCAATCTACTTGCAAAACTGTCTATATTATCATGTCAGACAAAATAGTCAAAGTAGTCTCAACCATTGAGTTCATGTTACTATCCTAATTTTTGAATTTGTGAATATTTTGTTAATTGGAAAGTTACTAGTATGTTGACTAACTAAACTCTGCATTTAATACAGTAATGACACAAATATTGAGCCCTGGTGTGGAATTGTAGGATAAGCAATGGGCTGGTAGCCACAAGGTTGGCATTAAACTGATCAGTAGCTCTTGTAAACCCTATATAGAGTCGTTAAGCATTGGAGTCAACTCAGCAACACAGATACAACAACAAAACACAAATGTCAATGACAGAAATAATTAGGTAATTTAAAAATATTTTCAAACAAATAATTTTGTGTGAATAGATTCAATGAAGATTATAATCCTGCATGTATTTAATGTCACTAATTTTTCAATTCTTACAATTAATCCTGTTCGGTTTATAAGATTAATTAATTTTTTACCAAGTACTTGAATTAGAATTAAAATGGTGTAAATATGATTTTATGTAACTTACTTGATAGTATTTTCTTTGTGAATATTGTTGGCAACTTGTTTTATCATATATTTCCTAGATAGGAAATATAAAGATTTAAATTTTTCTAATTCAGCCAAATACTTAGATAATCCATGGCTTAGAATTTTCAAAACTTAATGAAATTTATATGCACTTTAAAATCTTTTTGAGCTCTAACTTTTTATATATGTGGAAATAAAATTCTGGTCTCCTTTCCTATGAAGCAGTTCAATTGAATGAGTGAGGCAAGCAGGTGCTAAGTACACATAGAGCTTAATCCACAGTGTGGACAATTGTCAGATCTTGTATGTGATGACTAGGCACTTAACTGCTAGACTCTTTTCAGAACTTTCCATTATAGATGGAACTAAAAATATGGACTAAGTGTCCGAAATGTGAGTACCTAGTTTGCATAATGTTTATGCACAACATGCAAAGCAGTTTTCATTTTTGCTTCACGTTTATGATGGATCTATCAGTAGCTGGAATAGGATTGAAATTAAGATTCACATTAAAAATGCTAATTATATTCTTGCGTAAGTGTAGAACAACATCAGGAAACAGCTGCCTTCACAGAAAATGCTGGATTTAACTTATAATAGAGAGTTTCAGCAATTTTATAGAACTTTGAAACATCCCAAAGCATTTTATTTTTATTTTTTTATGATTTGTATGAGGCCAGGATATTCCACTCATGGAAATGTACAAGATGCAGGAGGCTCATCTTATTATAAAGGCATAACAAAGAGTATGATATTGACATCAATACAAAACAGAAAAAGCACGCCCTGCTTCAAGTGCAGATGTCCATATAAAGTGCAGATGCAGTAAGCTCAGCTTACATGACATGATTCACAGTGATAGATGCCAAGAAAATGAAACGATCAACATTAGAGAGAGCTGGTATAGAAGGTCAAATCAACCTTATTTTACTGTACATCTTCATTTATGAATGTATGTCCTAATTACCTTGTTAAAATGAAAGTTCATCAATAAGTAGCCACAGCCTTTTTTGAAAACATATAGAATTCTGATCTTATAGAGTTTGCATACTATTTGATAAATGAATGAATTTGTAACATGAAAACTTTTTCTTAAGTTATATGTGTAATGGATATATACAATATTGATACCATGTTTTCATATATCTTAGTATTAATTGAACAACTGAAGATAAAGTATAGCAGAAACCACTTACAACTGGTAGACTTTGCAAATTTTTCTGGAACAGTTTGTATTCTTTTTGTTATTTCACCTAGTTTTCTTAGGTATCTTGTCACATAAGCATAACTCTTGATGACAAGGCACCTTCTTGATGACTAAAGGACCACATAGAAATGTGTGCATTATAACTCGCAAAGGACCAGAAGGTTCATGGAGTTATTTGACTCCATGGAATTAATTAATTATATAGCAGAAACCACACATTGCTCAATATTTCATTGTTTATGTTATAAACTAGTAAGCTGAAATGGAATGGTATTGGCAATTTTGAATCTGACTACCACATGGTCTGTATTTTACAAATTGAGGAGCAATGGCATTGCATTCATCATCAAAAAGAACACTTAAAGATCTATCTTGAAGTACAACACTGTCTGTGATAGTATAATATCCATATCCCTACAAGGAAGACCAGTTAATATAGCTATTACTAAAATTTATGCACTAAAGTCCATAATGGTAGAATTAGAGAATTGTGCCAATTCTACCACTTCTTCAGTCTGAAATTGATCAAACATGAAATCAAGATGTGTTGATAATTACTGGTGATTGGAATGCAAATGTTGGAAACAAAAAGTCATTGGAAAATATGGCATTGAAAATAGAAATGATGCTGGAGATTGCAGAACAGAAATTTGCAAGACTAATGGCTTATTCATTACAAATACTTTTTTTAAACAACATATGTATAGGTGACTAAACACATGGACCTCACCAGATAATACACACAAAAATCAAATTGACAGCATCTATGGAAAGGGGCGGTGGAAACGTTCCATATCATGAGCCGAAACAAGGTCAGAGATAGACTTTGGAGCAAACCATCAATTGCTCACATGAAACATCAGACTGAAGCTGAAGAAAATTAAAACAAGTTTTATTTCATATGTCTTTAAACATATTCCACTTGAATTAAAAAAAAACAGATTTGATTAATTAGACACTAATGAATGAAGACTAGAAAAGTTGTGGATGGCATCAAGAATATTACACAGGAAGAGAATAAGAGGACAAGAAAGAAGGTAAAGACCAAAATGGATGTCAGGAGCGACTTTGAAACTTGCTCTCTAGTGTTGTTGTTGTTGTTAAGTGCCGTCGAGTCGGTTCCGACCCATAGCGACCCTGTACAGGGTTTCCGAGGGTGTAAATCCTTACGGGAGTAGAAAGCCTCATCTTTCTCCCGCGGAGCGGCTGGTAGTTTCGAACTGCTGACCTTAAGGTTCGCAGCCCGATTCGTAACCACTACGCTACCAGAACTCCTTGCTCTCTAGTGTAGTGATGCTAAAACAAATGGAAGAAGTGAGGAGGTAAAGGGGCTGAACAGAAAATTTCAAAAGGAAAGTTAAGAAGACAAAGTCAAATATTATAATGAAATGTGTAAATACCTGGAGTTAGAAACCCGAAGGGAAGAACATGCTCAACAATTCTCAAACTGAAAGAACTGAAGAATATACTCAAGCTTTGACTTATAATATTGAAGGATTCTATTGAAGGTCTTCTGGTGTAGTGCTGTAGGATCAGTACCAGATAGCGAACCACAAGGTCAGATTTTAAACCCACCAGCTCCTCCTCAGAAACTCTATACAGGATCGTTGTGTGTCAGAATTGATTCAATGGCGCTTAACAACAACAACATCAGCAAAATATTGAATGATGCAGAAAGCATCAAAAGAAAATGTAAGTAATACACAGTCACTGTACCAAAAGGAAATGGTAGATATTTAACCATTTCCAGAGGTAGCATATGATCAAGTGACTGTGACATTGAAGGAAGAAGTCCAAGATGCACTGAAGGCATTGGCCTAGAACAAGATTATAGGAATTGATGAAATACAAATTCAAATTTTTCAAAAAATGATTCAGTACTGGAAGTACTCATTCATCTATGCCAAGATATTTAGAAGACAGCTATGTGGCCAACTGACTGTAAATATATTTGGGCCTATTTCAAAGACAGGTGACCCAATGGAATGCATAAGTCATCAGAGAATAGCATTAATATGGCACACAAGTAAAATTTTGCTAAAATAATTCATAAATGGCTGCGGCAGTACATTGATGGGAAACTGCCATAGGTTCAAACCAGATTCAGACAATGATGTGGAAGGAGTGATAACATTGCTGATGTTGTATGAATCTTGGTTGAAAGCAGAGAATACCACAAAGATATTTACCTGTGCTTTATTGACTATGCATAGGCTTTCATCTGTGTGGACTATGAAAAGCTATAGCTAACATTGTGGAGAATGAATATTCTGGAACACTTAATTGTGCTCATAAGGAACATATACATAGATTAAGAGGCAGGCATTGGAACAGAACAAGTGGACACTGAATGTTTTTAAATTAGGAAAGGTGTTCACTAGCATTACAGTATTTCATCATTTTTATTCAATCTGTATTGTAGCTGTTGTTAATTGCCATTGAGTCGGTACAGTAATTCATTTAATTGCAAACATTTTGAAATAAAAGTATATTTACAAAAAGCATGTGGGCACTGTGTTCTGAGACTCCTATGCTGTGAGGGACACTAGCACAAGGCTCGCTGCAGGGCCTGGACGCAGGCAATGCAGGCCCCAATGGGCTGGCATTGGGCCCAGAGCTCAGCGGCCAGGTGCTGGATCCGTGCTTCCACCTCCTCCAGCTCTTTCTGAATCATAGCTCAACCTATGCACAACAGAACAAAACACTGCTTGGTCCAGGGATAACCTCACAATTCTTGCCACTCTTGAGCTCATTGATGCTTCCACTTTGCCAATCCATCTAGCTCAGGGTCTTCTTCTTTTTCTCTGACCCTCCACCTTACCAAACATGATACCCATCACCAGTGACTTGACAATATGCCCAAAGTATGAGAGATGAAGTCTGGCCATCCTGGCCTCCAAGAAACACTCTGGCTGTCCTTCTTCCAACCAGATCTTTTTGTTCTTTGGCAGCCCATGGTACTTTCAATATTCTTTTCCAACACCATAACTCAAAAGCATCAACTCTTCTACGGTCTTCCTTATTCACTTTCCAACTTTCACTTGCATATGAGGTTGTTATTGAAAATATCATGGCTTGTGTCAGGCATATCTAGGTCCTCACACTGACATCTTTTCTCTTCAACATTTTAAAAAGGTCTTGTGCAGCAGAGTTACCTAATGCAATATGTTCTTTGATTTCTTGGCTGCTGCTTCCATGAGTATTAATGGTTGATTCAAGAAAAATGAAGTCTTTAACAACTTCAATCTTTTCTCCATTGATAAGAATGTTGTTTATTTGTCCAGTGATGAGATGTTTACATTGAGATGCAATCCATATGGAAGGCCATGGTCTTTGATCTTCATTAGCAAGCATTTTAAGTCCTCTTCACTTTCAGCAAGCAAGGTTATATCATCTGCATATCGCAGGTTGTTATTTAGTCTTCCTCCAATCCTGATGCCATGTTTTTCTTCATAGAACCCAGCTTCTTGGATTATTTGCTCAGCATACAGGTTGAATAAGTATGGTGAAAGAATACAACCTTGTTGAATGCCTTTCTTAATTTTAAACCATTCAGTGTTCCCATGTTCTGTTCAAACAATTGCCTTTTGGTCTATATACAGGTTCCTCATGAGCACAATTAATACTCAGAATACTCATACTTCTCAATGTTGTCCATAGCTTGTCATGATCCACACAATCCAAGGCCTTTGTGTAGTTAATAAAGCAAAGGTAAAACATCTTTCTGGTATTCTGGTTTCAGCCAAGATTCATCTGATGTCAGCAATGATATCCTTTGTTCCATATTCTCTTCTGAATCCTACTTGAAGCACTGGAAGTTCTCTGTCAATGTATGCTTGCAGCCATTTCTGTATTACCTTTAGTAAAACTTTACTAGAATTGGATATCAAAGATACTGTCTGATGATTTCTGCATTCTCTTGGTTCACCTGTCTTTGGAATGGGCACAAATGCAAATCTCTTCCAATCAAATGGTCAGGTAATTGTCCTCCTAATTTCATTTTTGACAATTTCCAATTTTTCTAGATTCATACTTCATACATTCCATGTTCCGATTATTAATGGGTGTTTACAGCTGCTTCTCTTCATTTTGAGTTGTGCCCCATCAGCAAATGGTTGTCCCAAGAGCTTTAATCCAGTTGTATCATCATGGTCAACTCTACTTTGAGGAGGCAGCTCTTCCCCAGTTGTATTTTGAGTGCCTTCCAACCTGAGAAGCTTATTTTCCGGCACTATATCTGACAGTGCTTCTCTGCTATTCATAAGGTTTTCAGTAACTAAATATTAGAAAGTAGTTCATCTCTCCTTCTTCCTAGTCTGTCTTCACCTGGAAGCTCATTTGAAACCTGTACACCGTGAGTGACCCTATGGCATATTTTCCAGAATCACAGCAACTCACAAGACACCACAGTACAACAAACTGACAGATGAGTGGTGGATTCTATCTGTATGCTAAACAAATAATCTGAGAAGCTAGAATATATGAAGAAAAATTTGGCATCATTAACAACCTGCAATATGCAGATGATACAACCTTGCTTGCTTGCTGAAAGTGAAGAGGACTTCAAATACTTACTGATGAAGATCAAAGACCACAGAGCTTTTCAAATAGCATATGCACACTTCAATGTAAAGAAAACAAAAAGCCTCACCACTCACTCAATAAAAAACATCAAGATAAATGGAGAAAAGTTTGAAGTTGTCAAAGACTATATTGCTTGAATCAACCATCAACACTCATGGAAATATCAGTCAAGAAATCAAATGACATATTGCATTAGGTAAGTCTGCCACAGAAAACCCTTTTAAAGTGTTCAAGAGCAAAGTGTACCTGACCCAAGCCATGGTATTTTCAATAACCTTATATGCATATGAAAGTTGGACAGTGAATAAGGAACACTGTAGAAGAATTGATGCACTTGAACTATGGTATTAGAGGAGAATATTAAAAGTACCATCAACTGCCATAAGAACAAACCAATCTGTGTTGAAATAGGTACAGCCAGAATGCTCCTTAGAAGCCAAGATGGTCACACATTGTCTCTCATAATTTGGGCATAAAGTAGAAGGTCAGCAAAAAGGAAGAAAACCCTCAATGAAATAGACTGGCACAGTGGAAGAAGCTATATGCTCAAGGGTTGCAACAATTGTGAGGCTGCCTCAGGACCAGGCAGTGTTTCATTATGTTGTATATAAGGTAGCTATGTTTCAGTACTGACTTGTTGATATGTAACAACAGAAACATTATTAAATCAAATTTTTTATATCTCATGAAGAAAGCATAGGGTAGAATATTTCTGTATATGGTGACAATTGTTGTTGTTGTAAAATGTCGTTGAGTCAATTCTAACCCATAGTGACCCTATATAGGGTTTCCAAGGAGCAGCTGGTGAGCTTGAACCACCTACCTTGCAATTCAAACAACTATGCTTTCTGATACATTAGCCCACAGCGCCACATCAGGACTCCTATGGTGACAATTACACATATATAATTTTTAATATGAGTAATATGGTTTTCAAGTGCTGCTTTTCAAATTGAGCTGCCTTTATTTTTTCAGTAGAGACTTCCAGGGAATTTCTGGACACATTTTAAATAGTATTTTTAAGCTCCACATTTTTTATATACTGAAATAAAAATCAAGCTATTTCAACAGCATACATGTAAAAATGTGTGGCACCAACCATTTCTCCCACAGCCTTCTCTACTCAGCTGGGTTCAATCATTCATTTCAATGGCCACACTCTCACTGTACTTGGACACCATTCTCACTGTTATGCTTTATTCAGGAAGTTAGGAGGTTACAGTTCAGGGTCAGAAATCTTCAGGGCACAGTTCTTCCAGTCTTGATAGCCTCTCATCAGCCATACCACAGGCAGGCCTCTCTTTGGTCTTTGGCCCCTAGATTAGGCCTCTACTCTGCTCCAATAATATTGCAAAGCTCTTTTAAGGCTGCTTATTTGTGGCCACAACTCACCCCTCTATCATAAGCTGAGCCTGAAGGTATTCGGCTCTAACTCTTGGGTTAACAAACCTACCTCCCCACTCATCTGCCTAGAGTCACCCCACCCTGCAAACAAGCCTCCTGCCCAAAGTCTTTACTTGCTGAGAAGCCCACCACTCTGCCTCATGCTCTGGGTCTTGGTTCTTCGCTTACTGCTGTTCCTCTGCCATTTCTCTGGTGTCACAGTTTTCTTTCCCTGGGTCAAGGAAGTTGAATGCAAATGGATCTCTGGATCCAAAAGACACAACCCACTCCTGGCTTTTTCTTCTAGATGGTAATAAGAATTCCTCCCCCATCTTCTACTTTTGAGATGGCCATTTTATACCTAGCAGGATGGTAAACATGTCCAATCACAATTAGTCCTATTAGCAATCACTCACAACAGAATCATATAATCCATCAGCATGTTCCCCCACCTTCTCTTACCAAGACCCATCAGAAAAATGGCATTTGGTGGGAGTTACAAAGAACATAGCCATTTGAACTGCAAGATTGGTGATTCAAGCGCACCAGGGGCTCCTTGGAAACCCTATACAGTGTCGCTATGGATCGGAAGAGACTCAACAGCACTTCACAACAACAACAACAACAACAAAGACCGTGGCTAGAAGAAACATTAAATAATCCATAGCACTGCAGTAAATCATCCCAGAAAAAACTTTTTTAATGGAAAAAAGAGAGAGAGAGAGAGAGAAATGAGCAATGCTGGTAGTTCTGATTCAATAAATTCATCTAAAAGTAAGCACTAAGTATAACCATTCAGGTGTGGTGCTATAGGATAAGGTCTGGACTGCTACCCATGAGGTCAGTAGTTTAAACACACCAGCCACTCCTTGGAAACCCCATACAGGGTCGCTGTGAGTTGAAACCGACTTGACAACACACAACAAAAACAACAATGATAATGGTACAAAAATTCCACTTTAAAGTTACATAGAAATTACAAGTATTATATATATTGTTGTTGTCAGGTGCCATCGAGTTGGAACTGACTCATAGCGACACCATGCACAGCAGAACGAAACAATGTCCCATCCTGGGCCAACTTCACTACCACTGCCACACTTGAGCCCATCAATGATGCCACCTGGCTGATCCATCTCGTTAGGGGTCTTCCTCTTTTTCTTTGACCCTCCACCTTACCCAGCATGACATCCTTCTCCAGCGACTGTTTCCTCCGGACAATATGTCTGAAGTAGGAGAGACGAAGCTTAGCCATCCTGGCCTCCAAGGAGCACTCTGGCTGCACTTCTTCCAAAACAGATCTATTGGTTCTTTTGGCAGTCCATGGCACTTTCAGTATTCTCCTCCAACACCACAACTCAAAGGCATCAATTCTTCTACGGTCTTCCTTATTCACTGTCCAGCTTTCGCATCCATATGAGGCTATTGAAAACACAATGGCCTGGGTCAGGTGCACCTTAGTCCTCAAGCTGACATCTCTGCTCTTCAATACTTTAAAAAGTTCCTGTGCAGCAGATTTGCCCAGTGCAATACGTCGTCTGATCTCTTGACTGCTGCTTCCGCGAGTGTTGATAGTTGATCCAAGAAGAATGAAGTCCTTGACAACTTCAATCTTTTCTCCATTTATCATGATGTTGTTTATTGGTCCAGTGGTGAGGATTTTTGTTTTCTTGACATTGAGATGTAATCCATATTGAAGGCTGTGCTCTTTGATCTTCATAAGTAAATGTTTCAAGTCCTCTTCACTGTCAGTAAGCAGTTGTTGTTGTTACGTATTGTCAAGTCAGAGCCAAATCATAGCGACCTTGTACAGGGTCTCCAAGAAGTGACTGATACGTTTAATGGCCAACCTTGCAGTTAGCAGTCCACAGCTTATCCTAGAACACCAACCACACCAGGACTTTGTATTATAAATATATAATGAATTTTGATGCAAAAAGTAGATAGAATTCACAATGCTGTTATTGTTGTTGTTGAGTGCTTTGGAGTTGGTTCCGACTCATAGCAACCCTGAATAGGGTTTCCAAAGAACAGCTGGTGAGTTTGGACCATGGACCTTGTGGTTCACACTGACATTGCAGTCCAACACAATATTCCTTAACACCACACCAGCACTCCCAATATATATGTTTAATTATTATGTTCTTAAAATGTATTAAACAATAACAATGGTCTACATAGTGTGGTGCTGCGGGTTAATGTGCCAGACTGCAAAGTCGTTTGAACTGCAAGGTCGGCAGTTCAAACTCACTAGCTGCGCCTTGGAAACCCTGTACAGGGTTGCTGTGGGTTGGAATTGACTCCATGGCACTCAACAACAACAGCATACTATAATTCTCATTTGGTACTCATAATCTCACCTGGTCACTTGACTAACATTACAAATTCTCAATCTGATGTTTAGGCAAAAATTGTAAAATATCCCTTAAATAATCATTTTTAGGGTGAATTTTACTGTTTAACAGTATCAAATTAGCCAAACAACAATGTAAACATGAGCTTAATTGTGCTTTGAGAACAAAGAAGTCTTTGTTTATACAAAGTCAAAATTTGTTTGAGAATAAGAAGTCTTCCATTGCAGTGTGGTGGCTTGAATAATCCCTATTACATTAATTTAAATGGCTCTGTATATTTAAGTCTTGGTGTGGTGCTATAGGATAAGCACTGGACTGTTAATCCCTAGTTCAATGGTTCAATCCCATGAGCTACTCCTCAGAAACTCCACACAGTGTCACTGAGTGAGTCAAAACCAACTTAATGGTATTTAACAACAACACAAAGTTCTTTAGTAATATAAATTTATCTAAGCAATATGTGCTCTGTAATACACAATATAGGACAAAAAAAAAAAAAAGAGTATAACTGGGACTTACTATATTCCAATTTTACAGAAAAATTCCATGCCAGAACTATGGACATTCACGAAAGGGCTCTTTCCTCCATAAGTCAGACCACTGAGAAGAGTGGCCCTTGTGATAATGCTAAGAATTAGAAGGGTAATTGGACTTCGGCTCCATGTGTTTCCAAAAGCACCAGTGCCAGCTGCAACCATGCTTTTGCTTTACCCAAAAGCAAAATCTCTTTTATTTTAACAGTCAATCTAGTGTAGCACTGTAAATAAAACCAGATTTTTATTTCCAAGGGTGAGGGAGAAGTTTTGATAGAGCTCTTGATCTAAAGTTTAAGGGTCTGTTCACAATTCTTTTATAATGGGTGTCTTTAAAGAAAATTAGGGTGGTTGAAAAAAACAAAAACCTAACGCACATCCTATGTCAAAAAGCACACAAATTCATATTGTTGTTATATGCTGCGGAGTCGATTCCGACTCAGTGATCCTGTACAGAGTTTCCAAGGCTATAAATCTTCGTTGTTGTTGTTTTGTACTGTGGAGTCAGTTCCGATTCATAGCGAAGTTTCTGAGGCTGTAAATCTTTACGGGAGCAGAAAGCCTCATCTTTCTCCCACAGAACAGCTGGTAGTTTCGAACTGCTGACCTTGAGATTCGCAGCCCGATTTGTAACCCCTATGGTACAAATAGGATATGTATATTAAGTGAATGAAAGAAGTACCACAGAGCAAAAAATATAACTCTCTGTGGCAAACATTCACATTTCTCATTACTTCAAAGCCATACCCCCAAATAACTGTGAATTAGGGGAATATGAACTAATTCACTTAAAACAAATGTATCCGTTTTTTGTATTCATTAGTATTTATTATCAAAGCATAAAAATCTATTGTCATTGGGTTAACTCAAAGCAGCCTGATATATTGTTGTTACAGAGTATAACTGTTCAATAGGGTTTTCTTGGTTATAATCTTGGCAGCAGAAGATTGCCTGCACTTTCCTTTTGAGTACCACTGAGTGGCTTTGAACCACCAACCTTTAGGTTAGTAGTTGAGTGCAAACTGTTTATGCCACTGTATTCTCTAGAACAAAATATGAGAAATCCCATCATCCACTGTGATGGCCCCTTTCCTCACAGATAGTTGTAAGTTTAACTTTAAGTTTAGGTTAGTTGGGGACTAGCCTTCTATTCAAATTCAATTCAGGCGGTGTCATAATGTGACAACATTTATAACGAGGAAGTTGAAAGAATCGTCAGTGTGAATACAGCCTTTTTTTTTTTTTTTTTTTTAAAGTACTTGACACATATAAGAAAGCTTTAAACTTCCATGACGAACAAAACACTTGCAAGAAAAGTGGCCTGCTAGCCAAGGCTAGAACATGGGAACAATGCTTCTAGGCTGTATTAAAAAAGAGAAAAAAAAAAAAAAAATTAAGAGACATTACAAGAGAAGCTGCTCTTGATTATTAAGAAATAAACATTCCTGTGGTTCATTTGAAGGCAAATCTGTAGTAGTCAGCAGAGGATACATGTGACCACATCTGAGGCCTGGAATTTCCAAGTTCCTGTATACAATAAGAAACTGAATGCCACAGTAATGCAGATGTAGAAAAGATGGTGCAGAACTGTTTCCTTTCCATCTGGTGTTTTACTGCAGCTATACTCACAGTTGCTCTTAAAGGAAACTAGCATGGAATAAAAAATAACTTCACAATCTTGTGTTGTTTAGGTTGAATAATCTAAGCCAAGTCATTGCTTAGGAATATGTAAATTAAATATTCATAAAAAAGAGTCCAACCATAAATAAAATACATTTGAAGGAAAGCTCTCACTTTAATGGAATCCTGAACTAATTTGACTTGCCCAGAAGCCACAAACTAATGATACCAGGCCGAAGTCAGAATGTTAGTATGTATTCTCTCATTCGTCACTAACAACCCAATATTAAATATCAGCACTTTCAGTACTCTCTGCTGCTTTTCATAATTTATTTTCATCAATAGCATTTATCCACAAATAACATTATATAGTTAACTTATTTGTTTACAACTTTTTTCTTTTCTTTTTTTTTTTTTTTACATCTTAAATCCCTAGCTCATCACAGGCACACAGATACCTATTAAATAAATAATGAATGAAGTCTTTTTCTACAAATATGTTACCGGAGGTGTGATGACTTATCATTAATATACAGTGTAATAAAGACTCCTGGTGTGGAGCTGTAGGATCAGTGAGGGACTGCAAACCACAAGGTCGGCATTTGAGACCTACTAGCTGCTCCTTGGAAACCATTTATAGCATCGCTGAGTTGGAATTCACTCGACGGCACTTAACAACAATCCTCCACCTTACCAAACATGATGTCCTTCTCCAGGGACTGGTCCCTCATGATAATATATCCAAAGTATGAGAGACAAAGTATGGCCATTCTGGCTTCCAAGAAGCATTCTGGCTGTACTTATTCCTACACAAATGTGTTTGTTCTTTAGCTGTCCATGTACATTTAATGTTCTCCTCCAACACCATATCTCAAAAGCATCAATTCTTCCAGGGTCTTCTTTATTCATTGTCCAACTTACACATGCATATGAGGTTATTGAAAATACCCCGGCTTGGGTCAGGTGCACCTTAATCCTCAAATTCACATCTTTCCTCTTCAATGCTTTTAAGATGTCTTGTGCAGCAGATTTGCTTAATGCGATATGTCGTTTGATTTTTTGACTGCCACTTCCATGAATGTTGATAGTTGATTCAAGCAAAATGAAGTCTTTGACAACTTCAATATTTTCTCCTTTTATCTTGATGTTATTTATTGAACCAGTGGTGAAGAGATTTGTTTTCTTTACACTGAGGAGCAGCCCGTACTTCATCATTACTTTGAGTTCTCTTTGCTTTCAGCAAGCAAGGCTGTATCATCTGCATGTCACACGTTGTTAATGAGTCTTCTTTCAACACTGATGTCATGTTTTTCTTCATATAGTCCAGCTTCTCTGATTATTTGCTCTGTATACAGATTGCACAAATATGGTGAAAGAATACAATCCTAACACAAGCCTTTCCTAATTTTTAACCATTGTTTAAATCCCTTGTTTTTATTGAACAACTGCCTTTTGGTCTATGTACAGGCTCCTCATGAGCACAATTAAGTGCTCTGGAACACTCAATCTCTGCAATGTTGTTCATAGTGTGTCATGATCCACACAATCTAAAACCTTTTTGCATAATCAATGAAGCACAGCTAAAGTACCAGTGATTCCGCAGAAAAAAGATGTGGAATTCTGCTCCTGTAAAGATTTACAGCCTCGGAAACCCTGTGCAGGGTCACTATGAGTCAGAATCAACTCCATGGTACTTAACAACAACAAACAGCTTTCTGGTATTCTATAATTTCAGCAAAGATCCATCTGACATTAGCAATGACATCCCTCTTTCCACATCCTCATCTGAATCCAGATTGAATCTCTAGCAGTTCCATGTCAATGTACTGCTGCAGACATTTTAAAATTATCTTTAGCAAAATTTTACTTGCATGCATATTAAGGATATTGTCTGATGATTTCTGCATTCCATTGGATCACCTCTCTTTGGAATGGGCACAAATGTGAATATCTTCCAATCAATTGACCTGGTAGTTGTCTTCCAAATTTCTTGGCATAGATGACTGAATTCTTCCAGTGCCACATTAGTTTGTTGAAAGATTTCAATTTGTATTCCACCATTTCCTGGAGTCTTGTTCTTTACCAATGCCTTCAGTGCACTTTGAACTTCTTCCTTCATATCATTGGCTCTTGATCATATGCTACCTCTTGAAATGGTTTGCTAGCAACTTTTTTTTTTTTTTTTTGATACAGTGACTGTGGTTTCCTTCTTTTGATGCTTTCTGCATCATGCAATATTTTGCTGATACAGTCCTTCAATATTACAAGTACAGATTTGAATTTTTTCTTCAGTTACCTCAGCTGGAGAAATGCTGACAGTGTTATTGCCTTTTGGTTTTCTAACTCCATATTTTTGCACATTTCATTATAATATTTGACTTTGTCTTCTCACACTGCCCTTCAAAATTTTCTGTTCAGCTATTTTACCTTCTCATTTCTTCTATTTGCTTTAGCATCTCTACACTGGAGAGCAAGTTTCAGAATCTCTTATGACATCTGTTTTGGTCATTTTTACTGTTTCTTGTCTCCTTAATTTCCTTTTGCTTTCTTGATGTCATCTCTCAACTTTTCTCATCTTTAGTCAATGGTATCTAATACATCAAATCTGTTCTTCAGATGGTCTCAAATTTATGTGAGATATGTTCAAGTTCATGTTTTACCTGTCCTGGATTTATTTTAATTTTCTTTAGCTTCAGCCTGAACTTGTATATGAGTAATTATGCTCTGTTCCACAGTCTGCCCCTGGCCATATTTTGACTGATGTCTGTGTTGGGTATATGATCAGTCATCTTTGCCAAGAAAATTGGAAGACAGCAATCTGACCAACCAATTGGGAGGGATCTATATTTGAGCACATTCCCAAGAAAAATGTCCCAATAGAATATGGAAACCATCGTGAAATATCACTGATATTACATGAAAGTAAAATGTTGTTAAAGATAACTCATAAACCATTGAAGCAGAACATTAACAATGTGCTGCCAGAAATTCAAGCAAGATTCAGAAGAGGCTATGGAACAAGAGAGATATAATTGCTGACGTCAGATGAATCTTGGCTAAAATCAGAGAATGCCAGAGATTAGTTCATTTGTGTTTTACTGACTATGCAAAGGCATTTGATTGTATGGTCCATCACAAAAATATGATAAAATTGCAAGAAAAAAATGGATATTCCAGAACACTTAATTGTGCTAATGAGGAACCTTTACATTGTTCAAGAGGCAATCCTCTGAACAGAATGTGGGGATACTGAAAGGCTTAAAAATCAGGAAAAATGTGTATCATTTCAGCATACTTATTCAATCTATGTGCTGAGCAGATAATCTGAGAAACAGGATTATATGAAGAACAACAGTGCATGAGGATTAGAGGAGGACTCATTAACAACCTACAGTATGCAGATGACACAACTTTGCTTGCTGGAAGTGAAGAGGACTTGGAATACTTACTGATAAGGATCAAGGAGTACACCCTTCAGTATGGACTGAACCTCAATATAAAGAAATCCATACAACTGACCAATAAATAACATCATGATAAATGAAAAAACATTGAAGTTATTACAAACTTTAATTTGATTGGATCCATAATCCACAACCATAGAAGCAGCAGTCAAGATCAAACCATTTCTAGTATAAATCTTGTAAAATGATAATTATACCCCTTTGAGGAGTAGCTGGCAAATAAGAAGCTATATAATTGTTCATTTATTTTACCTTTACAATAACCCCATGTGACAGATTTGATAGTGTTATCCAGTTTATATGCAATGAAACTATGATATATAGATTAAGTAATTTTTGAGGACCAACAGAATAAGTGGTCTTGCTGGAATTAGAATTTAAACACTTTGAGCTCCAAAATTTACTTTCTTAAGCTATGAACTATTTACTTAAATGATCATCTATTTTTTTCAGTATACTATGACTTTTACTATATCCACTTTTATCTCTATATGGAAATATCACAGTTTAATTGCAAATATATTAAAAGATTCATTTTGAACTTATATTAATCTATTTGGTCAAGATTCCACTAGAGTTCAGAGTAATTTAGTCTTTATGAGAAATTTTAATAGTTAAGTTGATTCTTTTCCTACATGAAGATGACAGATTCTCCCTCAGTAAAGCAAACATTTATGTTGTTTTGTATAATGTGATTATATTTCTGTATATCTAACTTTTATTCAATTCTCTCTTTTCCTCTCTCTACTCTTGTATGCCCTAACAAAAGTATTTAACTGAATTAATTGGGAAACATGTCTACTGCCATCATGGATAAACAATAGTGACAAAATAAAACTTCTTGATTTCTCATAGTATTAGTAAATCTCTAATATATGTCGAGTAGTCTATTTGATAATGAAGCTAAAAGAGAGAACAAAAAATTATATAATTCTTGTTGCCATGGAGAAGTTTAATGGGGAACAAAACCATTATTATAAATGACAGATTAGTAACCCTTAAGGATATCGGTGGCTGGCTTCTTGGTTCCTTTACAATTTTCAAAAGAAATAAAGAACTGTAGATAAATGGTCAATCCTATTTTTAAAGTCTCTATATGTTTTGTTATATCATTAATTTTCTTTATTTTCTGTAGGGCAAAGGGTGGTATTTGTGAAAAGGAATTAGTATTGAAAATTTAATATGCAGCTACAACTTGGCAACCAAGACATTCTGGTACAGTTCCAACTTTAATTTGCCCACAAACCAGCATTATCAGCAGAAACCCAGATCCATCAGTCATTCATATAACATGATCTTGTTGAAAAAAATGAAGCGATTGGTTTGACTGGATGTCAGAATAAAATTATTCTCAAACAACTCTGCCAAGCTCTAACAAATTTGTCAGCAAAATATGTTTTTGTCTTGTGGCACTTACTTTCAAAACTGTGCTTTAAGCAATTTACCTAGATAATCCTTTTATAAGCAGTTGGTACTCCAGAGACAAAGGAATCCTAAAAGGTTAGAGAAAATAACAAATAAAATTTACACTAAGTTTCTTCATAGTGATTAATTATTCTACTCTTCCTGCTTCATAAACATTTATTTGTGAGGAACATTTTTACTATGAAAGTTGACAATAAGTATACCTTCAATGTCCAGATGAACAATTTGATACATGATATCAAAATAATTATTTGATTCTTTCAGTTTGATAAGCTAAAGTATGGTTTTATTAGTTCCTAAGAATGTTTCTAACTAACAGATTGTTGTTGTTTTTAAGTGCTGTGGAGTCGGTTTGAACCATAGCTACTTTGGGTATATTGACCAGGTATGGTATTATAGGTTAAGCATTGGATCGCAAGTCAGTTTGACTGCAAGGTTGGCGGTTCAACCCACTAGTCATTCTTCGGAAACCCTGTACAGGATTGGTATGAGTCAAACCCAATTCAATTGCATTTAACAACAACAACAACATACCCTTATTTTGAGTCCCACTGTGGCATTGTATGATAAGCACAATGTCGGTAATTCAAACCCTCCAGTTGCCCCTTGGAAATCCTATACAGAGTCACTATAAGTCAGAATCCACTCAATGGCACATAACAACAATAACATACCCTTATTTAAATATATAAAAACAAATTTAATAAAGTTTTTGTTCATTAAAACACAGACACGTACATAATGCCAACAATCTACTGGAACAAGAGAAATGAGCATATAAAAAGCATTGGAATCAGATTTCAGCTAGATTTAATCTTATTGCAATGTCCTTATTTATTGGATAGTTCTTAATGGAATACTTCTTAAATTCACATTTTTAAACTGGCAAGTTTTGAAATTCTTTCAATACTTGACCCTTCCCTCCACCTGCTTTTTAAATTTTTTTTTCAAAACTATAATCTGACAATTCTAGATTGTCAAATAAAATCAAATATAAATTTCACCTGAAGTATAACCCTCAGTTGTTTTTTTCCCAGAGACAAGCAGTTAAAATACAAGGAGGGAACAAAATCCAGTTTCATAGCCTCAGTCTTGAAAAAATTCACATGAGAGGCAAAACAGTATAAAGAGCCCTGGACTTTGAGGTGCCAAAATGGGGGCTATGTATTTTCCTCTCAAGAGCTGTGTACATGGAAATATGCTTCTCTGAGGTTTAATTTCTTTCTACTAATTTTTCTTGTTGTTTTTTGTTGTTAGGTGCTATTGAGTCTGTACGAACTCATAATGACCCCATATACAAAAGCACGAAACCCTGCCTGGTCCTGTGCCAACCTCACAATCATTGCTATGTTTGAGTGCATTGCTGCTGCCACTGGGCCAATGGCACAGTGTTATTTCTTCCCTAAAATCAATATGAGGAATCCTGTGGCACAATTACAGCCTCAGAAACTCTAGACAGTGTCGCTATGAGTCAGAACCGACTACACGGCACATAAACACCACCACTGCTAACAAAATTAGCACTTTGAATCCACAAGTCTCATCATAGGAGAAAGATGTGACAATCTTTCTCTATGAAAATTCACTGCCTTGGAAACCCTGTGGGGCAGTTCTCTCTGCCCTGTAAGGTCGCTAAGAGCAGGAATCAACTTGATGGTAGTGGGTTTGTTTTTGTTTTTAAATCAATATGGAGACATGTTTATTGGTAAACTTTACAATGTTAACATGTTATAATGTTACATATATTAGTGAAAAATAATATAAACCTACATTAAAGTTATTGCTATAAACCTTCCTGATATCAGTCTTACCCAAGAAGTATTATTTGAGTATTCTACTAAAGGCATGTTCATCATTTAGGCAGGACACTGTTGCAAAAATGTTGTTGCTAGTTGCTATACCCTTAACTCCCTATACAACACAATGGAACACTGCCTGGTCATACGCTATCTTCACAATTACTGGAGTGCATTGTTGTATCCACTGTGTATTTTCAGTGCCTTCCAACCGAGGGTGCTCATCTTCCCATGTATTGAGTAATATCTGGTTGTGATCTCTAGGGTTTTCATTGGCTAGTTTTCCTAAATAAACCACCAGGACTTTCTTTACTAGTCTTTCTTACTCTGTAACCTCCACTAAAATTAGTCCACCATAGATGACACTGTTGCCTGAAATCTTTTTGACATAACTTCTGGCCTCACTGTAGCACAAAATCCACTACAGTACAACAAACTGACAGACGGGCAGTGGCTAAAAATCTGAAGTATCATTTATTAATTCATTAGGTGCTATAAAAAACCAATCAACTTTAACACCATGTTCATGAGTCTATTGAACTTTGATAAGCATGAGGCTATTTAGATAATTTTTTTTATCTACAATCTTAATAAATGATGGAAAAAGCATGCAGATTTGGGGGAGTGTGGGTTTTAATAGGCCATGAAAAGGAGAGATATTAAGAATTATAAACATTGTGACTGTGGAAATAAAATTTAAAATAAATGAATACATTTTAAAGAATATGAATTATTAAAATGTTTTCATATCATTTATTTCAAAAAGAGGTCTTTCAAGGACAAGTCCTGTTTTCATAACTCCAAATATTCTTAAGTAGTCTATTTAAATACTTTCCACAAAACTGACCACTCAGTGATGCTAAGAAAAGCGCAAGATTTTAATTGTGTATATGTTGATAGGTACTTAAAAGTATTCTATATGAACCATCTGTATTTCTGAGATAAACTAGAGAAATTAGCTCAGTAACTTAAAAGAACTTATTTTGGGAAATGAAAAAGTGTAGTGCTTCCTGGAAATTTCAGTTTTAGGATCAAAAACATAGTTGTGGTACACAGGTACTTTCTAAGGAAATGGAAATGACTGTCAACAAGTAGTATCATAAATGTTTCTCACCACTAGCCATATTGATTTGATGTAAGCTTTTATTTTTATCTCAGAGATTTATTTGAGTCTGTTAAATTTAATTTTGCTTTGTAATTACAAGGAGAACTGGAAAACTTCTGAATATATATAGACTCCTAGTATGGCACTATAGGATAAGCACTTGACTGTTAACCACATGGTTGGCAGTTCAAACCTACCAAATGCTCCTCAGAAACTCTATATAGGGTTTCTATGAGTCAGAACCTATTCAACAACACACAAAACACACACACATATGACATCTGATTCAAAGCAACCCTGTATAGGTTTTCCACAGAATGTCTGGTGAGTTTGAACCAGCACCTTGTGCCTTGTGCTTCAAACTGACCTTATGGTCATGTGACTTAACCTACAGCGCCACACCAAGAAGTGTGTGTATGTATATGTGTGTGTGTGTGTGTATATTTATATATAATTTATCTCAGAAATACAAATGGTTCTTATAGAATACTTGCAATTACCTATCAACACATACACAATTAAAATAACACACACACACACACATCTTGGTATGGTGCTATAAAATACATATATATACACATATATAAATTACTTTGAAATCATGGGGAAAACATAGTGGTGTATTTTAAATTGAAACTAAAATCTCAAGAAATTAGAGTTGGATCTATTCAGGGAATAAGCAATGGGTTAGAATCATAGTAAAGCAAACCTAACATGATCAAGTGATGATGAAATAAAATGATGACTACAAAGAAGGAATTATTTCCTATTCTGTCTAATATTTCATATAAGGATTATCTTTGAATTAACGTTGTAAAGTTAAACTTGTTTGCACCCATTTTTGCAACTCAATGAATTGTATCAACTCTGCCTGTAACAACAGATGCCCTTAGCTAAGTATTGCAGTTCCTCCAGATCCTCCCATGCATTTTATTACTCTTTCCAAATTGAAAACTGGTGGATTTGAACTTGCGGTTAGCAGTTCAGTATCTAATCCACAGAGGATAAGATATTGAGCACTAGACAAAAGATCTATGTGTCTGATACTGGTTTAGTTGCTAATTTTGTCGCATTGAATGAATTACTTCTCTAAATCTGTTTTCTCTCTATGATAAGAAAAATGTGTATTGAATGAAATCCCTTCAATGCCAGTAATTAAAGAACATAGCATCTCCTATTCACAAATCACAAATGAGAATTCATTCGTTGTAGTGATACAGTCTTTATATTAAAAAATAAGATATAAATAGTTTAAAAAAATGACAAATACTTCCTTTGTGAAAGAATTATTTTTCTCATAATATTGAAGGAATAAAAATCACAAGGAAACCCACTATTAATTGTCCAATAACAGCCATCAAGTAATATAAATTGTTTAGAAGGCTAAAATTCCATTTGGTAGATAATATAATTTTCAAATCTGCATACTCCATCTACACACAATAATCAGGAGCGAATTAGCTTATTAGATGTTCTTGTAATTCTCAATTGATAATAGCTAATGACTCTATTTTCCAATTAATTATTTTCCGATTAATGACCCAAATAAAACTTCAAAATGAGTAAAAGTGAAAATTATCATACCAGAAACCACCTCATAATCATTTCATAAGAGGGTAATTGATAGATAAATCTTTGGTTTCACTGAATTAAATTTGATGGTGAAATATATTCTCAATCTGCCAATTGTCTGTCAGTTTGTCATACTGTGACAGCATGAATTTTGCTACTATGCTGAAAGCTATGTCACAAATAGTTCAAATGCCATCAGAGTCACCCATTGTGGGAAATTATCAGCAAATAGACTTAGAAAAATTACTTGCAAATTTAATTTTTAAATAATTGGCCAGTGAAAACCTTACAGATAACACGGAACATTGTCTGATATGCCAGAAGATAGGTCTCTCATATTGGAAAGCACTCAGCATGCAACTAGGAAAGTGCTACCTCCTCAAAGTAGTTGTTATTAGATGCCATAGAGTTGGTTCCAACTCATAGAGACCCTATGCACAACAGAATGTAACACTATCCTGTCCTATGCCATCCTCACAATTGTTAATTGGTTAGAGCCCCTTGTTAGATCCACTGTGTCGATCCATTTCATTGGGAATCTTCCTTTTTTTGAAGACCCTCAGCTTTACCAAGCATGATGTTCTTTTACAAAGACTAGTCTTTCCTGGCAACATGTCCAAAGTGTTTAATATAATAAAGTCTTGCCCTCCCCTCATCTAAGGAGCTTTCTTGCTATACTTCTTCTAAGACATATTTGTATGTTCATCTGGCAGTCGATGGTACTTACAATACTCTCAGCCAACACCATAATTCAAATGCACCAATTCTTCTCTGGTCTTCTTATTCATTGTACAGCTTTCAGGCCAGATTTAGTCCTGAAAGTGACATATTTGCTTTTAACACTTTAAAGAGATCTTTAGGATAAGCAACGGACTGGGGACCACAAAGATTGCAGTTCATATCCACCAGCTGCTCCTTGAAAACCCTATAAAGGGTCACTGTATAATGGAACTGACTTGACAACACTTAACTGAATGCAACAGTTTTACCCAATGCTATACATCCTTTATTTTCTTGAATGCTACTTCCATGATCATTGATTGTAGATCCAAGTAAAACGAACTTGACCATTTTAATATTTTCTCCATTTATCATGTATTTTTATCGATCCAGTTAAAAGGATTTTTGCTTTCTTTACATTGAGCTGTAAATCTTGATCTTCATCTGTATATTCTACAAGTCCTCTTCATTTTCAGCAAGCAAGGTTGCATGCTTTGTATACTTATTGATAAGTGCCCTTGTTCTGATTCCAACTCGTTGTTGTTATGTGCCGTGGAGTTGGTTCCGACTCATAGTGACCCTGCACAGGGCTTCTGAGGCTATAAATCTTTATGGGAGCAGACCGCCTCATCTTTCTCCCGTGGAACCGCTGGTAGTTTCGAACTGCTGAACTTGCGGCTCGCATAGCAACCTGATACAGAGATTCTGAGGAGCAGCTGGTGGGTTTAAACAGCCAACCTTGTGGTTAGCAGTCCAGGGCTTATACTATAGCACCAGATCAGGTTTCTTCATCTGCATATTTTTGTTGTTGTTGTTAGGTACCATTGAGTCGGTACCAACTCATAATGACCCTTATGAACAGCAGAACAAAACACTGCCCCATCCTGGGCCAACCTCACTATTGTTGCCACACTTGCGTCCATCGATGCTGCCACCTGGTCAATTCATCTTATTTAGGGTTTTCCTCTTTTTCTCTGACCCTCCACCTTACCAAACATGATATCCTTCTTCAGCGACTGTTCCCTCCTGACAATATGTCCAAAGTATGAGAGACGAAGTTTGGCCATCTGCATATAGTAGGCTATATGCCTAAAAAAAAACCCAGTCCAAAAAAGGTGATCCTACAGATTGTGCGAATTATGAAACAATATTTATATCACATGCAATTAAAATTTTGCTGAAGATATTTCAAAAAAGGTTGCCACAGTAAATTGTTAGAGAGTTGCCAGAAATTCAAGGGGGATTCAGAAGAATCCGATGTGGTGCTGTAGGATAAGCACTAGACCACAAGGTCAGTTTGAACTGTAAGATTGGTAGCTCACATTGACCAGTCGCTACTCAGAAACCCTATACAGGGTCACTATTGGTCAGAATGAACTCAACAGCACTCAACAACAATGTCTGCATACAGAACCTTAAGGAAGATTGTAACAATAGGCTGAAACACAGCAATGTTTGTGAGGATGATGCAGGACCGAGCAGTGTTTTGTTTTGTTGTACATGTGATAGCTATGAGTTAAAACAGACTGGACAGTACCTAATAAAAATAACATATATTCTACCTTAGACAATGAAACCTTTAACAACAACAAAAAAACAACTATTGGCTTCTTTCCCCTCTGATTTGAAAAGAACACAATATTTTGAATTACAATATTCACTCTTTACTGTGAAACTTCTTAGCTGAAATAAGAAGAAACACAATGATATAGTCCAGAACCCAGTCAGTTAAGATTACATTCTTCCAACACAGAGAGTTTTAAAAAATAGGTCGTATATGTCCAAAGGTCACTCAGATAATGTCTGACTAACTGAAACATAAACAGGAAAGAAATTTGATAGAAAACCTTGGTGGTAGTCCAGGTCAGGTCTAATTATTGCAGCACCT
Organism: Chrysochloris asiatica; assembly: GCF_000296735.1. Lineage (NCBI taxonomy): Eukaryota > Metazoa > Chordata > Mammalia > Afrosoricida > Chrysochloridae > Chrysochloris > Chrysochloris asiatica. The sequence continues at coordinate 5,476,232 of NW_006408609.1, read as the reverse complement.
TGTAAAATTTTTTTGAAATAGTAACATGGAAGGCCAAAGAGAAAGACAAAGCATAATGAGCCTTCTGACTTTAAAATCTGAAACCTTGACCCTCTTTCAAAATGTGTCTCTTCCCATGAAACTGCCTGAGTTGATGGATGAGTGAGTGTTTTATGTGGTGGGAAAGGTCTTAAAGAGAGAGTTCTCTGGTTATTCCACCTGAGTTGAAGAGCATCATTATGGAGGGAGTAAGACTCTCCCTTTTCATAAAAGCATGGTAAGCACTCTAAGGACACAACATTCCATTATTCATGAATTCTAATTTAAGTAAAAACAACGGATTTTTTAAATTTAGCACCAATTAAGAACATGTATACATATTGTAATATATATGCAGGCTTTATGTATGAGTATTTTAAATATTATTTCTATATCGGAAACCCTGTACAGGGTCGCTATGGGTCGGAACCGACTCGACGGCACTTAACAACAACAACAATGTTATCAGTACTAGTCATAAAATAAAAATCTGTGCAAGTCAAATCTTGAGAGAAATCTTTCACTAAAGCTAATGAAAATCTCTAGTAAGATTTTTTTATAAAAACCCAATGATTGAATAAATTGAGGAATTGTACATGTTTAGCAGACTAGCTTTATTCTGCCAGCAGACTGTGGCTGTTGCTTCAGTTCAGTTACTTGGACCATTGCTGCCTCATTGTGAACCGTTGCTAATGATTACGTCTCCTCTGGTGACCCCATGCACAACAGAATGAAGTACTGCCCAGTCCTTTACCATTTATATGACTGGTTGCAGATTAGACCATTGTGATCCATAGTGTGTCTAGGGATTGAGTATTATTCTAGTCCATTTTAGTGTAGAAGTTCTGCTGAAACCTGCCCAGCATCACAGCAGTACACAAGTCTTCACTGACAGGTAGGTGGTGGCTGTGCATGAAATGAACTGGCCAAGAATTAATCCTGGGTTACTTACATGGTGGTGGTGGTGGTTGTGTGTCATTAAGTAGGATCCAATTCACAGCAACCCTACATAGGGTTTCCAAGTCTGCAAATTTTTACAGGTACAGAAAGTATCATCTTTCTGTTATATAGAGGATGACCTTGCACTTAACAGTCCAATGTGTAACCACTCCTTCAGGTTGCCCACATAGAAGGTAGAATTATTCCACTGACTCATCACTACTCCTTTACATTAGTAAATGCTACTGAACATATATTTAAATTCAACTGTACTTCTGGTTTGTTTGCACAGAAGACTATGGGTAGTGCAAATGGCTAAGCACTTGACTACTAGCCTAAAGTTTTTTTGTTTTTTGTTTTTTTTTTTTTAATTTAAGGTTTTTATTGTGGATTGAGTGAATGAAAGTTTACAGGGCACATCATCAGTTTCACATTCAACAATTCACATAACTTGTTTCATTACATTGATTATAATCCCCTCCATA
>NW_006408609.1:5430184-5472922 GCF_000296735.1 Chrysochloris asiatica | reverse complement strand
CTTCATAATTCTGGGACTCACATTTAGGTCCTTGAGCCATGTTGAGTTGGTTTTTGTATATGGTGTGAGGTGAAGATCTTGTTTCAGACTTTTGCATATCTTTTTCCAATTCTGCCAGCACCATCTGTTGAAGAGACTATCCCCTCCCCATGGGACATATTTTGGTGTTTTGTCGAAGATCAGTTTACTAGCCTAAAGTTTGATGGTTCAAACCCAAACAGTGTTGCTTTGGAAGACAGGTCAATCAATTTGCTTCTTATAGGTCACATCCCTCAAAACTCTATGGGATATTTCAGTTCTGTGATCCTGTGGTGGCCTCCAATCTGAATTGAGTTAACAATGACGTACAGCAACAGTAGCATCAATTAAAAAATAGTTTAAAAGGAGACTTTCTACCAAAACATTTTGCATTGGGAATTAGTAACAAAACCTCTGATATGTGGTGCCAAAGATAAGCACTTGACCTTAAAGTTGGTTTGAACCACAAAGTTGGCAGTTCAAACTCACCAACTGTTCCTCGGAAACTTTATACAGGGTTGCTATGAGTGGTAACTGACTCAACAGCACTTAACATCAACAACAAATGGATATTCTTGGTTACCTCTAAAATGTATTCTTCAGCACACTGAGAAAGTAAACCAGTAAGACAGACAACCCACTGCAGAAAACTCTAAGATGATTAGCGTTACACAGATTTCTCTTCTATGTGCTTCCTTAATTTTCCACCAGGAGTAAAATTTACCCATGTTGACTAATTTTTAGACATAAAATGCAAGCATGCAACATAATCAGAGAATACTCTTGTTGAAATATTTTTTGTTTTTTGTTTTAAGTACCGTGGAGTCGGTTGCCACTCATAATGACCCTGTACAGGGTTTCTGAGGCTGCAAATCTTTATGGGAGCTGAAAGCCTCATCTTTCTCTCATTGAACAGCTGGTAGTTTTGAACAGCCAACCTTGAGGTTAGCAGCCCAAGTCGTAAACACTACGCTACCAGAGCTCCTTAAGAAATATTTGCAGAAAAATACGAAAGTTTACTCTCTTGCTAATATGTTAGAATTTATTAGAACATTACCTTGTTTTATTTAATTAGTGAATAACTTAATTTTATCTATTATATCACAAGTGTTAATTTTCCTGAAGATCACTGGAGACATAATTCTTTGATCTTGGTGCAAAGAAAGTTTGTAAAGATTCTCAATAGCTCACATTTTTTTATACTCATTTTTGGATAAATATGTATATTTCCACTTCACAGTTGCTGAGGCTGGGGATAGAATATGGTTATACAGTGCTTTTTGGAGTACATTTCAATATACTAACATTAAACTGTCTGCATCAAGATCAAGGGAAAATGAATATAAATTGAATGTTGTTGTTAAGTGTTGTTTAGTCAATTCTGACTCATTTTGATCCTATATAGGGTTTTTGAAGCTTTAAATCATTATGGGAACAGAAATCCTAATGCTTTTCCCATGGGGAGGTTGGTGGGCTCCAACCACAGACATTGTAGTTTGCACATGCTCAATTTGGTTCTCAAACAAAGTAATGGGTATATGTGTTGGAAGGGAAAAAGAGAAAGCAAAGAACAGGAATTTTAAAGGGTGGAAAACAAGAGTTGCTAAGTTTCACTGAGTTGATTTCGACTCTTAGTGATCCTGTATAGGGTTAGAGAAGTAGCTGGCGGATTTGAAATGCCTGCCTTGGGGTTAGTGATCCAGTGCTACAGCCTTACACCAGATTGTGAAAGAGGAAAGTTAGGTTCTAACAAACAGTGGAAGGAACATGCAGCATCACATTCTGAAAGGGAAGACTGTTCTCCTAGATCTCTCTACCTAATTGAAGTGAATATAGATGGAGGACAAAAAAAGCAACTAATACTTTTTAAGTTCAGTATGGCTTCATCAATAAAACGTTCCCTCTCCTTTTTAAAATACACGGTTGTAGAACTTCCATCGTGGCATCCTGATCTGTCATCACAATATGTACCATATTTTTATTTATGGTTTTAAGGGTTTTTTTTTTGTTTTTAGTTTTTTTCTCAAGGTTGTATGCGTGTTTTTGGCTCACCATTTCCAGTGCTTTGCCATACGTAGCAAATAGTTTTTCCAGAAATTAATGTGTTAAAAACTTGAATGATGAGTATGCTCTGTACTGGAAATCTTATTATAAATGCTTAAGGGCAGAATATGAAATTCTTTCAACCTTGGTAATATTGTGGGAATGCAATGGCTTCATAGGAAAAGCACTAGATTGTGAACTACAAGGCCCACACACAGTTCAAGTCCACCAGCTGCTCCACAAAAGAAAAATGATGCTTTCTGCTCCCCAAAATATCAACTCTTAACAACAACAATAGTAATGTTGTGAATAAGGGTATAGAGAATGAAGAGAAAGCCTTTCATGAGAAAATTGTGACTTGGATTGATATCAGAGAAAGAGACTACTCCTACTCAGAGCAAGGAGTTGATACAGAATATAATATAAGATATTTAGGTTGTTGTTGTTTTTAAGTGCTGTCAAGTCAGTTCAACCCATGGCGACCCTGTATAGGGTTTCCAAAGAGCAGCTGATAAGCTTGAACCACCAACTTAGTGATTCAAATGACTTTGCAGTCCAGCACATTAACCCATAATGCCACACCAGGACTAAGGTTGCTAAAAATTGTATTGAATACAAAAGGGATTGTTTTGAATATGCTCTTCTTTTATTCGACCTCCTATCAATGAGTCTGACAGAAAAAATAAAATTGTTTGAAAATTGGAATAAAGGAGACTGTTTACCCAAACATGGTTTTCATGAGGGTGGAATTTAAAACTATGTGTGAGGTCATAGCCTGTCGTTTAATGGTAGAACTGCTATGAGGGAGACCCAGTTTCGATTCGCAACTACTGCGCCTCGGAGGCAGCCAGCACTCATCTGTCAGCGGAGCTCTGTGTGTTGCTATGCTGCTGAACAAGTTTGAGTTGCACATCCAGTCAAGAAAGACTTATTGATCTATTTTCACAAACACTGAAAACCCTACTGCTCACAAAGGTCTGATCTGTACTGTGACGATGGTACAGAACAGGCTGCATCATGTTCCACTGTACTTGGGGTCACCATGAATCAGGGGCAACTTAACAGCAGCTAACACCAACACTAAAGTAATTTTTAAATTGTTGTTGTTGTTAAGTGTTTTCAAGTCCCTTCAACTCATCGTGACTTTGTATAGTTGCTGGTAGGTTTGGATCATCAACCTTGCTGTTAGCAGTCCAGTGTTTATTCTACAGTGCCACACTAAAATTCCAATTTCTATATGGGCACTTGAAATTAAATTTAAAAGTAAATTGTTGTTGTCAACTGCTGTTGAGTCGGTAAAGACCTTAAATAAGGTTTCCTAGGAGTGGCTGGTGAGTTTGAACTACTGACCTTGCAATTCAAAGGATCTTGCAGTCCAGTGCTAAGGTTTATTACAGTGGTGGGGACCATCTGACCCATGGGCTGTATGTTGTTGTTGTCATGTGCCGTCGAGTCAGTTCCGACCCAAAGCAACCCTGTATAGGGTTTCCAAGGAGCAGCTGGTGAGCTTGAACCACCAGCCTTGCAGTTCAAATGGTTTTGCAGTCTGGGACATTAACCCACAGCACCACACCAGGACTATATATAAGGCCTTCAAAATCATTTGGTCTGGCCTTGCCAAGGAGAGTGCAGCTCCAGCCATCACATTGTTGCTGGTTGCTAAGTGCCGGACATGGAGTCAATTCCAACTCACAGCAAACCTGTATAGGGTTTCTGACTGGGTTAGTTAATTAAATGTTTCACCAAATATAGCAGGCTAAGTTTTAAGTTCATAATTTTGTATGGCCTGTGAATGGTATTATAATCGTTATCAGAAAAAACTGTTCCCAACCCCTGGTTTATTCAGAAGGAAAATGAAAAAGAATACCTTCCTCATTTATTGTTATCATAAGCTATGGAACATGTTATATATATAAATATTATCAGTTTGTAATAAGGGAAACAGTAATACAGTTAAACAATTGTTGTTGTTGTTAAGTGCCTTCGAGTCGGTTCCGACCCATAGCGACCCTGTACAGGGTTTCCGAGGGTGTAAATCCTTATGGGAGTAGAAAGCCTCATCTTTCTCCCGCAGAGCGGCTGGTAGTTTCGAACCGCTGACCTTAAGGTTCGCAGCCCGATTCGTAACCACTCTAGAGAGAATTCTGGCTGAGTTTTCTAGTTCATTATCAGTTTCTCCCCTCCCCCAAACAATAAATTGACTAGAAAAGCTAAAAGATACCCTTTAGCCTGAAAACAGGCCTCTAAGTGTTATTGGCTCTTAAAGGCAAGCATTGATAATAATAACTGACAAACAGATCTGGGATGCATGGACAGCGTGGTATCTGTACCCAGAGGGAAGATACTACAGCTTAGCATCAGTGCCATAATGTTCTGCTGCTTTTTTATATTCTTCATATGGTCATCAAGAGTCCCATTAAAGCAAAGAATGAAGTCTGTTAGTCTGTTGCTTATTATGCTCTGGGATCACTGCTATTTGCTTTTTCAGTAGTGTGATTTCCTTTTTATCAAGAATTATAGACTTTTCCAGGGAAACTCTTACTTTGAGAGGATTCCAAAAACACAGTACCTTCAGGCAACACTTAACATGGACACAAAAAACATGAGGTTTTTACTGACAAGAAAAATGATTGATAAGTGTATCCTCGGAAAATCACAAAAACATTAGGAAACCGTGAAAACTATTCAGTGGAATCAGCTCTATGCAAATGAACATCATTTGCATATTTCCTTTTCCTGCTTCATACTTTAAGAGGCCCCAGGTGGTGCTGAAAGAAGACTACAGTGTGTTTTGGATTCTATAACAATTTCTGTCTTTTGCTCATTTACCAGCTGTGTCAAATATGGTGGGTGATGGTTGATAGGACATTCCCATTGAGGAAAAAAAAAACATCTTTTAAAATCTGACTTCTGACAGTCATATGAGGTGGTTGTTGTTAAGTGTTGTCAAGATGGTTCTGACTCATAGTGACCCTCTGTAGGGTTTTTGAGGAGCTGCTGGTGAGCTTGAACTGCTGACCTTGTGGTTCAAACCCACCTCGCAGACCAGCACATTAACCAGAAACGTCACCACCAGGAATCCTCTGACACTCATATTGTTACTGTTGTTAAGTGCAGTAAAATCAGTTCCAATTCATAGCAACCCTGTATAGCATTTCCAAGGAGCACCTAGTGAGCTTGAACTGCTCATCTTGAAACTTAAAGCAACTTTGCAGTGGATAAAAATCTGGTGAGCTAGGAAAGAGTACTGCTTAGTTCTTAAACCCGGGGTTTGACTCTAAAAATTATCCTTGTTCTTTATTTAAGTAGTGAAAAATGTTACCTACTCAGAACCAGGGTACTGGAAAAACAGAAAGATCATATGAAGAAAATATAACTATGTTCTATTACATATATATGTTTGCTGTTGTTAAGTACCATATAGTTCATTCCAACACATAGCCACCCTGTATAAGGTTTCCAAGGAAGAGCTGGTAACTTTGAACCACCAAATTTGTGGTTCAAACAAACCTTGTCCTCCAGTGTTTTATCTCATAGTGCCACCAACAGGACACATATACTAAAATAAATAGAAACAAGAACCTCCCACTTACATATTTGTTGTTGTTGTTAGGCGCCATCGAGTCGGTACAAACCCATAGCAACCTTATGCACAGCAGAACGAAACACTGCCCAATCCTGGGCGAACCTCACTATTGTTGCTATGCTTGAATCCATCGATGCTGCCACTTGGCCAATCCATCTTGCTGGGAGTCTTCCTCTTTTTCTCTGACCCTCCACCCTAACAAACATGATATCCTTCTCCAGCGACTGGTCCCTCCTGACAGTTTGTCCCAAGTATGAAAGACAAAGTTTGGCCATCTTGGCCACTAAGGAGTACTCTGGCTACACTTCTTCCAAAACAGATCTATTGGTTCTTTTGGCAGCCCACGGCACTTTTTTCAATATTCTCCTCCAACACCATAACTCAAAGGCATCAATTCTTCTATGGTCTTCCTTATTCACTATCCAGCTTTCACATATGTATGAGGTTATATTAAGGTCAGGCGCACCTTGATCCTCGAGCTGACATATTTGCTCTTCAACACTTTAAAAAGGTCTTGTGCAGCAGATTTGCTTAACGCAATAAGTCATTTCATCTCTTGACTGCTGCTTCCATAAATGTTGATAGTTGATCCAAGAAGAATGAAGTCCTTGACAACTTCAATCTTTTCTCCATTGATAAAAATGTTGTTTATTGGCCCAGTGGTGAGAATTTTTGTTTTCTTTACATTGAGATGTATTCCATACCGAGGGCTGTGCTCTTTGATCTTCATCAGTAAATGTTTTAAGCCGTCTTCACTTTCAGCAAGCAAGGTTGTATCACCTGCATATCGTAGGTTGTTAATGAGTCTTCTTCCAATCCTGATGCCACATTTTTCTTCATAGAACCCAGCTTTTCGGATGATTTCCCCAGCATACAAGTTGAAAAATTATGGTGAAAGAATACAACCTTGTCACACACCGTTCTTAATTTTAAAACAGTCAGTGTTCCCATGTTCTGTTTGAACAACTGCCACTTGGTCCAGGTACTGGACCTCATGAGTACAATTATGTGTTCCAGAATACTCATACTTCACAGTGTTGTCCATAGCTTGTCATGATCCACACAACAAAAGTCTTTGCATAGTCAATAAAGCACAGGTTAACATCTTTCTGATATTCTCTGCTTTCAGTCAAGACCCATCTGACACCAGCAATGATATCTCTTATTCAGTGGCCTCTTCTGAATCCGACTTGAATCTCTGGAAGTTCTCTGTCAGTGTATGATTGTAGCCAGTTCTGTATTACCTTCAGCAAAACTTTATTCATATGAGGTATCAAGGAGATTGTCCAATGATTTCCGCATTCTATTGGGTCACCTCTCTTTGGAATGGGCACAAATATGGATCTCTTCCAATCAGTCGGCCAGATAGTTGTATTCCAAATTTCTCGGTAGAGATGGATGAGTGAGTGCCTCCTGTGCTGCCTCACTTTCTTGAAAGATTTCAATATTTACTCCATCAATTCCTGGTGCCTTGTTCTTTGCCAATTCCTTCAATGAACCTTGTACTTCCTCCCTAAGTATCATTGGCTCTTGATGATATGTTACCTCTTGAAACTGCTGAACATTAACCATTTCCTTTTGGTACAGTGATTCTGTGTATTCCTTCCATCTTCTCTTGATGCTTTCTGCAACATTCAATAATTTGCCCAGATAATCTTTCAATAACGAAAGTTGAGGCTTGAATTTTTTCCTCAGTTTCCCCAGCTTGAGAAATGCTGAGCTTGTTCATCCTTTTTGGTTTTCTGATTGGAAATCTTTGCATATTTTATTATAATATTTGGCTTTATATTCTGGAGCTGATCTTTGAAATTTTCTGTTCAGCTCTTGTACATCCTCATTTCTTCCATTTGCTTTAGCATCTCTATGCTGAAGAGCAAGTTTCAGTGTCTCTTCTGACATCCATTTTGACCTTTTCCTTCTTTCTTGTCTTCTCAATGACTTTTTGCTTTCTTTATGTATGATGTTCTTGATGTCATCCCACAACTCTTTTGGTCTTTGGTCTTTAGTGTTTAATGTATCAAATCTGTTCTTCAGATGATTTCCAAATTCAGGTGGGATGTATTCAAAGTCATATTTTGGCTCTCATGGACTTGTTTTCATTTTCTTCAACTTCAGTTTGAATTTGGATTTGAGCAGTTGATGGTCTCTTCTACAGTCTGCCCCTGACCTTATTTTGACTGATGATATGGAGCTTTTCCATCATCTCTTTCCGCAGATGTAGTCAATTTGATTTGTATGTATTCCATCTGGTGAGGTCCATGTGTATCGTCATCTCTTATGCTGTCTAAAGAAGGTATTTGAAATGAACAAATCATCAGTTTTGCAGAATTCTATCATGCCTTCTCCAACATCGTTTCTATCACCAAGGCCGTACTTTCCAACTACAGATCCTTCCTCTTTGCTCCCAACCTTTGCATTCCAATCACCAGTAATAAGCAATACATTTTGATTCCATGTTTGATCAACTTCAGATTGAAGAAGTTGGTAGAATTCTTCTATTTCATCCTCACTGGCTTTAGCGGTTGGTTCGTAAATTTGAATAGTAGTGGTATTAACTGGGCTTCCCTGTAAGTGCATGTATAGTATCCTATCACAGACAGCGATGTACCTCATGACTGATCTGGATAATTTCTTTTTGACAATGAATGCAACACCATTCCTCTTAAAGTTGTCATTCCCGGCATAGTAAACCATGTGGTGATCAGATTCAGAATTGTCAATACCAGTCCATTTCAGCTCACTAATGACTAAGATATCGATGTTTATGCATTCCATTTCATTTTTGACAACTTCCAATTTTCCTAGATTTATACTTCATACATTCCATGTTCCAAATTTCAATGTATGTTTGCAGCTTTTCTCTTCATTTTGAGGTGTGCCCCATCAGCAAATGAAGGTCCTGCGGGCTTTTCTCCCATGTACTTTACTCCATTTGTGTTATTAAATATTATGTAATATTGTGAAATAAATAATACACTAAATAAATTTAGTGTAAGTATAAAATTAGACATAAAATATTTTATTCAGTGAGAGCTACACAATTTTCAGAGTGAAGTACAAGAAGAACAGTGTGGTAACCTACTTTCAAAAATCAGGATTATATATATATATATAGTTAAAAGTACTTAAATGTGGTCATTATGTGCCATGGAGTTGGTTCTGACTCACAGCGATCCTGTACAGGGTTTCTGAGGCTGTAAATCTTTACAGGAGCAGAAAGCCTCATCTTTCTCCTACAGAAAAGCTGGCAGTTTCAAACTGCTGAGACTAAGGTTAGCAGCCAGATTTGTAACCATTACGCTACCAGAGTGTAGTTTTTGTTATTGTTTTAATATGTTATACTACTTACAAAGTATGAGTTATAATATATGCATACCAATTACAAGAAGTATTTTGGTGTCATAATTTTACTGATGAATCTAAGACCACAGCCTTCAGAGTGGGTTGCATCTTAACATAAAAATGGACCAATAAACAACATCCATATAAATGGAGAAAAGACTGAAGTTGCCAAACTCTTCACTTTGCTCAAATCAGCCATCAACACTCATGTAAGCAACAGTCAAGAAATCAAACAATGTATTGCATTAGGCAAATCTGCTACACAAGAACTCTTTAAAGTGTTGAAGAGGCAAAATGTCAGTTTGAGGACTAAGGTGTGCCTGATCCAAGCCATGGTGTATTTTCAATAACTTCATATATATATAAAAGTTAAACAGTGAACAAAGAAGACCATAGAAGAATTGATGCATTTGAGTTATGGTGTTGGAGGAAAATACTAACAGTACCATAGACTGCAAAAAGAATAAACAGATTTATGCCAGGATAGCCAGACTTTGTCTGTCATACTTCAGACAAAGTATCAAGAGGGACCAGTCCCTAGAAAAGAATATTATGTTTGATAAAATGGAGGGTTGGAGAAAAAGAGGAAGACCCCCAATGAGATGGATTAGCACAGTGGTAGCAGTAATGGGCTTGGTGTAGCAACTATCATGAGGTTCACACAGGACCAAGCAGTGTTGCACTCTGTTGTGCATAGGGTGGCTATGAGTTGGTACTAATTTGATGGCACCTTACTGCAACAATTTTATCTAACACAATAAGTAATAGTTCTTTATTTATTCATGCATGTGATACATTCATTAATCATAAGATTTTTCTGGTTTATTTTTTCTCTTCTTTTTTTAAATAATATTCTACTGTTTTCAGTTTGTACAACAAGTTATGTTTCCATTTAACACTTACTATCTACTTTGTTTTGCTGTGGTGCTGGAGGATAAGCATTGGATGGCTAACCACAAGGTCTGCGGTTCAAACTCACCAACTGCTCATTAGAAACCTTATGCAGCATCGCTTTGATTTGGAACTGATTTGATAGCATTCAACAACATGCAAGTTGTTCAGAGATGTTTAGTTATATTTTCCACAATATGGTCACTCTATCTCATCATGCTGGTTGTGCCATTTTTAGTATGCGTAGAGGTTACGAATCGGGCTATAAACCGCAAGGTCAGCAGTTTTAAACTACCAGCTGTTCCGTGGGAGAGAGATGAGGCTTTCTGTTCCCATAATGATTTACAGCCTCAGAAACTCTGCACAGGGTCGCTATGAGTCAGAAACAACTCCATGGCATATAACAACAACAAGAATCAACAAAGTAAGAAGGAAACCAAAAATTCAGAGAAAAAAATTGCTCTATACAAAACACAGCATCATATACTCTGAGAAGAACTAGATGATGCCTGACTACTACAAAGACCAGCTGGTCAGTGCCATAATCAATGGATCCTGACAGATGGATAGAAAATGTGGAATAGAACCAAAATTCTTTAAATGTCCTAATCTATTGGACTGGTTGAGAATAGAGGACTATCTCACCAAAGTATTCCAGAAACATTGAACCCAAAAGATTCACTAAGGTTTCCTTTTAGCTAAATAACAAATAGGCTCACAAAATAAATAACATTAACTAGTGAGTATGATGTTGTTGCTGTTGCTGTTAAGTGCCATTGAGTTGATTCCAACCCATAGTGACCTTGTATAGGGTTTTCCAAGGAGTACCTGGTGAGCTTCAACCACCGACCTTGCAGTTCAAACAACTTTTCAGCCTGTCGCATTAGCCCACACACCACCTTTTAAAAATCATCTAGATAAAAAAATGGTCAGCGATTAAAGCCAAGATGAAAAGATAAGGGAACAGGGAAACCAAGTTACATGAAACAAAATACCTTGAAGTGAATTACAAGGCTAGTGGTTCAAACTGACCTAGCACATCCTAGAAAGGAAGTCTTGGTGATTTGTTGCTGGAAATCTGAGCGGGAAAAACCAACAGAACACAGTATTAATCTGAAACAATGACATTGCCATGGGTCAGAAATGACTCAAGAAAAACTGATACTTTGTTTGTTTTTCTGCTGATGCAACTGTACTGAAACTGTTACATTAGTTTAAGCATTGTGATATTATTAGGATACATTTATGGTATAATATTTCAAAATGTAAGTTTTAATACATATAGAGCTAAGGATTCCTATGGAACATTTTTTTTTTTCTAAAAATATTTTTTTCTTTATAGAAATAAAATTTGCATTACTTCAAATTTAATTTTAAACATAAAAGCGATATAATGTCATTTTAATATTTTCTATGGCATTTCCTCTAAGTTGTGAAGATTCTACAGAAAATAAAACAGCATCATGATTTTTATATAATTGAAAGTTCTTTTTTGCTTATTCTACTTCTGTAACCTTGGATGGTGCAATTGGTTAAGCATTCAATTACTAGCAATTTGTATCTACCCAAAGGCACTGAGATGTTAGTCCTGGTGTTACGCTTCTGAAAACAGCTATGGAGCAGTTCTGCTGTGCGTATATGGGGGCACCTTACGTTGGAATTGACTTGACAGCAACTAACAACATCTTTAATACAAGGAAAAATAATTTTAATATTATCTTCCTTTAAAGAGTTGGTTCAACCAAAATTTTAAAGGAAAATACATTTCCAATGAGTGCATTGATCTTTAAATTTAATTTCTAAGTCTATGGATATTGACTTTGGAATGTTGCAGTAATTTTCAAAATTAGAGAATCTGCATTCTTTGAAGAATTCTAATCATCCCAGTATGCTTTGTTGCAATATCCGTGTGTATTCTTTTGTTTTGTAATCATTTACTAGCAATATTTATGGCTTATGCATTGGAAAAATTTTCCCCTCTGCATTCAGTCCAGAGACTTAAAATAGACCAGCCAGTTTCCCATAGTAGGTCCCAGGAGTAAGCCCAACAAACACCCCTCTCCACACGGCTGAGTAACTGTTGCCACCACTATTGTTGCTTCTGCTCCTGCTACCAATATTGCTGCTCTGCTAACCAAAATGTTCACAGTTTGAACCCACCAACTGTTCCTCTGGAAAAAGACATGGCAATATGCTTCTGTAAGGATTTATAGCTTTGAAAACCCTGTTGTTGTGAAGTGCTGTCGAGTCAATTCCGATCCATAGCTACCCTGTATATGGTTTCTGAGGATCAGCTGGTGAGCTTAAACTGCTGACCTTGCAGTTCAAATGGCTTTGCAGTCTGGCGCATTAACCCACAGTGCCACACCAAGACTCCTAGGGAGCAATTATATTCTATCCTATGGCTCAATATGTGTTAGAATTGACTCAGTAGCAATGGATAGTTAAAGGTAATGAGGGAAAGAACCCAATAGAAAGTAGAGGAAAGCAAAAAATCAAAATCCTCAAGCAAGGAAGATTACCTAATGCCGCTGATGTTTGTAAGAGACAATAGGCAATTCACTGATTATTTTTAAACAGAACATGATTCATTTCTTCCAAAAATTTGAAAGATAAAGATAATCATTTCTTGCTAAAGGATACAAGTATATTTTGTAATGAGAATATTAGTTATTAATCACAGCAACATGGAGGTCACCACTTATCTGTCAGTTTGTCATACTGTGGTGTCGTCTTCTATGTTGCTGTGATGACAGGAGCTCTGTCAGCAGTATTTTAAATACCGGTAATGGACAGGTTTCAGAAGTGACTCCAGACTAAGAAAAAGGAAAAGTGGACTTGGCATAGATGAATGAGTGCCTCCAGTGCCTCATCAGTTTGTTGAAAGATTTCAATTTGTATTCTATCAATTCCATCAATTCCCAGTGCCTTGTTCTTTGCCAATGCCTTCAATACACCTTGGACTTCTTCCTTCAGTATCATTGGTTTGTGATCATATACTACTTCTTAAAATGGTTGAACATTAACCATTTTATTTTGACACAGTAACTCTGTGTATTCCTTTCTATCTTCTTTTGATACTTTCTGCATCAGTCAATATTTTGCCCATAGAATCCTTCAATATTGCAAGTCAAGGATTGTATTTTCAAATGGAGATTATTATTAATAAATATGTTCTCATAAGTACCATAAGATTTCTTATAGGGAAAAAAAAAATAGTTAACTCTATCATACTTTCAGATAACATGTTGTTGTTGTTAAGTGCCATCGAGTCAGTTCCAACCCATAGCGACCCTGTCTAGGGTTTCTAAGGAGCAGCTGGTGAGCTTGGACTGCTGACCTTGCAGTTCAAACGGCTTTTCAGCATGGCGCATTAACCCACAGAGCCACACCAGGACTTAGTGGGTTACAAATTGGGCTGCTAACTCCAATGTCAGCAATTTGAATCCACCAGCTGCCCTGCAGGAGAAAAATGAGGCTTTCTGCTCCTGTAAAGATTTACAACTTTAGAAATCTACACAGATATGCTAATGAGTCGGAACCAATTCAATGGCACACAACCACACCACCACCATGATTCTTGGGGATTAATAGGAACAGTCAAAGTTTTACTGGAAACAGAAAAAGAGTTATAAAACTTCACCTTTTCTTGGCCTCAATTAAAAATTTTAGGATTTGGTTTGTCTATAGACCAAAAAGATCCTAAACTTACAATATATATTAGCTTACAAAACTATTTATTTGCTTATTTGGACACCACACCATGCCAATACTTTTGAAACTTGAGTCAGTGTATGAAAAAAATATTTGGTCTTTAAAGCTGCATCTGCTGTAGAACATATATAGCAAGATGCTTTTGAGTGCTAATGTGAATTCTACAGAAACTTACATAACATGTTCAACATCTGCATATTAGTTGGACTACTTAGGTTGAAACCTTTTGAAAAGAGGATGCAAAATGATACAAATAATAGTTTCTAGCCAGAACTCAACTTACATTTTTGTACCAAAAATTTAGGCAGATTCAAATAGAATGAATTTAAATTAGGAATGTATAGTACATAGAGTCAAAGGTAAAATTCAGCAATGGTTTTAATGAAGACTCATTTAAAACCGTGATTTTTGGCAAGCATATTCATTACTCTGTTGAACTATAAAACCTACATGTTCAGAGGGCAAACAGTATTCTCTTTGTTGAGCTACAGGATGGAAAAAAAAAAAAAAAAAAAGTCCTACTTCAAACTACACTAATAAATTTTTAGTGAGTCCTTTCAAGTATCTTGCCAAAACATTAGACAGGTTTAGGAGAACTCTTGGCTGCAAATTGATCCATAATAAATTGATTGATGTCATCACTTCAATGCATGCCTTCCATGGTTGGTGATTTAGGATGTATTAGAGTTGAATATATATTTGTGCCATTAAGAATTCCTCTTGTTAATTTAGCTTAATCATAATAAGTAAGGGAAGCATGATGGCTCTATAGGAAAGCACTGGGCTGAAAACCACAAGGTCAGTAGTTTGAGCCCACCAGCCACTCAGAGGGAGAAAGTTGAGACTTTCTTATCCCACTAAGATTCTCAGCCTCTGAAAGGTTATCCAGGCTTTCTCTGAGTCAGAATCCACTCTACAGCATTTAACAACAACAAAAAAATCACAAATAAATGGGAAATAATTACTACAAAGGCACCCAATATTTGATATATACAGCAAAATATTTACAGTGATATTTTAACAGTACTAAGTGATGATTATGTGTAGAGTATGTTGGCACTTGAGATACTTTAGTGAAGAAAACCACAATAAAAATCAAACTTGATATAATCATATTTCTGTTATAGTTCTAATAAAAGATGAGTATATTTACAGAATTCCTAGAATCAGAAATAACTTCCTGGGATCATATGAATTGACAGCAGCTAACAGCTAATTATACAACTCTTTTGCTGTTTTAAAAGTGTTGAGATGTGAATATTATAAAGGAATCTGAAATTCAAGCAGAGTGAAATAAATTCCTAAATGCTTTTCTATAAACAAATAAAAATGTAATTAGAATGGGGTCACAGCAAGTTCTTCAATCATTGTTATTGCTATTTGCCTTCAAGCTGACACTGACTCAAGGTACCACTCTGAGTCAAACAGAATTGGTACTTAGGGCTGTACCACCTTAATGAACGCTTGTATGTCTGAGGTCACTGTTACAATCACTGTGTATTTTAAGTGCCTTCCAACCCAGGGGCCTCATCTTCTAGCACGATATCAGAAAATATTTGGTTGTGATTCATAATGTTTTCATTGACTAACTTTTAGACGTAGATTATCAGGATTTTTTTCCTAAACAGGTTTAGTCTGGGAGCTCCACTAAAACCTATCTACCATGAGTAATCCTGCTGATATTTGAAATACCAGTAGGATAGTTTCCAGCATCATAGCAAGATGCAAGCTATTACAGTACAACACTAATAGATGGGTGGTAGATCCAACCATGATTGAATGAAAATAGAAGAATTAATACATCTGAATTATGGTGTTGGTGAAGAATAGTTAAAAGTATCAAAGGGCAAAAGCATCTGTCTTGGAAGAAGTACAGCCAGAATTCTCCTCATCAGTTAGGATGGCAAGACATCTCCCTGGTACTGTGGACATATTATCAAGCAGGGATTAGGTCCCTGGAGAAGGACATCATGCTTAGTAAAGTGGAAGGTCAGTGAAAAAGAGGAAGGCTCCAATAATTGATTGACGTAGTAGTAGCAACCTGGGCTCAAACATAACAATTGTGAAGATGGCTCATGATCTGGCAGTGTTTCATAATGTTGTACATGGTGTTGTTCTGAGCTGGAACCAACTCAACAGTACCTAAAATAATAACAGTAAATATGTCAGACATTACACAGGTATGTGTAACTGTCCATAATGCATTCTGTAAAATAGGATATTATGGGATTTGGATGCTGTGAGAACACCATATAATTATTTACAGGCAGCCCTTACACTATGTGGAACTGTAGTATAAGCACTGGACCACAAGGTCAGTTTGAACTTCAACGTCAGTGGTTCAAATTCACCAGCCACCCCTCAGAAACCCTGTACAGGGTAGCTATGAGTCAGAACCAACTCGAAGGTACTTAACAACAACAACAATGCTTATATGAAAACTTACAAGTGTCCACCAAACAAAGCCCAAAAGTGTTGTCCCCTGGCTACAGAAGACTGGCTTTACTGGGTATGAGGCTGAGCAGGAGCTGTGCTGGCAGTCAGACTGGAACTTGGCACTTGTCCAAGTAGAGCACAGGGGGGAAGGGGTTGCAGAGAAATGGTTGCAGGATCCAAGTGTGCAGGTGCTGCAAGTGTTCCTGGCAATGTGGACAACCTGCTACAGCTACTTAGAGCCAGAAACTCAAGAGCTCCCTTGCCCTGACCAGGAGCTGAGGAGCTGATACTGCTTTGCACAGAATGAAAGGTTGTCAACTACTAGGCAGATGAATGAAGTCTGGAGGAGGGGAAGGAGGAGACTGTTAGAGATCCTGCTGAGATTGAGATATTCTCTGGAGACCTGCGGCTGAGGCACTCTGGGGTCTTGAGGTCTTTAATATCATGAGGATTAAATAATAAACATAAAAAGAGGTGATTTCCCTTTAGAGAACAAAAACATCTTATGGGTCATAGACATATATGCAGTCACATATTTTAGAAAAGGACGTTAAGCAACTCATACTTGGATAGGGGTTTGGAAGTATAAAGAATAATGAGACATAATCCTACCCTCAAGTAGTTCAACAGATATTCTTCTCACCACTGTAAGAATGCAAGGAAGAAATAATAATTGCCACTTTTTGTATCATCCTAGTATAACTAGTAAAGCAGTGGTCCAGTTCAAAGAACATGACAGAAAGAGGTTTACCATTGTTCTCGAGGCACAAGAAGTTTGATGAGGATGCAGGCTTTGGAGGCAGAGCTGCCATATTTTAGGAGGGGAGGATAATGTATTAGAAAAGACTTCCTTAGGATGAAAAGTAAAGACCTATAAAATATTCCAGCCAGCCTACTTGGAACAAGAAAAGTACTCACTGGTGTCGGCATTTCAAAGAGGGAAGATTTAGTGATCATTCCTATTCTAGCTTCCAAAACTCCCAGGGTTCATAGTAAGGGGTTTGCACACCACACAGAGCCATTGATTCTCTCAGAGATGTGAGCAAGATGATGCCTCCTTGGAGTTACTACAGTTTCCTTCAGCCATCAATACTCCAATTTCCAAGTTTCTCCGCAGAGTGCAAAAGAAACATGTTTTCAATCTGCTGATAATCATGAATTCATTTTTATCTCCTGTCAAAACAACTCAATGAAAAAAAAACAAACATTTTTTTTCCCGAAGTACACAGCTATAGTGAAGATGTTTACATTTATTTCTGTTTATAGCTGTTGTGCAGTTTCCTTTGGCATAAAGGTCAGTGTACATGGGCTCCATCTCTTTTGATACCCCCAGGATTTATATCTTCATATAGGTATGAACAGGCTACTATGACAGAGACAAAGCTTAACTCACTAAGAGCTATCACAAATATGACTCATTGCTGGAGGCTGATGGAATGGCTCCCTGACAACATTGTATATTTTCTAAAATAGAGAAGAATGTTCTCTTCTAATATTGAGCTTTTGAATATTATTATTAATATCAGTCCCTTTCTGTCATAAATATTACTATGCTCTTCTCTAAAAGTATAAATATGCATGTAAACAGAAATTTATTTGATTATAATACTGTAGCTAGCTAAAGCAGCATGCAGGTACACATATGTGTATATATATGTATGAGTATATACATATATATGCATTTTGTCCCGATTCATTAAATAGGCCACATCCAAACTCAGTGAGCTGAAGAAAATATCCATTCCAAGGAAAGGAAAATGCTGATAGCTTTAGCCCCTTTTTGGATTTCAATCAGAGTTCTTCTGGCTCATTGGCCGAGCTCATTGGCCAGGAATGAGGGAAAAGAGCAAGTAACTACTGGTAATTGTCCTGTTCTGCAAAGTATCATTGGTACATCAGAAAGATTAATTGCTGGAGCACTCTATCATGTCTACTACTGTGTCAACAGACTGAAACTAAGCAGTTGCACTGCTGAATCACACTGAAAGGCTTTCTGGCTGCCTAGCCCTTCCTCCTGTGCCTCTCCCAAGTACACATCCAAAAGATGGATGAGAAAAGACTAAGGCATAAAGAAATTTAAAATGTGAACAGGAGTTTGTGTGACCTGGAAATAGTCCATTTCTGCTAAAATGCATTGCTCAGAAACCAAAAATGAGGTAAATTATAAACAATAGAATATTGAGTCATACTAGCACTCAGCTTTTGGAAAACCATTTATTCTCATCATTTTTGCTCAATCCCTTTCTGCCTCTTAATATATAAAACATTTAAGATTTTGAACAAAGGTATGTATGCCTCCAACTCCGTCTAACTATAGAACTGTATTTTCCTTTGTCCCTAACTTTCTACTATATATATATATATATATATATATATATATATGCATGTATCTTATTATTCTCACAAACTAAAAGATATTAAATAGAATCCATAGCCCATTCATTTTGATATCTATCCTACAGGGCCTACATAGCTCAATGTTGTGAACAAGCACAATGAATCAAAGGAAGGCATCTGTCACTGGGTACATGCATCTTGTAGTAAAAATGACATACATTGGAAACCTGATGCTGCCACCCAACAGTTGTGTCTTCTCTGACAGATCATTTAAAATTGTCAGATCCTTTATTTCTTTATATTTATAATGTAAATAACAATGCACATCTCAGAATTGTTTAGAACACAAAGTACTTGATATATACTCAAAACCCAAATGAAAATCTCTGTCATCAAAGTTGTTTCCAACTTTCAGGGACCCTATATAATGTTTCCAAAACTATACCTTATTAATTAACAGGAACAGGCAGCCTTATTTTTCTCCCGTGGAGAAGTTTGTGGTTTGAACCACCGAATTTGTGCTTAGCAGTCCTGTACCCAACCCACAGTATCAAGGTGGTGGTGGCGTGCCATGGAGTCAGCTCTGACTTGTAGTGACCCTGTATAAGGTTTCCAAGGCTGTAAATCTTTATGAGAACAGAAAGCCTCATCTTTCTCCTGTGGAACAACTGGTATTCTTGAACTTCTGGCCTTGAGATTAGCAGAAGGATTCGTAAACTCTATGCTACCAGAGCTCCTTACAGTTTCATGATGTCTCCTTAATTGGTATATATAATCTGCAAAAGATTGTGACTCACATAAAAGAGGATATTTGGTTTTGTTACATTGGGATGCAACCCATACCGAAAGCTGTGGTATTTGATCTTCATCAGTGAATATTTTAAGTCCTCTTCACTTTCAGCAAGCAAGGTTGTATCATCATCATATCACAGATTGTTAATGAGTCTTACTCCAATCCTAATGCCACATTTTTCGTCATATAATGCATCTTCTCACATTGTTTGCTTAATATACAGATTGAATAAGTATAGAGAAAGAATTCAACCTGAAACATACCTTCCATAATTTTATCCCATTCAGTGTTCTCTTGTTTTGTTTGAATGCCTGAATCTTGGTCTATGTACAAGTTCCCCATGAGCACAATTGAGTGCAGGCAAACACGTTGCTGGTATTCTTTGCTTTCAACCAAGATCCATCTGACATCAGAAATGGTGTTCCCTCATTCCCTCATTCCACGTCCTCTTCTGATCTGACTTGGACCTCTGGAAGTTCTCTGTCAATGTATGGTTGCAGCCATTTTTTATTACCGTTAGTGAAATTTTACCCGTATGAGTTATCAGTGATATTGTCCAATGATTTCTGTATTCCACATTCTCTTTAGAATGGGCAGAGATTTGGATCTCTTCCAGTATTTGGCCATGTAATTGTCTTCCAAATCTTGGAAGTGTCTCCAGTGCTAAATGAGTAAGTGTCTCCAGTGCTGCTTCAGTTTGTTGAAAGATTTCAAATTTGTATTTTATTAATTCTAGGTGTCTTGTCCTTTGCCAATGCCTTCAAGACATCTTGGACATCTTCCTTCAGGATTATTGGTTCTTGATCATATGATATCTCCTCAAATGGTTGAACATCAACCATTTCCTTTTGGTACAGAGACTCTGTGTATTCCTTCCATCTTCTTCTGATGCTTTTCTGCATCATTCAATAATTTGCCCATGGAATCCTTCAGTACCGTAAGTTGAGTTTTGAATTTTTTTTCTTCAGTTCCTTCAGCTGGAGGAATACTGAGAGTGTTTTTCACTTTTGGTTTTCGAATGCCAGGTCTTTGCACATTTCGTTATATTTGACTTTGTCTTCTTGAGCTGACCTTCAAACTTTTCTGTTTAGCTCTTGTACCTCTTCAATTCTTCCATTTATGTTAACATCTCTACTCTGGAAAGCAAGTTTCCATTTCTTCTGACATACATTTTGGTCTTTTCCATCTTTCTTGTCTTCTCAATGACCTTTTGCCTTCTTCCTGTATGATGTTATTGATCTCATCCCACAACTCTTTCGGTCTTCAATCTTTAGTGTCTACTGCATCAAATCTGTTCTTCAGATGATCTCTAAATTTAGCTGGGATATATTCAGGGTCATATTTCAACTCTTGTGGATTTCTTTTCATTTTCTTCAGCTTTAAACAGAATTTGCATATGAGTAATTGATGGTCTGTTCCACAGTCTGCCCCTGGCCTTCTTTTGTCTGATGATAAAGAGGTTTTCCACCATGCCTTTCCACATATGTAGTCAATTTGATTTCTGGTGATGTCCATGTGTATAACTGTTTTTTATGTTGTTTAAAAACTGTATTTTTAATGACTAAGACATTGGTCTTGCATAATTCTATCATGCGATTTCCAGCACCATTTCTATCACCAAGACCATATTTTGCAACCACTGATCCAGAATCACAGCAACACAGAAACTCTTCGTTTCCAACATTTGCATTCAAATTACCCGGTAACTATCAATACATTCTTGAATGCATGTTTGATCAATTTCTGACTGAAGAGGTTGCTAGAATTCTTCAATTTCATCATCACTGGCTTTAGTGGTTGGTACGTAAATTTGAATAATAGTGGTATTAATTGGTCTTCCTTGTAGGCATATAGATATTATCCTATCACAGACAGCGTTGCACTTCATGACAGGTCTTGATATGTTCTTTTTGATGATGAATGTGATGCCATTCTTCTTCAATTTGTCATTCTTGGCATAGTAAACCATGTGATTTTCAGATTCAAAATGACCAATACCAGTCCATTTCTGCTCACTAATGCCTAGGATATCAATGTTTATGCATTCCATTTCATTTTTGACAATTTACAATTTTCCTAAATTCATACTTTGTACAATTCATGTTCCAATGATTAATGGATGTGTACAGCTGTTTCTCTTCCCTTTGAGTTGTGCCTCATCAACAAATGAGTGTCCTGAGAGCTTTACTCCATTTGCATCATCATGGTAAACTCTACTTTGAGAAGGCACCTCTTACCAAGTCTCAATTTGAGTGCCTTCCAACGTGAGGGCTCATCTTCCAGCACTATATTTGACAATATTCTGGTGCTCTTCATCAGGTTTCAATATTCACTAACCTGGTGCTGACAGTATTCCACTGCTATTCATAAGGTTTTCAGTGAATAAGTTTTTGGAAGTAGTTCATCTCTCCTTCTTTCTAGTCTGTCTTTATCTGGAAGCTCATCTAAAACCTGTCTATTGTTGGTGACCCTACTAGTATTTAAAATACCCATGACATAGCTTCCAGAATCACAGCAACACACAAGTCAACACAGTATGACAAACCGACAGAAAAAGTTATAATTAGTTGTTAAAAGTTAGTTTCACTATAACATCCAAATATTAAATATATTTCCTTATAAAAATGTAACCACACCAAATATTAATATTAGCTCATAACTACTTATGGAAAGGATAGTAAGTAATGAAACAGAAGTGACTGTGATTGTTTTATTTTCATAGTGAACTCTTCATATCCACAAGTGCTCTTAAATACATATTGCATGAGCAGGCACACAGGAATGGGAGACCTACTCTAACCAGATAACTACTGGCAGAAAATTGAGCCTGCCAGGAAAGAGAATTAACAGAAATTACAAGATAAGATCTGTTGACCAAAATAACTGTTTTCAGAGCATAATGGATTCATTTGTTTGTTTAAAAAATCTATATTCATTAAGTACCTCCAATGTTCTAAATAAGCATATGGATAAATTTAGGTAAAAAATATCCTTTACACTTCTGTGCAAAGAGTGCACTGTATTTTTGAGAAGGGGTTCACTGGAATGTCAGGAACAAGCCTCTGTTCAATGACTGTGTATTCTTCTTCAGCAGTGATTGTCTTAGAAACAGTTATTCTAACAGTTGGTTCTAAGAGTATATTTTTATTTATGTATCAATTAAATCCTTATTAAATGGCTTTAATTGCATATCATGGCTAAGAATTTCAGGCACAGTTTAATTCATATTATTTTCCCTCTCTCTGGTGTGGTTCTATGGGGTAATACATTGGACCACGAAGTCTGTTTGAACCCTATACATTGTCGCTAAGAGTAGGAACCAACTCGACATAACTTAACAACAAAAGTCCCAAAGGAGCCCTGGTGGCACTCTGGATTAAGGGTTGTGCTACTACCTGAAAGCTCAGCGGTTCAAACACATCAGCTACTCCCAGGAGAAAAGATGTGACTGTCTGCTCCAGTAAAAATTGGAATCCTGCATGACACTGTACGATCAGCACTGGGGGGCTAACCAAAATAAAGTTGACAGTTCAAACCTACCATCCACTCTATGGAAATTCTATACAGGATCGCTATGCATCAGAATCAACTGGAGAGCACTTAATAACCAAGAGTCCCAAAGTTGTCTCATAGCATTATGACTATATTTAAAGTCACAGTCAAATAAATGTGGGCATAATTTTTTTAAGAATCCTGTTTCATGTTTCCTTTGGTTACATTAAAAGTTCAGCTACTTGCTAAGCATAGGATATTTAAGCAAATACTTACATGAAGGTTTTCATGTTGTCTGAAGACTCACAAAAAACTGATCCTGGGGGAGAATGTCCAAGATACTCTACAATTCTTCCTAAACTCTTGGATTATCCAGGTGGGTCCAATGCAATCACAGAGTACTTAAACGAGGAAGAAGAAAGCAGACGAGAAAGAGAACAAGATACAACTACAGCAGATAGTCAGAGAGATGTAACATTGCTAGCTCTGAAATAGACAGAAGACCATGAACCCAGCAATATGGGTATCCTCTAGAAGCTGCAAAAGACAAGGATAACAAATTCTTCCTTAGAGCCACCAGAAAGAAAGCCCTGTTGACACTTTGATTTTAGTCTTATGAGACCTGTGTAAGACTTCTGACCTTCAGAATTGTAAAATGATCATTTATATTGTTTTGTAGTGACTACAGGTATAGGTGTTGTGGGATAAAACACTGGACCACAAGGTCAGTTTGAACCATAAAGTCAGTGGTTCAAACTCACAAGCCTTTCCATGGGAATCCTATGTAGGGTCACTATGAATCAGAACTGATTCAATGGCACTAAACAACAACAGTTATGGGGGTCCTGGTGTCACCCTGCAGGATAGTACACGAAACCACAGGTCTATTTGAAACCCAAGGTCAGCAGTTCAAACTAACCAGCAACTCCTCGGAAACCCTAAACAGATCACTGTGAGTCAGAACTGAACTCTTAACAATAACAAGAAGAACATGGTTATTAATTTGTGATAGTGGTAATAGTAAACTAACACACTCACATGGATTTCTATTTTCTGCCCAAAGAATTTTGTCATATTTGACTTTGCTGTTTGTTGTTGTTGTTGTTGCTGTTAGGTGCCATCAAGTCGGTACCAACTCATAGCAACCCTATGCCAAGCAGAACAAAACAGGGCCAACCTCACTATCGTTGCCACGCTTGAGTCCATCGATGCTGCCACTTGGCCAATCCATCTCATTGGGGATCTTCCTCTTTTTCTCTGACCCCACCTTACCAAACATGATATATTTCTCCAGCGACTGATCCCTCCTGACAATTTGTCCAAAGTATGAAAAAGATGGAGTTTGGCCATCTTGGCCTCCAAGGAGCACTCTGGCTGCACTTCTTCCAAAAATGGAACTATTGGTTCTTTTGGCAGCCCATGGCACTTTCAATATTCTCCTCCAACACCACAACTCAGAAGCATCTATTCTTCTACAGTCTTCCTTATTCACTGTCCAGCTTTCGCATGCATATGAGGTTATTGGAAAATACCATGGCTTGGGTCAGGCACACTTTAGTCCTCAAGCTGACATATTTGCTCTTCAATACTTAAAAAAAAAGTCTTCTGCAGCAGATTTGCTTAATGCAATACGTCATTAGGTTTCTTGACTGTTGCTTCCCATTTCAAATTTGTCCAAATCCATCTTTTTAAATTTCTCAAGTACCTCAAGAAATATTCTATCACCTATTTTCTTTTTCAGGTTCTTAGAACACTTGTGTTTTCCTTCTGTCAGCTATTCCTTCTCAGATTCCTTTGCCATTATCTGTTCCTCTCCAGAAATGCCTCCAAATGAGTCCCTGGGCCTACTTTGTTTTCCAATTTCTCCTACTCCCTTGGTAGACTTATCTAGTCCTATGCTTTTAAATACTTTCTATATACTGATGATTGATAAATCCCTAGGACATACTTCTCCCCAAATTGTTAAATCACTAAATTCTCTAACATTGCCAATCCACCCTCCCTACATAATATAAAATACTAATAGGAGAGTTTCCAGCATTATAGCAAAATGTAAGCTAACACAGTACAACCAACTGATGTTATTGTTAAATGCCATCGAGTCAGTTCCGACCCATAGTGACCTTGTCTAGGGTTTCCGAGGAGCAGCTGGTGAGTTTGAACTGCCAACCTTGCAGTTCAAATGGCTTTGCGGTCTGCCGCGTTAACCCACAGCACCACACTGGACTCCTTACAACTAGCTGATGTTGTTGTTGTTGTTATGTGCTGTGGAGTCAGTTCCGACTAATAGCAACCCTTTACAGGGTTTCTGAGGCTGTAAATCTTTATGGGAACAGAAAGCATGGGTGTTTTTCCTTTGATTTTGTAACCCTCTGCATTTTGCTTGGAGCCCATGTGTGGTGCCATAGGATAAGTATTCTACCACAAGATTGGTGGTTCAAACTCACCAGCCACTTCTCTTAAACCCTTTACAGGGTCACATGCCAAAGCACTGGACAACAACACATGTTACTTAATTATCCTTCATATCATCTTTCTTTCCTCCTCTAAAATGCAAGTTCTATGAAGGTTGATATGCTTATCTACATTTTCAAGGTTATTTCACCAGTCTGAGAACTGGCCCTGGTGTAAAAGTTGGAGTTTCATGAATAAATAACATAAGAACAAGGGCTGTGTAAAGGAAAAAAAGACAAGGAAATCTTTCTGTTAATGTGTACTCAAAGATTTCTAGTTTGTTTTGCCACCAATACAAGTTCGTTTTGCTCAAAATTGAAATGACAGTTTACAATTAAAATTCATCGATTCTTTCTTTAGGTTAATTTTTTAAATTAACTTTAAAGCAACTTTAAAAAAAAAATTTAAACTTTGAAAAACTTTAAAAACCTTTAGCTCAGTGGAATGTTTAAATAGAACCAAAATCTACTTGTATTTTTGATTTATAAAACACAGCACACTGTTCCATTAGCATACATCAGAAAGCAAACTTGTGAGAGCTATTATTTTTAATCCTAAATTCATTCAACATACATTTATAGCAGGTAAACCATACATATGCTTCTTTCCTACTCAATAAAATAATTAAAACTTTTTTCCTATAATTAATAACACACAATTTTTAACATTCTATAACATATCTGGTAGTATAGTGATTACCAGTCAGGTTGCTGACCTCGGCAGTTCAAAACTGCCAGCCATTCCACAGGAGAAAGATGAGGTTTGCTGCTCCTATAAAGATTTACAACCTCGGAAACCCTACACAGGGTTGCTATAAGTGGGAACTAATTTCATGGCACACCACCACCGCCATAACATATCTTACATAATTTAATATTTGTAGAACATTCTTTTAAATATTTTGTTGTTGCTATTTAAGTGCCCTTGAGTCAGTACAGACTGAATCAACAGAAGCACAGCAGAAGGAAACACTGTCTGGTCCTTGGCCATCCTCACAGTTGTTAACTTTGAGCTCATTGTTGCAGCTACTGTTTCTTTCTATCTCATTCAGGGTTTTCCTTTTTTTTTTTTTTGCTGACCTTTTACTGACCTTCCCAGGGACCTTTTCTTTTTTTTTCTTGATAACATTTCCAAAGTACACTATACAAATGTTCATCATCCTCACTTTTAAGGCACATACTGACTGTATGTTTCACCAGACAGATTTATTTGTTCTTCTGAAAGTCCATGGTACTTTAAATATTCTTCACCAGCACCATGTTTCAAATGGATCATTCGTCTCCAGTCATCCTTGTTAATGCATATGAGGCAATCAAAAATTTCATGACTTGGGTCAGGTGCACCTTAATACGCAGAGTCACGTCCTTGCTCCTTAACACTTTGTTGTTGTTATGAAGTGACATCGAGTCAGTTTCCAAGGAGCAGTTTGTGAGTATGAACTGATGACTTTACAGTTCAAACCATCCTTGCAGTCGAGTGCTTATCCAACAGTGCCACAAGAGGTCTTAAATATCATAGTATGTTATATTTATAAAATTTATAAAGCATATAAATATATGTTATCTTTTAATGTTAGCGCTATTAAATTGGCAGTCTCATCAGCAATATTTTCAAGTATTTTGATCTGCCTAATATATCCTTTATAGTCCTGGTATAGTGCTGTGGTTTAATGTGCTGGTCTGCAAGGTTGGTTTGAACCATAAGGTCAGTGGTTCAAACTCACCAGATGCTCTTTAGAAACCCTATATAGGGTCACTATGAATTGGAACTGACTCATCAGCACTTAACAACAACAGCAACAACGAATATATGCTTCATAGAGATGTTAAACACATATTTTTAACTAGATATAAAATACCCAGTTCTCATCGGGAATCATACAAAGGCTTCATGATAATATTCATGATTGTAATGACTTTCAATACCAAATTGTTTTTATAACATCTTCAGTATGTCTAAACTCAGAATACAAGTTAAAAAATTGATAGCACATTAAAAATTATGTGGTAACATTCTTATTTTTGAATATATATATATCTTATATTAAAGGTGAAAAAATAAAAGATT
The DNA here is from genome assembly GCF_000296735.1 of Chrysochloris asiatica. NCBI lineage: Eukaryota > Metazoa > Chordata > Mammalia > Afrosoricida > Chrysochloridae > Chrysochloris > Chrysochloris asiatica. Next base: position 5,445,749 of record NW_006408609.1, on the reverse strand, counting down.
AAATATACTTGATTTGATCATTTATGTTTGTTCAATATCTCAGTGTCTTCATACTGAAATAAAATAAATATTTAGTCTATGCTATTACTAATTGGAGAAAATAAAAAGAAAAAATATATATTATGACCACAAAGGAAATAATAATATCTTCTATTATATATTTAAGGAGCTCTGGTACTGTAGTGGTTACGAATTGGGCAGCTAACCTCAAGGTCAGCAGTTCGACACTACCAGCTGTTCTGTGGGAGAAAGATGAGGTTTTCTGCTCCTGTAAAGATTTGCAGCCTCAGAAACCCTGTGCAGGGTCACTATGAGTTGGAATCGACTCCCCGGTATTTAACAACAACAACAAATCTATTATATATATGGGTTAAAACACACATACACAATCAGCTTTGCAAAGAAATGTAAACCATAAGAATATGTTGAAACTCTAATCACCAGTGTATTATATAATTTTCAAACACTGCATTTACTATAACTACTTTTTCCTCTTCTACTTGAGCTACAAAAAATATAAATAATAAAAAGATTAAGTGTAGAATAATTAGAACACATATTCCTGATTGTTACATGCCAGTATGCTCATAGAAAAGAACACATCAAAAGAATTCAGGCCCTCTTTCAAATTAAGATTTGCTGTTATTTTATATGAACAACTTAAACAAAAACTGCTAAATTTTCAGTCAACAATGAGCATAGAGGACAACAGTTTTAAAATTCGTGCTTATACATGTTTATTGTATTGTGGAAAAGACCTGGACAAATTAATCTTTCACACTTCATTATCAATTTAAAAGAGTAATTTTGGCATAGTCCAGAAAACAATATTTTAATTTCCCCAAGTTCTTAATCTAGCTATTCTAAGAAAATCATAGAATGAAAGCACTTAGATAATGAGTCTACCTCCATGAAAAAATGGATTGTCTTTACAGTTTAGGGTTGGTTGCGAGATACTGGACAGACACATTTTGTCAATTTTTCAGGATTCGCTTTGGTTTGTTAGAGGGAGGATACTTTTTTCCAACCTCTTTTATTGGAACCATGTTTGAGTAAGTGAATGAGTGAGTCATATTATTCAAATAGAATATTTTTTAAAGGCAAGAATAATTTCGTAGCATTAGCATAAGCATCAATGATTTTATAATCCTTTCCTAATTCACCTTAATTTCTTCATATTCCATATAATGTATAGGCAAAAAAAAGTAGTAAGCCAAGATGTGGACTGTTTTGTTCCACTTAGCTCACGGTTAGTGATTTACAACAACAGACTTTTAACTTAATCTATCATCCAGATATTAGAACTGCATTCCTATGAATGAACTACTTCTAATGACTTAAGTAAATGTTTAGGGATTGATTGCTTGTCTTTTAATAAAGCAATACTCTTTGGAAAATATTTTAAAACTTCATACAGTTATCTATCTTATTTGCTGATGTCTGTTGTTCTGATGATGAATATTAGAGTCAAATTTTTAAATGAAACACCTCTGTTCAAAAAAAAAATATGAGTATCACCATAATTGATTGATGGTCGTTTATGATCATGGCTTGATTTTGATTAAATTTCAGAAGTCAGCTTTGTAGCAATGATTTCACACTTGGCTAAAAGCTTTCCCCTTTAAGTTTGGATTGTGGGACTCATACATTATGTATTTGCTTTAATGACCCACATAGCCAACGGATGGCACTTTAAATTGATGAGGGTTATATATTCATATGTAGAACAAATTAGTTTAGGAACAAATGAAGAATAGATATGCAGTTGAGCTAGCATGAACTGTTACAATTATACTGATTATTATAACCACAGTTTAATACCTTCCAGACATCAGCTATCATTACATGTGTCTCTATCATAAAGACCCACTCCTGTCTCTCCAAAAAAAAAAATAATAATAATAATAATAATAATTACAGGGATATAATTTATATAAAAATAGCTCAGATGTTGCCAGTATTTCCATGTCAAAACACTATTTTCAGAAGTTTAATATTGAGCCACATAAAATTTGCTTTAAGGAACATCTACAATTATAATTCATCTGTTTAAAAGCTTTTGCTGTACTATAGTCTAGAAACTTTGTGCTGAAAAAGTTCATTGACTATAGTGGCAATTTCATTCATAGCTGACATAAACGCTGTCTCATTACAGTACTGCCATATTTCTAGTAAATGACATGTGTACGGCATAAGATCAAAACTAGAAAAACAGAAACAAACCCAAAACACCCTCATTTATTAAACCATTTTAAAGTTGGTCAAAGGATATTTTATAGACTTAAGGAATTCAAATCAGAAAATGCTTTTTTTACAATAAAAGGATTCTATTTTAATATATGAATTATTGGAATATCATAACGGGGATTTTTGACATTTATGGTTTGCTTGAATACAAAAAAAATCTATATATGAATAAAATGTGATTTGCTGGATGCTTAGTGGAGATAGCTTCTTCATTTCAATATAGTAGTAACAGAAGGATTTAAAGTATTATTTCAAAGTTAAAGTTTTATTATACTGGGATATTTTGTATAAATATTCAAAATAATATTTTTAAAAATCTTATTCAAATGCAAATTAAAATATATTTTTTTACTAAATCTAAATGTGCTCAGAGCAATAGTTAAAGTTTTATTATACTGGGATATTTTGTATAAATATTCAAAATAATATTTTTTAAAATCTTACTCAAATGCAAATTAATAATATATTTTTCTAAATCCAAATGTGCTCAGAGTGAAAAAATCCTGTTTTATTTCAAAGGTATTTTGAAATGTTTTTAAACTTGCCAAACATACTTGTAAAAACTAGTGCCCAGAGTTCTCCTATTACTTTTGCCCACTAGCTCATAATATTTAATACAATTTCCCAAACCAAGAAAGTAACCATAATAAAATTCTGTGAGCAAATCAACAGAACAAATTTGAATTTTGTCAGAATTTCTAATGTTTGTTTTCTGGTCCAGGATCCAATTTCTGACTCCCCATTGCATTTAGTTCTCATGTCTTCATGTTGTTAAGTGTCATAGAATCAGTTTCAACTCATAGCTACCCTGTATAGGGTTTTCAAGGAGCAGCTGGTGGATTTGAACTGCCGACCTTGTAGTTCACAGTACAGTGCTGATCCATAGCACCACACAAGAAGTCCCATGTCTTCATGGTCTCCTCTAATTTGGGGCAGCTCCTGTCTGTGTTTTTCTTTGATATCTTTGTCACCTTTAAAGAGTATGGTTAAATTGTCCTCAATTTGTGTTTGTATAGGATTTTCTCACTGTTATCTAATAGTGAGATAACTAATTTTTAGCAAGGATACATAGATGTTATTTTTTGTTCTCTTCATCACATTATATTAGGAGGCTCAACTCACCTAAGGAAACAAAAACAGTAAGACAAGGGTGAAAACTACAGCTTTAAAACACTTGTGTCATTTTTCCTCATTAAAAAAAAATAGTACGTTTGCTAGAGCAAATTTCAAGTACAGAGAGTCACAGATATGCAGTAACTTTCCAAAATTATCTGAAAACCTATGTTATAGAAAGGTAACTTGCTATTTTTCTCCCTCTCAGTGTCATTCGATTAATTATTATATGTTAATAACCAGATTACTTCTAATTGAATTCAGAGTTTAAAAACAAAATATATTTGAAATTGAAAATAATTTTAAGTTTATAAAAATGTCTTGTGCAGCAATTTCAAGGCAGAAAATGAAAATGTTACTGCAGATGTTGTTGCTCTTCCAAGTCTGAAAAGGTGTGACCTGAAAGAATTATGAGGTTTTAAAAGCAAAGACTGAAAAACTAATACTTTGCTGGGGCCAACACATTACAATTAACACCAACATGTTGACATTAGCAGGTTTCCTTTATAAATGCACATCTGTTAAACATAAATAATGTCTATGTGATTATTCTTATCACACTGGTTGAGAAAATGGTTGTAAGAATTCATTCTATTCACAGCAGCAGTAAGGCTTTGCAGACTATATAATACCTATGTGTTGCTCAGTTTTATTTTCTTACATTCTGCCTTCATATTGAGTTCATTGTCTTTAATTACAAGACCCAGTAAATATATAAATTTGGGAGATACTTGTGATCCTCAGTTGATTGTTTGAAAAATAATTCTGAGACAATTCCTAGGGATTAGATAGAGAATTAAAATAAAAAGTAGCATCTACATTAACTAGCCAGTCCTATGCAGACTTTATTAATTTCATAAAACAGTGTTATTTTTATCCTCACCCCACCCAAATTGCTTGCCTGTCCCTAGTACATCTCTGAAGATATTGTGCCAATTCATCTCACCATGGACCTCCCTTACCTTTGTTGTTCTTCTACATCTCTCCTGATAATGTGTCTAAAGTAAGTTGGACAATATTCTGTAGAGATCTATAAGGTTTTGTTCAGTAATTTTCAAAAACAGATCAACAGGTCTTTCTTTCTAGTCTGTCTTTGTCTGGAAGCTCCATTGATATCTGTCCCCTATAAGTGACCCTGCTGGTATTTGAAATACCAGAGCCAGAGCTTCCAGCATCTCAACAACAGAGAAGCTACCAATGGAAGGAAGATAAACAGACAAATGATTAGTGGGTCCATATATGGATCTGCTAATGTGATGCTGTAGGATAAGCTCTGGACTATTAACTTGAAGGTTGACAGTTCAAACCTACCACCTATTCTTAGAAAACCCTATACAGGGTTTTCTGACACTATGAGTCAGAACTGACTTGGTGTTACTTGACAATATTAACATTAAAAAATAATAGTTATCTGTTTCAAAAATCTATTATACACATAGTATATTTGTAGCAGATAAAGTTATTTATTAATATAAATTTTATGAAAATGACCAAAATTTTAAGTAAAAAGACCAGAAAATATCATCCTTAATATGTCACCATGCAAATTTACTGGTATTATAAAAAGATATATCCTTCTAGTTATTTATCCTTGTATTTTTCTCTTAGGTATAATTATGGTCCTATATTCAATCTTTGTTTTGACTTAATTTATGAAAATTTTTTTCTTATGTAGTATATGATTCTGATTAGAAAGACAATGTATACTTACTTGGGATAATATAAAAATAGAGACAAGCCATGGAGGTTTAAAAAAAAAGAAATCCCATTATCCAAGGAAAACCATATTTATACATTTTATATCAAATTGAATACAAAATTGTACATTTGAACCTAAACATTTTGGCTGTAATTTCAAACTCAATGTGTGATAAATGTGTAATATTCAATTTTATGGCTGTCACATTATTTATTCTGGCTTAAGTTTTTTAATATTATGCATAAACTGGACACTTTTATACATAAAACTTTATTAACCTACACAAATTTAGAAAGATTAATTTAGGACAGTTTCTTCTTCTGCATGAGAAAAATATGAAATTAATTCTTGTTAGTTCAAGTGAAGGTTAGGATCATATTGGATGTTTAGGTCAGAATTAAGAAACAGAGTATCATGAACCTGAAAGGTGACTAGCACAGAAGACCCCATACAATGGGCACCTGTAAAGCAATCGGCAATCAAGGCATCTTTTATTTGATGAGGCTACCACACTAGCTGATGGCTATATCTCCCTTCTCTTTTGTTGACTAGCTTCGCTGGAGAAGTGCTTGCTCTGCTTATTCTTTTAGGTAATAGCCCTATCATGACCACCAGCCTGTGAACTACTCTTCTCCACTAATTTATTCTTTCTTTCAGCCTCCACAGTTATAGAAACTGGGAGGTGACCATCTCTGATGAGGAAGACCACAGGTACCACAGACGACTGTTGTTTTTAAGAGTCGTTGAGTCAGTTCCGGCCCATAGAAACCATATCCAGCGTTTCCAATCAGAAGTTGGTGAGTTTGAACTGCCAACCTAGTGGCTAGCATTCCAGTGGCACACCAGGCCTCCACTACAGGAGACTAGCCAACTAATTCTCTTATCAGTGGTGAGGGCTATGCAAAGAACGGCCTCATGAACAGGAGGCAATGTGTAGAACTATTTAAGTCAGGAAGGGCAGGGAGATAAGGAAGCAAATTGAAAGACTGAAATGAGATTGTGTTCCTAGTTCTGTTTTATCATGGCTCTGTAAGATAAGCACTGGACTGTGAACCAAGAGATCAGTGGTTCAAGCTCATCAGGTACTCTAACGGAAAAAGGTGACGGTTTCTACTCCTACAAACACGTGTTGTTGTTGTTGTTGTTAGGGGCCATCGAGTCAGTACTGACTCATAGCGACCCCGTGCACAACAGCCTCTGAAATCCTGTACAGGATTTCGCTGTGAGTTGGAACTCGCCGGAAAGCACTTAGAAACAACAATAAAAATGAAGGATAAAGGAAGTGCCCCATAATTAGCGCTGATAAAGTCTTCAAAAGATGTTTGGTTTTCCACTATTTTTATGAAATTTATATATTCCTTAATAAATATGGACTATTTATTATATTCCTTAAATTTACATATTCCTTAATAAATATGAAAGCATACATGTTTATTCTGTAATTTGGTTGAAAGTATTATCAGAATTCTGTTTTTACGACATTATTATCACTTTTAGTATCTCCTTCTAAAAACTGCAAAGTCAGTAAGAGATAAGTCAAGTGATTACTTTCTTATGAAAAATTTCCTTTCCTCTACAAAATGTAAAGACTTGTGAACACACAGAGCAGAGGGTTAAAGCTTTCTATTCTACTGTCTTATATTGAAATGGCTTCCAAAAGTTCATGGAACTTCAGCATTAAAAGATAGTGATTATTTCCCACAAAGTCTATGAAACCCCCCTCTGAGAACAAGTTACAACCTGTGGTAAAGTGAATTATTTAATATGTCTCTTCTAGCTTTAGTCTTTGTAAATCCCACCAAACTATCCTTTTCTTTGTGGGAGGAGATAGAATAACAGGATTCAGCTGTGGATGTTAACAGAGTTAATTGCTATTGTAAAACCTTGAAACACTAGTACGGGTATACAATGAATCTTCTCAGAAACAGTAAGGAGGATTTCACTACCATCAAAGAAGGGGAGCCAGGAGTAAAAGGGCTTCCTTTGGACGCCAAGATTCCTGCACATTGGACCTCCTTGACCCAGGGACAGTAAAGTTAGAACACTGGAGTAGTGACAGAGAAGCAGCAGCAGCAGTCGAACCTAGAACCAGAGCAGTGGACTGCTCAGCCCATGGAGCAAGTAAAGCTCAGTGACTTTGGGCAGGAAACTTGCTTGTAGAGTAGGATGTCTCCGGCACTAAAAGTGGAAGAACTAGATTTGCTGGTCCACTGAGGTAGAGCTGAGTGCCTTCAGGCTAAGGTGAAGTGGTGTGTCCTCTGGGTATTTATCAGCAGCTGATTGGAACAATTGTGCCTTGAACATTGTTGTTGTTGTTGTTAAGTGCCATCGAGTCGGGTCCGACCCATAGCGACCCTGTACAGGGTTTCCGAGGATGTAAATCTTTACGGGAGTAGAAAGCCTCATCTTTCTCCCGCGGAGCGGCTGGTAGTTTCGAACCGCTGACCTTAAGGTTCGCAGCCCGATTCGTAACCACTACGCTACCAGAGCTCCTTGCCTTGAACATTACTAACCCCAAATTGTAACCTGTTAACATCCCTAATAAATCCCGTAACTGTGAATTTAGTGTCTTGTGTGGACACTTCAACAAATTATCTAACCCTTTTAGCTGAGTAGAAGGGTTGTGGGAGGAACGATTGGTGCATCATACTTTTTCACACCCAACTAGTTTGCAGTTGACTGAGTCTGTTATCAAATCTATCCTTTAATACTGTGCAAGTTCCTAGACTGGTTTGCATATCAATATTTAATTTTGGGGTAGAGAGGTGACAGATGGGGATGAGGCAACAGGAAGCAGAGCTATAGATTTTAAAAGGCTTTTCATATATTACAATAGAGGATTAAATGGCTTTTACCACAAGAATCTAATTGTTATTCTCAAACATTTTCTCAATACAGGGCCAACAATGATTTGGCCAAGTCAGGGCAGCTATTATAGTTCTCAATAAAACAAAAACCCCATTTATCTGATTGTTTCATTGAATTTACTGAATGTTTCACTAAAAGTTTTTAAATTGTATTCAATTTAGTAGAATAACCCTTTCTCATCATTCACCCTCACTCTACTTTAATTCATCCCAAAATTACTACAATAGCCATGAATCCATAGATATCTAGCATCACAGATGTGGAAAGAGACAGAATACATTCAGTAACATTCACAGAGAATAGACATCAAACTCATGTATTTCAAATCACTGTTCATAATTACTTCCTCTTTTAGGTTTTGGATATGATCTAATTTCTGAAGTTTGTTTCAATCCTTACAGAGTACTTTGAGAATAGATAGACCTTCTATTCTTAACAGATTAATTTTGTTATAATCTGTAGTAATATAAAAAACAATCTCAGACCTATTAAATTTCCCCTTCACAGCACTTATTTCTTAGTGATTATTTTGTCTCTTGCTACCAGTTTGTAATATTTAAGAGGGCAGTGCTACAGCCCCAGAACTTGGTCACGGTTATATTGCTAAAGCTTAACCTAATATCTGTTGATATTTTTATTAGTGTCATTGAATCAGTTTCAACTCTTAGCAACCCTGTATAGGGTAAAGGAGTGACTGGTAGATTTGAACTGCCCATCTTATGGTTAGCAGTCCAGTGCTGATCCTACACCAGGACTGCAACCAAATGCTTAACATGTAGTAATTCTTTTATAAACTCTTTTTCACAAAACACTAAAAGTGAAAAATATGCCTTTCTTTAAAATTAGAGAATACAATCTCTTCTGATTTAACACGGTCCTCTCTCTTTTAGGATATAATCTGCAAGTGGTTTATAATTATTAAATGAAGAGAAAACAAATCCTATGAATTATCTTCTATAAATATTATAGTTCAATTTTCAATAAATATCATGTTATCTATATTTTTAAAGTTATACCAAATTGTGATCTGAAAGACATGAACATGAACAATTTTTCAAATTATTACTCTGGAAATGTATAATTTTATTTGGAACTGGAATTTAAATGACTGAGTGGTTTCACATTTTTTTTTTTTTTGCATTGAAAGTAATAAATTTGCTTTTTCATCTTTTAATATAGAAGCTAAGTTTGACATTTTTATCATCCAACAGAATGCATGATTTTCATTTGTGAAGCACATTGTGCTTTTACAAATAATGCCTTTCACTTTAACAAGTAAACTATTGCAAGGCTATGAAGTGTATGCAAATCTAACAATCAGCTCTTTTTTATTATTTTGACTCCTAATTTCCACAGGCCTAATTTCTCATAAGATAAATGTGTTATACAAGAAATTGTTTTCAACTTTGAAAGAGAAGGTCAGGCACTGAGCTTGATTATGATTTTTCGCAGTGCACATAGGCTAACACACCCTTCTGCTAGACTCTGGAGAACAGGAAAAATGACAGCCCATGAATGAAGCTCAGAAAAAATACTGGTCTCTTTGGATCCAGAAATTAAATTTAAGCTCTGATTCTACCTCCAGCTAATTCTTTGACACTGAACAGTCAGTGGCAGTCTCTTCATCTGTAAAATATGGAATTTGTATGTATGTACTCTAAAATGTCTTTAGTTCTCAATTTCTATTACTCTAAATTTATTCTGTCTCAACTGAAATAAAACTCAGTACTACAATTAAGCCCCAAAACAAACCCACTGACATCAAGCTGATGACAACTCATAGAGGCTCCATACAGGGTTTCCAAGGCTTGGAATCTTTATCTGTCTCTCACAGAGTCACTTAAAGGGTTTGAACAGCCAACCTTGCAGTTAGCAGTCCAGTGCTTATCCTACAGTGCTACCTGGGCTCATCATCATTGCAATACTAAGGTTTATTTTAATAACTTATGTTAAGCAGCCAATTGTGAATAGCAGATCATAATTTAAATCATTTACAAACCTCAGATTAATACCTCTATTATCAAATATATTTTGACATTGTTTATTTCTTTATCAAATGTACTGTAGATATAGATTAATTTAAATAAACGACCTTGCCTTCAATAGTTTACCTAAGCACAGATAAATACAATAGGTGTATGTTTGTGTGTGTATGTGTGTATATGGAGAATAGATGGTGGAAGTTATTAAGAAAATGTACTTTCAGATTTATTTTTTAACATTTCTTGATTAAATTTACTCTAAATTGGTCCTTTCTAGGAAGTCATTATCATGGCTATATTGAAAGCGCTACATCAGAAGACTGGAATTTGTGTCTGGGGAAATCCCTTTCATGATCATCAGCCTTTTATCTTGAAACTGTTGCATACCATTCATTGCTATCTGTGTTAGTAGCTGTGTCTGCAAACCCTGTAGCAACAGGGTTTTCAACTCTTCATGTTTATCATTAGTATTTTTTTTTAATCATTGAGCTTGTCAGTCATTTTGCTACAATAGTTCATTTGCTGTTTCCACCCTACAAATTAGTGATACTTAACTTCCCAGAGAAGTAGATTTTAAATTAGCTATTAAAGAAAGTTGATAGAAGTATTTTCCTAGAAAGCATTTTTAAATGAACCACTTAAAATTAGTGGTTTAGTTCTGGAGAAATCAATTATAAAACTAGATAACAATCATATTATATAAGTGATTTTTATAAATGAACTTTAATAACAAAACACATATTTATAGTTAAAATAGTTATTCCAAAACTAAAAAGAAAAATTCACTATTAGTATTAGTGCTTTGTTAATACTGAATCCTTGAGAAGTTAGAAAAGTTTAATAAGGTTTAGATTTATTGTATTCTTCTCTGAAGAACACAAACCTGCATGTTGTCTTGCTGTATGCTAAGCAGTGAGCGGAGATTTTATGTATGCCGTGTCCTTTAATTCACAAAGAATCATACTCTTATGGTAGCATTGTTGTTGTTGCTGTCGTTCATTGCTGTTGAGTCAGCTCCAATGCATAGAAAACCTGCTGTAGCTAGGTGCCATCAAGTTAGTTTCGTTGCATAGCGACCATGAGCATAACAGAATGAAACATTGCCTAGTCCTGTGCCATCCTTAAAATTGTTATGCTTGAGGGCATTTTTACTGCCACTGTGTCAATCCATATATTAGAGGTCTTTATTTTTTTGGTGACCTTCCACTTTACCAAGCACGACTGTCCCACCTGATAACGAAGTAGGAGAGACAAACTCTCACCATGTTAGCTTCTAAAGAGCATTGTGGCTATATTCTCCCAACACAGATTTGTTTGTTGTTCTGGCAGTCCATAGTACTTTCAGTATATTTCTCTAACACCATAACACAAATGCATCAATCTTTCTATAGTCTTCATTAGTCACTGTACAACTTTCTCATGCATATGAGGCTACTGAGAGTACCATGGCTTAGGTGAGCTGTACCTGAATCCTCAGATTGATATATTTGCTCTTGAACACTTTAAAAAGGTCTTAAGCAACAGATTTGCTTAATGCAATGTATCATTTGATTTATTGACTGCTGCTTCCAAGAGTGTTGATTTTAGATCCAAGCAAAAAGATTTTGTATCCAAGTCTTTTAACAACTTCAGAATTTTCCCCATTTATCAAAGTGTGGTGCCTCAGATTAATGTACTGAATTGCAAGGTCAGTTTAAACAGTAATGTCTGTGGTTCAAGCTCACCAGCCTCTTTTTAGAAACTCAATACATGGTCATTATGAGTTGGAAACTACTCAACAGCACTTAACAACAACAAGAATATTAGGGTGATATTTATTAGCCCAGTTGTGAGGATTTTTATTTTCTTTACATTGAGTCATGTTCCATAATAAAAGCTATAATCTTTGATCTGCATCCTCTTTTAAGTCCTCTTCTCTGCCAGTAAGCAAGGTTGTATTATTTACATATCAAAAGTTGTTAATGAGCCTTCCTCGAATCCTGATGCTACATTCTGCTTCATATCCAGATTCTGAGATTATTCACTTGGCATACAGATTGAATGGAGGCCTGGTAAGGCATTGTGGGATAATACACTGAGCTGCAAAGTTACTCTGTCACAAAGTCAGTGGTTCAAGCTCACCAGTCGCTCCTCAGAAACACTTTACAGGGTCACTATGAGTTGAACCAGCTCTACGACACTTAACAACAACAACAAAGATACAGATCAAATAAGTATGGTAAAAGAGTACAACCGTGGCACACCTTTCCTGATTTTAAACTATTCAATATCCCCTAATTCTGTTTGAACAACTACCTTTTGGTCTTTGTACAGCTTCCTCATGAGCATAATGCAGTATTCTGGAATGCCTATTTTTCAGTGTTATTCACAGCTTGTAATGAGCCACATAGTCAAAAACCTCTGCATAATAAAAATCACATGTAAACATCTTCCTGGTATTCTCTGCTTTCAGTCAAGGTCCATCTAACATCAGTAAAGATATCTTTTTCTGAATCCAACTTGAATTTCTGCAGTTCTGCGATGATGTATTGTTGCAGTTATTAGAATATCTTTAAACAGCTGGTGATATTAATGATACTGTTCGATGATTTCTACATTCTGTTGTGCCCCATAAGCAAATGAAAGTTCTGAAAGCTTTACTCCATTTTTGTCATCATGGTCAATGGTATTTTGAGGAGACACCTCTTCCCCAGTCATACTTTGAGTGTCTTTCAACCATAGGGGCTCAATTTCTGGCACAATATCTGACAATATTCTGGTGTTATTCATTATGTTTTCATCTTCTGGTACTATATCTAGCATGTTCTGCTTCTATTCTTAAGATTTTTGGTGGCTAACCCTCAGAAGCAGTCCACCTCTTCTTCTTTCTTAGTCTATCTTAGCTCTGCTGAAACGTGTCCATCATGGGTGACCCAGTTGATGTTTAAAATAATGCTGACAACTTAGCAACAAATACTGGTGGCATAGCTTCCATTATCATACCAACCACAGGATGACAAACTGACAGATGGGTGGTATACATACAGTCTGTGCTTTACAAATGAGCAGAAAATTGAAGCTATGGTAATAGAGCTAGTACATTGATAAGCTGTGATTCAACCTGGGCTTGTTTACTTAATTTTAAATTTGTTGGGGTTTGTTTTTCCTTTAAATAATAATTTAAACTAATTGGAGAAAATGTTTGGGTCATTTGTGGAAATTCAATCAATATTTTTAAATACTATATGCAAAATGAATGTGGACCAAACTATGATACCCACAGCACTTTCTACTCATTCTGGTTCTAATCATTGATTGCAGCAGCTACACAGAACTCAGATACCATACTCAGTTATGAAGTTTATGAGTGAAGTTTACAGGTTACAATATAGGAACAGAAAGTGTTCAAGTAGCCATTTTTCCAATTAATATAGCCTCTACTCAGCTGGGTCCATAGGCAGGGCTCTCTCTGCATGGCCAATGCTAGAAAGCTATTTTAGAAAGGCCTGGTGTGGCACTGTGGGCTAATTCATCAGACTACAAAGTCATTTGAACTGCAAGGTCGGTGGTTCAAGCTCACCAGTTGCTCCTTGGAAACTCTATACAGGGTCAGAATCAATTAGATGGCACTTCACAACAATAAATGCCTACAGGACACCCCACCCCATCACACCATAAGAATTTAGCTCCTTGGGTCAGCAAACCTAGCTCACCAATTAAGTGCCTGGAGGCACCCTGCTCTGCAAATAAACCTTCTGCCCAAAGGCTTACTTGTTTCATGAGCTGGGAAACCCACCACTGTATCTTGTGCTCTGGTTGTTACTTCTGCTGCTCTTTTTTATCTGCTACTCTTCCAGTGACATAGGTTTTTGTCCCTGGGTCAAGGAGGTTCAAAATGCAGGGATTTCTGACTACAAAGGACACACTCCACTCCTGGCTCTTCTTCTTTGATGGTAGAGCGATCCCCTGCCCCTACTGCTTATGAAGTGCTTTTATACTCATGCTACAGTTCCAAGTTTTTAAAATTAAACCTCTGCTAACATCCATAGCTTAATCATGCCATCCTATCAGTATCTTCTCCCACCTTCTCTTACCCAGACCTCTCAGGAAAAAGTTGTTGAGGGGCAGATACAAACACATAGCTAAAAGAGACATATTAATTAATTCATAACACCACCAGCCACACCCTGGCTCTTCTAGCCATTGTTGTGTTCATATATCCAGGAATAATTTTTCATACAAGTACTATTTTAACTTTGCACATCAATGAAAGCTTGTAAACCAGTCACTTCATGCCTTTATCTCCCTAATTTTAAATATCTAATTTCTCAATTGCTCACTCATATCAAGCCAGTAAGGAGCCCTGGCAGCATAGTGGATTATGAGCTGGACTACTAACCACAAGGTCAGTAGTTTGAATCTATCAGTTGATCCACAGGAAAAAAAACCCTGAGGGTTTCTACTCCTGTAAAGATTTACAGCTTTGGAAATTCTGTACAGGGTTGTTTATGAGTCAGAAATAGCTTGATAGTACACAACCACCACCAGTACCATCAACCCAGTATTGTCAGGAGACATGCATGTTTCTTTATGTAAACAATAAAACTGTAGCAATTTACACCAGTTCACAGTATCAAACATCTTTCTTCATTTGGTTGGGTTTCAGTCTATTCAGACCTAGCAATTCAAGATAAGTCAAGTGGGTACCAACTGCAAGCTTGGGAATTCACATGCCTCCATGCACTTTAGACCGATTGGCCCTTTCACTCACTCTCTCTCTCAGCCCTAGCCCTGGGCCAGGTCAGTACCCCTAGATACTCTTGAACTTCACACCAGGCAGCCCTTTCTCTTCTCTCAGTCATTTCTGCATTTTCCTTCACTTGTACTCATCAAGTGAACCCTGGTGATCACCAGTGAGCATACCAGACTGTCTACTCATTGGTTTCCTTTAATGTTCAGTCATACCATGGATTTTTTTTTTTTTTTCCTTGATGGGCACAACCTGTCCTACCTCAGTGCATCCAATGGCTAACAGTTTGCTCAAAATTTAGAATGCCAGTCATTCTTCTTTTGGTAGATCGTTCCTTTTAACACAAATTTCCTGTACTTTCAGCAGTTCTCATTGGGTTCCAGGTTTCTACCTAGCCCTTTACTCTGCAAAGGCTTAAAACAAAAAGACCTGTTTCTTTGGGACAATTTCTAATTCCCTTTTTTGTATAACCAATCACATATAAACAAAAGGCAGGCATACAAGCTCTCTAGTCAATATGTCCAATAACTATTTCCATCACATGTGAAAAAGGAAAAGATTAATTTTTAGTCATGTTTTTGTTTTTACTTCTTTCTTATAATGTTTTCAAATCATACAAAGTAAAATATTCACAAAATCCCAGAATTTATAAAATCAAAAATCCTAATAACTGATATTAACATGTAGTTTGGGGCATATCAAATATGCCACATATGTTTCTTTAACTTTTTATTGTGAATTGAGTGAAGATTTACAGACAAGATCATTAGTTTTTCATAAAAAATCAAACACTTAGTTTCATCTCAATGATAGCAATCCCCTCCATGAAACAACAATTGTTCTGCTTCCTCCCTGTGATTCCCATGTACAAATATCCTCTTTAAACCTACATATTTGTGATATATGTATATATATATATATATATAT
>NW_006408609.1:5426071-5429909 GCF_000296735.1 Chrysochloris asiatica | reverse complement strand
TCTCCCGCGGAGCGGCTGGTAGTTTCGAACCACTGACCTTAAGGTTCGCAGCCCGATTCGTAACCACTACGCTACCAGAGCTCCTATGTATATATATATATATCCCACTCTTCCTCCCATACCCATTCAGTGTGTGTATCTCTGTCTGTGTATGACACACAGAAAACTGTTTTTTCAAGGTTGTGTATATATTACTATTTACCCTTATCCCCTTTAGTACTTGCATGCCTCCCTGTGTTTTCACCTGTCTTCTCATCCTTCTGCTAGCCTCCATCTTCTTGTATATTGCCCTGCCCATCTTGTATATTAAGGAGCTCTCCTAGCATTGTGGTGACAAATCGGGTTCTAACCTCAAAGTCAGCTGTTGGAAACTACCAGCTGCTCTGTGGGAGAAAGTTGAAGCTTCTGCTCCCATAAAGATTTACAGCCTCGGAAACCCTAGGCAGGGTCTTTGTGAGTTGGAAGCGACACCCTAGCACATAACCACCACCACCGCCGCCACCATCTTGTAAATTGCCCTCCCCACCACCCAAGTTAACATGTGTCTACCCTCTATTGATTTCACAGCACCTAACAACAACAACAACCACCCTCTACTCAGTGAATTACTTGCCCTTCCTTCCCATCTTGGTAACCATCAAAGAATGTTTCTTATAGATAATATGAAAACCTTTTCTTGAGTTTTTACAACAATGGTCTCATACAATACTAGTCCTTTTATGATTGACTAATTTCACTCAGCATAATGTCCTCCAGGTCCATCTGTGTTATGAGGTGCTTAACAGATTGTGTGTATATATATCAAAGTTTGTTTATCCACTCTTCCGTTGATGTGCATTTTGGCAGTCTCCACCTTTTAGCTATTGTGAATAGTGCTGCGTGAGCATTGGTGTGCCCACATCTATTTGGGTCCTGGCTCTTATTCCTTGTAGATGTATATGAAGTAGAAGGATTTCTGGGTCTTACAGTATATCCATTTCCAATTCTCTGAGGAAGTGCCATACCATTTTCTACAGTGGTTAAACAATTTTACAGTCCTTCCAGCAATGGAGGAGGGTCTAGTCTCTCCACACCTTCACGTACATTTGTTGTTTTCTGGGTTTTGTTGTTGTTTTAATTTTGCTGTTAATGCTGGTATGACATGATCCCTTATTGTTGTTTTGACTTGCATCTCTCTAATGGATGCCACCTATATTTTTAACACTGCATCAGGAGGTGAAGAATTTTGTCCCCTAACCTTGAATTTAGGCAGGCACTTTGAGGACTTTAATAATAAAATATAATGATTTGATAGCTGTGTTATAATGAGTTCTCTAGAGAAGCATGACCAGTCAACTTTTGTGTGTGTGTATGTATATATTTATATATACTTTTTGTTAAGTACTGTAAAGTCAGTTGCAACCTATAGGAACCTGTATAGGGATTCCAAGGAGAGGCTGGTGGATTTGAACTGCCTACCTTGTGTGATGTGGCACTGCAGGTTAATGTGCTGGACTGCAAGGTCGGTGGTTCAAGTTCACCAGCTGCTCCTCAGAAACCCTTTATGAGTAGGAACTGACTTGAAGGCACTTAACAACAATAACAACAACCCTGTGGTTAGCAGCCCAGTGTTTATTCTGCAGTTTTTCAGTCCTTCAATCCTTCAGTGCCACACCGACTCACAGAGTCAGTTTCAACTCATAGTGACCCTGTATAGGGTTTCTGAGGAGCAACTGGTGTGCTTGAATCATCGACCTTACAGTTCAAACTGAACTTGCAGTCAAGCACATTAACCCACAGAGCCACACCAGGACTCATGTAGATAGATATAGGTAGATAGATAGATAGATAGATAGATAGATAGATAGATAGATAGATAGATAGATAGATAGATAGATATCCCAAAGATCACAAGGTTGTAGAGGCTGACAAATTCCATGACTGGTGTTTGGGTATTAGTTTGGTGGCTCTTCATGACTCATATAGCGCCAGGAACTGACAAACTCAAGACTGGCAGGTCAGGTGACAGGCTGCTTATTTATGGGCCACAGAGGTTAAGGACTCCCAGTATCAGCAGGCAAGATGGCAGGTCACTGGCTTACGTCCAAAGAACTGGAGTTCCAGTGATTATGAGCCAGATGCAGGACCCAGATCGAATAAAAAGCAGTAGTGCTTCTGTAGAACATCTATTTGTATTGAAATCAGATCAGGTCACTGAGAAAACTCACTTTCAATTGACTGGCTACTCATAGCAGATCTTAACATGGCGATGATTATATTATTATCAGATATCATCATGTGATTATATTATATCAGATTTTCACCAGGGGGATGGCTATATCATAACTACCAAACCACAATCTAAACTTTTATTACATGAAGAGGACGACAATCATCAAGTATGTGATTTGTTGGGTGTAAAACTGATGGTTTACTCTGTAAACCATCACACAAATCACAGTAAAAAGTGTAAAATAAAGAAATACCTATGGTATATATTTTAACTTGTAGTAACACACAGCCACCATAGTATGACAACCTCACAGATGGGTAGCAGACATTAATAATATTGTTGTTGTTAAGTACCATCAAGTCATGTCTGACTCATAGCAACATTATATAGGGTTTTCAAGGAGTGGCTCTTGGGTTTGTGCCTCCAACCTTGTGGATCAAACAGAGACCTTGAGATCCAGTACATTATCCTTTAGCTCCATGCCAGGACATTGTTAGTAACTAAAAACTCCAGGGCGTTTTATACATGACTAAGTCACATTTCATCCATTCTTTACCTACTGTACCTTAAAATGTATAGTTTCTAATTCCATCTGGATAATTCAGCCCATCATTCAAAAGAGAATAAAAAGAAGGGAAATGAGAATCAGAAAAAAGAAGGAAAAACAAAAGCAGAGATTGAAAGGTTAAATTCAATGGAACAGAAAGAGAAGAAAGAGAAAGAATAAACCAAAAAAAGCAAAGAAACAATAAAAAGAAAAAATAAACAAAAACTATAAAACAGTGCAGCTATTTGGCCCAGAGAAGGGAAAACTGTCAGGGACTCCTGCAGACACAGAGCTCATGAATTTGGTGTGGGAGGGCTATGACCACAGAGTTCCTTGCCCTAAATGGAGTTCCTATCAGTATCAGTGTTATCTATGTTCAGGGCACTCAACCCAGAAGTAGTTTTGGGATGCCCTTTGATGGAGCTCGTGTTAGTGTCTATTTGGACCACAGGGCGACTGAAGGCAGGGTTACTGGTTAAATGCTCGTCTGGTGACTTTGAGAGTTCCATAGATCTGAAGTCAAGTCCACCTGAATCCAGCCACCAAAGCAGGGAAGCCTGCCCTTGCCTCACACTGGTGTGAATTTCAAATACATGAAATCCCGGAAAGCAAGGTCTACACTGGCTATGGATGAGGCTCGGAGTCAGCCACACCTCTGGTCACCAGGTGAGCATGGTAGAAAAGAAGGAATTGTACTTTTCCTGTCACCTGTGTGAATCTGCTCTCCCAGGTGAACTTCTGTTTCCAAGCTGCTCACAGGACGGTTAGGACATGTCTGGCTTGCCGCTTACCCATTAGTCTCCCTCTTTTGCCATTTCTGCTCAGCTTCCCTTCTTAGCAAGCACTCAATCCACTTCTCTAACCTTTCCTCTGAATTTTGGTCTCTTTTCTTTTGGTCTCTCATATCTTTGTAGTAGTGGGTCCATGTACTGCATCTGCCTAGTCTGCCATCGTCTGGTCAGATTGAACTGCCTATCTGTAGTTCATCATTAAGAAGACAAGAAAGAAGGAAAAGATCAAGATGGATGTCAGAAGAGACTCTGAAACTTGCTCTCCAACGTAGAGAAGCCAAAGCAAAT
>NW_006408609.1:5388027-5424451 GCF_000296735.1 Chrysochloris asiatica | reverse complement strand
ACAATCATTGGAGAAGGATGTCATGCTGGGTAGGGTGGAGGGTCAGAGAAAAAGAGGAAGACCCCCAACGAGATGGATCAGCCAGGTGGCATAATTGATGGACTCAAGTGTGGCAGCGGTAGTGAGGTTGGCCCAGGTTCGGACATTGTTTCGTTCTGCTGTGTGCATGGGGTCTCTATGAGTCGGTTCCGACTCGATGGAACCTGACAACAACAACAACAATCTGTAGTTCAAACTGACTTGCAGTCCAGCGCCTTAACCCACATCACCACACCAGGGCTCCATAAAGACAGGTAGTCTCCTTGAAAAGCATGTTCTATATATCCAGGACAACTAAGCCATTCCTAAACTAATATAAATCATAATAAAAAAAATCCATTTGTATCATTGTCATAACCAACTACTGTATTTTCCTATCTTTTTCTTATTTCTAAACATCTAACAATACTTACAAATAAATCACTGATAAAACTAAGCTTTCAAGTTCTTCAATTTTCTCATCAGGTTTTTAGTGGCAACCTTTCCCTAATTTTGTTCTACAAGGAGTAAAACATATTATTTAATACTCATGATTCATGTCTATATAACTTTGGTAAATTATATCCTGTAGCTTATTTTATCAAAAAAATTTTTTATCTATCTAAATAAATCAATAGCATCTGATATTGATGAGTTCCGACAGGCCACCAGTCACATAGTAAATACAGTATCTGGAAACTCAACACTTTAATCTACCATGTCTAGTAATAGATATTTTTATATCAATTGGTAATATAATTGATTGACAGTAGACATAAATAACTTCAGTACTAGGGCATGGCTAAATAACTCTGTTATCATAGGTTACTTTTATATCTTACTTGTGAAATATATACACACATATAATGGAGTTCTGGTGTGGTGCTGTAGGATAAGCACTGGACTGCTAATGGCAATTGACAATTCAAACCCACAAGCTGCTCCTTGGAAACCCTATATAGGGTCATTATCAGTCAGGAAAACTAGATATCACTTAACAACAGCAACACATGATGCATATAGGGGACTAATGTGCAAGGAGTTTGCAAAAACATATAACCTGCATTCTAATAGTATTCATGTAAGTCAATATACTTCCAACTAAAAACTCACTCTCACCAGATAAGAAGTTGGATTTCACTTTGAAGATGAACTTCTACAAAAAAAAAAAAAAGGAATTTTTGTTGCAATATATATTTCTGGTTGGGCAAGAACAGCATATACAAACATTATTTTTATAATGTTTGGTAGGGAATATGATTTGCTATTAGGAGAGATGTTCATAGAAACATGTACACACACACACACACACACACATCTCTCCTACACACCTTAATCTCAATAGGTCAACCTAAAAAACTGTGTGAACACGTTTTAATTGTGTTTTTGCATATGTGTATTGCCATTTCACAATTACAGGCTGGCAGCTTCTGTTCCACCAGAGTAAGTCTGTACTTCAGTGTTCCTTGTGCAGAGGGAATTTTAAAATAGCAAATAGCTGCAGCCTTAACCTTGACTGTCTTTCATTCTCAAATATATATTCAGTTACATGTGCTGAGTGACTTACAATGGAGTGAGAAAAATTCAGTGACTTGACATTTACAGGTCCCAACAGACTCATTTATTTATTCAACAGAGTAAATATTTAGGCAGTAGAATTAAATTGGAAAATGTTTATCAAGCTTGAAACCACCTTTCCTTTAATATATAAAACATAAACCAAGAGCCCTTAACATAGAAAAATTTACCTACTAGTGTGCTCTACAAAGGACAGATTTAAATGTCCCACTAGATTTTCATTAGTCACTAGTTTGTTTTGAAAACTTCAGCCAATTTTTAGGAGAGTGCTATTGAAATAACACCTAATAAGCCATAACTTACATGCATGGACACTTTATCAATTGTTTTACATAATCTTATAGTTCAAGCAGTTCTCTGAATGTGTTTCCTCAAGGATCTAGTCTTAATAGTTACCACACCTGAATTCCATATATTTTTCTCATCTCACATAATACCATGTCTGTGTCTTAGAATCTAAATGGCTCAAAAACATTTATTATCATAACCTGAAGATAGATTCTTAAAGATGTAACTCAGAACAAAAGTAGCATGAGAATAGACAATGTTTTGGAGTATCTGCTTATCACAACATTTACAAGTATTGTCCCAAAAGTAAAGGTTCCAATGTTTCCCAAAACATAATAGTGCTATGAGAAAAGCAACAAAATGATGCAAATGATTTTTTTTTAATCTAGAAAAAAAGATATAATATTGCCATGATGCACACGCTATATAAACCTAATGTTTGCATCAGACAGGTAAAACAATGTACAGCAATTCCAATGTGCATGGACAAACAAGAAAATTTGTTGCATCAAAATGTGAGTATTGTCTTCTCATTCGTTCACTTAACTGAAGTGGGAAAACATTTTGATAAAAATTTATAATATGATAATAGATATCTAACTTTTGCTCAGATCAACCACCAACTCTCAGGGAAGCAGAAGTCAAGAGATCAAATTATATTGGACAAATCTGCTGCACAAAACCTCTTTAAAATGTTCAAAAGCAAAGATTTCGATATGAGTACAAAGGTTCACCTGACTCAAGCCATGGTAATTTCAATAGCTTCATATGATTGTGAAAGTTGGACAGTAAATAACCAAGACTGTAAAATAATTGAGGCATTTGAGTCATGGTTTTGGAGGAGAATGTTTAAAATACCATGAAGTGCCAGAAAAACGAACAAATCTGTGTTATAAGAAGTACAGCTAGAATGCTCCTTAGAGACCAAGATAGTCAGACTTTGTCTCTCATACCTCAGACATCAGAAGGGACCAGTCTCTGGAGAAGGACATCATGCTTAATAAAATGGAGAGTCAGTGTAAAAGAGGAAGACCCCCAACAAGATGGACTAGCACAGTGGCAGCAACAGTCCGCTCAACCGTAGCAATGATTGTGAAATTGGCACAGGACAGGACAGTGTTTTGTTCTGTTGTGCATAACGTCACTATTGAGTCGGTACCTACTCAATGGCACCTAATTACAACAACCGAAACTCTGGTAGTGTGGTAGTGGTGTGCCATGGAGTCGGCCCCGACTCACAGCGACCCGATATAGGGTTTCCGAGGCTGTAAATCTTTAGGGAACAGAAAGCCTCATCTTTCTCCCTGAGAACCGCTCGTAGTTTCGAACTGCTGAACATGAGATTAGCAGCTCTACTCGTAACTACTATGCTACCAGAGCTTCT
The DNA here is from genome assembly GCF_000296735.1 of Chrysochloris asiatica. NCBI lineage: Eukaryota > Metazoa > Chordata > Mammalia > Afrosoricida > Chrysochloridae > Chrysochloris > Chrysochloris asiatica. The sequence goes on along the minus strand of NW_006408609.1, from coordinate 5,421,183 downwards.
TTACAAATTGGGCTGCTAACTTCAAGATCAGCAGTTCGAAACTACCAGCTATTCGGCGAGAGACAACTGAGGCTTTCTGCTCCGGTGAAGATTTACAGCCTCGGAAACCCTAGATCCTGAACCAACTCCACGGCACATAACCACCACCACCACCACCACTACTATCAAGTTTAAAAACATACTTCTCTCATCTAAAGCAATTATTTAATATTTACATCAATACTGAAATTTTCAATTGCCTTTCCATAAAAATATTTTTTAAAGTTAGCCTGGTCCTTTAATATTTCACAAGTATTGGGGTTTCCCATAGGAAGGAAGGAAAATTGAAGGCTCTGAAAGGAGAGATAAAAGCAGGAAAAAAGGATACTACTTGCTGCTTGCTAGGTCTTTGGTTCACAGACTTGCCTTCCGTAGATACGAAATTAAGCACTTGTTAAAAAATCTCAAAACGCAATTTGTTAAGGATCGCAAGATGCAACCCCAGATGTACTAAACTAAAATCTCCCAAATATTTGCCTTTTTATCAAGAACCACCAAAGATTCTCATGGTTAGGCAAATTTGGAAAACAGGAGTAAACAAGTTGAACGCTTGTTTAAGCTAATCTTCACTAACATTTATATCATTTCCATAATTGCAGATATAAAACCAAAGTTTAAAAAGTTGAAATAGCATGCCTAAAAATAGAATCCAGACATTTGTTTCAAATCTTATAAAAGTATATCTATGTTTAATATGTTAATTTAAATACATCATTTTATAAAATATTGATATTTTTATGATGAAACTATTGAAATTTAACTTGTTACTGTGCTTTTGATTCCCAGAAATAGAAATAAATGTTTATTTTAACTAGCTAAATTACTGACTGGCTTCTCTATATTGTGATTTTTATTTATCACTTACATCCATCATCCATTTTGCTTCCACAAGTCTTTTGTTTAAAATAAAAACTCAGTTTACTTCCCTTATATATTCCTTTTCTGTGACTCCTACTCATTGCTTTGCCACACCTTTACCAAAATTGTGTTTCCAGTCTTAAAAGACGATTTAAACATTTTTTGCTAGGACTTTGAAGGTTTCTGTAATTTCTACATTGTTTCTGTTTTCAGTGCTGTGAGTTCTGAATCATGGTGACCCTGTAAAGGACTTCTGAGGCTTTAAATCTTCACAGGAGCAGAAAGCCTCATCTTTAGATCAACAGTGTTTTGTGAGACTTTCCAAATAACCCAAATAGAATGAAGCATAATTAACAATGAAAAATGCCTAGTCACGATGATAGGATCAGCTATTTTGGTTTAAAAAAGTAGTAAAATTTAAGTCGATAAATTTGAAATGAGACTGAGACTATTATGTTCATAAAACACTGGGGTTTATCTAAGGTGAAGTCTTTTGAGTAGCTTATTATCCAGCAAGAGAGCTCTTCCCACATTAAAAAAAAAGAGAGAGAGAGAGAGAGAGAGCTCTTCCCTCTCTACTTTCCTTCTTTATTCCAGATAACCTTCCTTCAGATGGAAAGGCATGTTTGGACTGGTTCTCTTTAGGATATGTGCTATAAACCAAATGAAAGAGTAAAAATTACTTTCTTCATTGCAGTGAAATAACAATGCTGACACCCTCGTCTCAGGTATGCCACCATTTCGTGTTGAAGTCTTGATAGTCATCTCATTAGCTGTTGAATGAATGAATGAGGTTTGTTGAAGTTCTGAACTACAGCCTATTTTCTAAGTATTTATGCTCCCATGTTAAGCCCAGAGAATAAAAATGAATTAAAAACAAAATAAACTCTGCTCACAATATTGTTTGTGATTTTTATCTCCCTGCTCTTCCTCTTGGCTCAAGTTCAGGCATCAAATTACACTGAGTATGCACACTTAAAATTCCAATTCAATTGATGCAACTCTGCTGTAGTAATTCAATCTAGAATGCTTTATTATATCTAGCTTGATATACTTGGTCTGTAGATTTTGCTTGTGAAATTCCAAGTATTTCAGAGTTTTCAGAAGTGCACACTTTACTACAACTTTCTAAAAGTTTCTAAAATGCTCTAAAAAGAGTTCTGCATGTTAATGCACTAGACTGTGAGGTCAGTTTGAAACTGTAAGGTGGGCGGTTCAAGTTCAACAGCTGTTCCTTGGAAACCCTATACAGGGTATCTATGAGTCAGAACCTACTCCAGGGCACTTAACAACAACAACATGTGGCAATTGCCAAGATATAGTTTATGCACTTAGAATTATTCTGAAAGCTGTGTGTTCAGTCTAATGCCAGGTCACAGTATAATTAAATGTCACATTTATACACATGATCAGATGATGAAGTTTAACTACAAAACCAAATCAAGAGATAAAAGCAAAATCCACTTGTGTCTTTTTTTTTTTTTTTTTGCATCATGCATTCACATGTGTTTTAAGGAATTTGCTGAGGATAAAACGTTTCTCTTTTTGCTACCTTTTTAATTGTTGGCATAATTGATATTCTTCCTTCTTTAGTACAATTCAGTCTTCCACCTCCTCTCCTAGGTCAGACTTTTACAGTTATCTCCATAGCAACATTCCGATCTAATAGGAAGATACATCTTCTGAATGGCTAGCAATACAACATTAACTGTTAGAACATAACATTTTTCATGTTGGAAGCATCTGGAATTCACAGCCAGCCAAGAGATATAAAAATGTCTCTAGCTCTTTAATAGTCACCCAAGACTGAGTTTTCCCGCTTTATTGGGATTCATTTACAAACAACTCTTATTAACCAACTATGTAACATAATAAACTAAGTGTTATTTCCACTTCAAAAAAAGAAAGAAAAGAAAGGTCTAATTTATAAGTGAAGTTGGTATAGCGATTCAAACTGCCCTTTGTAGAAAAGCGCACTTATGGTAGATTTGGGCCATATTACTAACCTTTTACTGGTGCACTAATGCTGTCTATTTACTGGCTGATTACGTCCTCTGGCAAAACTCGGAACTGTCTACTACTCTGGTGCAAACTAATCAGTTTTCAAAATTAGTTATTGATCTCAGATCCATTGTGGAGGACCAATTTAGTGGCTGGTTCATTGAGTACCAAAGTGGCACTGTTTGTGTGACTAGCAATGAAGTTTGAACAAATATAGTGTTTAAAGACTGTTTTCAAAGACAGTTTTCCATTGCAGGAATTGATAAATAAGAATATTAAAGAATGCTAAATTTCTTTCATTAGAAACTAATGAGGGAGGTGCATCTTAGCCTGTCACACTAAGTTATGCTTTTCATATATATATATATATATATATGTTATTCATAGCCTGAATTTTAAAAAAACACAGAGAATTATAAATCATAAAAAAGTCCCTCAGGAAAACATTTTCCCATATTTTTCAAATTTAGTATTTTATTTTGATTTATAGGAAAGTGGCTAAATGAAGTATTTAGTTTATATCTATATAGTGATTCTTTGTCAGTTGTATATGAAAAAATGTTTAAAAAACAGCACAGAAATAATTAGTACAAAGCAATTCAGTACCAAAATTATACTTCATATTTATGATAATTTAACAATCTTTTCCTATAGGAATTTGTTAATAGTTTGTTTGCAGCATATCTAGAGTATTAGAGGGAATTGAGATTTGACATTGTCTTCTGAATATCTCAGAGAAAAAAAAAATTATGAATTGTATACGCTTGGCAGTCTAACATTTGTTGTTATTGTTAAGTGCCGTCGAGTTTGTGCTCACCCACAGTGGCCCTGTACATGGTATTTGAGGAGCAGTTCGTAAGCTTGAATTGCCAACTTTGTAGATAAAATTGACTTTGCAATCCAGTGCATTAACCCACAGCACCACACCAGGACTCTGGCAGACAACCATAGAACAAAACAATTAAAACATTATCCCTTAGTTTCATGGATTGAAGAGTGTCTCAGGAGGGACCAGTCGCTGGAGGATGATATCATGTTTGGTAAGTTGGAGGGTCAGAGAAAAAGGGGAAGACCCCCAATGAGATGGATTGGCCAAGTAGCAGCATCAATGGACTCAAGCGTGGCAACAATAGTGAGGTTGGCCCAGGATCGGGCAGTGTTTCATTCTGCTGTGCATAAAGTCGCTATGATTCAGTACTGACTTGATGGCACCTAACAACAACAACAACAAAGGAAGCCCTGGGAGCCTCATGTGGCGCTGGAGGATCAGCATTGGGTTGCTAACCACAAGGTCAGCATTCAAACCCACCAGCTGCTGTTTGGAAACTATATGGGTTCGGAATGATTCACAACTGACTAGACAAAAAATTAACTTGATTCCAATCAGCATTGGATTGCTAACTTAAGGTTGGTGGTTCAAACCCACCACAAACCCACCAACAGCTCCAGAGATAAGATGAGTCTTTCTGCTCCAGTAAGGATGTACAACCTCAAAGACCCTATGTGGGATTGCTATGGGTAAATGACAGTGGGTCTGGTTGATTGGGGTTTGATGATGCAGTCTGGCAGATATATAATGATGGTACCACCACCCCTCCCCCCCCATGGTGTGTTCTGATGTAATTATCCTCTATTTGTGATGTGTTGTCAATTCCTAGCTCTATGTGTTAATGAGACAGCATTAGGTTTTGTTTGCTAATTTAATGAGACACAATAAAAGTGGTATGCAGCATCCTTACTTGGAACACAGTCCTGGGCAGTGGTGTGCATCACCTTTATCTTACAAGAGATAAAAGGCGAGAGAAGCAAGCAGCAGGGGGCAGAGTGCATCTTTTGGATGTAGGATCTCTGTGCTGAAAACTTCCTAGACCCAGGGGACTACTGATGCCTAACACATGGAGATCTCCAAGGAACACAGGGTCCACAGATGTGAAAGGAAACGAAGACCTTCTCCCAGAAGTAACAGAGACAAAGTCTTCCCTTAGAGCTGATACCCTGAATTCAGACTTTTAGTCTTCTAAACTGTGAAATCATCTATTTCTACTTGTTAACACCATACACTTGTGGTATTTCTGTGATAGGAGCACTAGGTAACTATGATACTGAGTTTTTTCATCAATTTGGCGCTCCTGAGGGAAAACTCAGATTGACTATGATGAAAAATCTATATGTTAAACTCCAATAGAACGTGTGTATTTTTATCTATAATTATCTTTGAAAATATATTCCACACAAGCAAGACAATAAGTGACAGCACTGTGGTTGCCCTAACTGAATCCACAGATGAAACTGCAGGATTATGTTTCTTGTGTTATGGGTTGTTAATCATTTTCCAATCACCTTGGCTTTCAAAAATGCACTTATTCTTTTCTCTCCCTCTCTATCCCTTTGTAAATACATATGTGTATAATAATGCATATAGTATTTCTGTGGTGATGCTGAAGGATCAGCACCGGCCTGTGAACTACAAGGTCAGCAGTTCAAACCCACCAGCCGCTCTTCAGAAACCCTATACAGGGTTGCTATGAGTCGGAACCAACTCAAGGGCACTTAACAACAAAAACAGCAAATAGAGTATATAACATACAAAGCTGCTCTGCAGGAGAAAGATGAGGCTTTCTGTTCCTGTAAAGATTTACAGCCTCGGAAACCCTCTACAAGATCGCCATGAGTCGGAACGGACTCCACGGCACAAAGCAACAACAAAAACAATCATTGTCTTACCGAGCCCTGGTGTGGTGCTACAGGATAAGCACTGGGCTGCTAATCCAAATGTCAATAGTTCTAACCCCCAGCTACTCTCAAAAACCTTATGCAGTGTCGCTAGAAGTAAAAATTGATTCAGTGGCATGCAACAAAATTAGTTTTTTGAATTTAAAATGTATTTGAAAGATTCTACATTATAGTTTGTTTGCAGCATATCTTAAGTATTAGAGGGAATTGTATTCGAGAGAAATTTTCAAATTCTCTAGGCCAAAGATTTAAAAGTATTTTAAGTGAAAAAGAGAAAAGTTATAGATTCATTTAAATATATACATGGAGGAGAAACCTCACACCCAAGTAAGACTGACCTTATATAGTGTTTCTGTGAATTAAGAATGTGTGAACAGCTCTCTAAGGTGCAAAGTTGATATAAATTCTGTTGGTTTATACATTGTTACAGAATTTTATAACTTAAGAAATCAATTTTAAATACTCTTATCATAACTTATTTTCAATACCTGAAAAAAGCAAAACCATACCACATTTTATATTTTACAGATAGGAAATAATATGCATAATTTTGGGAGCAAAGTTTTATAAGTAACAAAATAACATTAAATATTGTAGACTTGTTCAGGTCTTGACATTATTAAAATAAAACACTTCTACATGGCAAAAGGAATGATCACTTGTCCGAAAACCAGTAGTTTCTTTAAGATAGCCATTTGTGCATTCCATCATAGTTTGCACATGGAGATATCTCTACGTCATTGACACTGAGCACAATGAACCATTCTAGGAAAGTTCAGTAGAAATGATAATGTGCATTAATGTTACCACTCAGTTTCAGTCAGGTTATTTCTGTAGCTATGTGGTTTTTAACCTTAGCAAGTCATGAAAATCCTCAATGATGGTTATTAAAAGGCACATACATACCCTCCTGAATTTAAATTCCCATGGATATTTTAATAAAACAAACATGTGATTCTAATATACCAGGAAGGATTCACTGTCTTCACTGGTTTTTTGCAACTCAAATGGAAATGAAAAATGTGTCTTGGCATATGAAAACAACAAAGTTATTCATGTCACAAGTTTCATTTGTTAAAGATTTATCAGGTGCCGTGGTGTGGTGCAATAGCATAAGCATTCGACTGCAAGATTGGTTTGAACCGAGAGGTTGGTGGTTCAAACTTAGCAGCCTCTCCTAGGGAACCCTATGTAGGGTTGCTCTGTGTCGGAACCTACTTGACCGTAATTAACAACAACAACACATAAACTTTTATGAACCCTGGTAGTGTAGTGGATTACAAACTGGGCTGCTAATCACAAGGTCAGCAGTTAAAATCTACCAGTCGATCCGAGGGAGAAAGATGAGACTTTCTGCTCTGGTACAGATTTACAGTGTTCCACTGTTATTCATATTTACAGGGAAGATATGAAGAGGTAAAAGATTTGCATAGAGAATTTCAAAGTTAGCTCAAAAAGACAAAATCAAATATTATAATGAAATGTGAAAAGACCCAGAGCTAGAAAACCTAAAAGAAAGAACATGCTCAGCATTTTTCAAACTGAAGTAACTGAAGAAAATATCCAAGCCATGACTTGTAATAAGAGTTCTATGGGCAAAATATTGAATGACACAGAAAGCATCAAAAGATGATGGAAGGAATATACAGTCACTGTATCAAAAAGAGATGGTCGATATTAAACCATTTTAAGAGTTAGCATATAATCAAGAGCCAATGATACTAAAGGGAGAAGTCCAAAGTGCACTGAAAGCATTAGCAAAGAACAAGACTCTGGGAATTGATGGGAATACATATTGAAAACTTTCAATAAACTGATGTAACACTGGAGACACTCACTCATCTATCTATTCCATGAAATTGAAAAACAGCTACCTGGCCAACTGATTGGTAGAGGCCCATATTTGTGTCATTCCAAACAGAGGTGATGCAACAGAATGCAGAAATCATTGGACAATATCATTAATATTGCATGAAAGTAAAATTTTGCTAAAGATAAATTTAAAATGGCTGCAACAGTACACTGGCAGAGAACTGTCAGAGGTTTAAGTCAGATTCAGGCAATGACGTGAAACAAGGGATACAATTGCCGACATCAGGTGGTTCTTAGCTGAAAGCAGAAATTACCAGAAAGCTGTATGTTGTTGTTGTTGTTAAGTTCCTTCCAGTCAGTTCTGACTCATAGCAACCATATATAGGGTTTCCAAGGAGTGCCTGGTGAGTTTGAACCACACAACTTGCAGTTCAAACTGACTTTATGGTCAAGTGATTACTCTACTGTTCCACACACTATGCTTTATTGACTACACAAAGACTTTTACTTGTGTGAATCATAACAAGCTATGGGCAACATTCTTGAGAATGAGTATTCTTTAACACTTAAATGTGCTCATGAGGAACCTATACATAGACTAAGTCCATAGAGGCAGTTGTTCGAACAGAGTAAGGGAGCACTAAATGGTCTAAAATTAGGAGAGGTGTGCACCACAGTTGTATTCTTTCACCATATTTATTTAATCTGCATGCTGAATAAATAACTCAAAAACTTGTATATGAAAAAGAACATGGCATCAGGATTAGAGGAAGACTCAATAACAATTTTTGAAATGCAGATAATACAACCTTGCTTGCTGAAAGGCTTGTATACCTTACTTGCATGGTTGCAAACAGTCACTTGGTGGGAATTAAGAAGACTGGATAGAAAAGCTATATCAAGTAAATTCAAGGTACCACACTGTCTATCATCAATTTACATGTGATAACAAAGCAAGCTCATCTTTTTCCTCATATAATTTTGAAAGGTCAATATTACTATTGTTCCCAGTTTATTTTCCAGTGGTAAAGTGGAGGTAAGCACATAATGGAAAGAACATGGGTTTCAGATGCACACAGACCTAAATTTGAACCAAGTTTTGCCATTTTCTAGCTAACTGCCTTGAGCAAGTTACATTTTCAGAACCGAAGATTTCTCCTACATAAGTAGGAAACCTATTACCTCCCTGGCAGATTTAAGTTGTATATAACCCAAGATTCACAATCTTCACTGGCCAGTTGGTGCAAATACTGATAGGAACTCATCTCTTTTGTACCTTGATCCCATAGTTCCCCTCTAGAGTCTCACCTAAGCTACCCATGCTGTGTAAATCCCAACAGACAGTACTGCTACCCTTATGAAGAGTCGAACTGCTGATGCTTTAACTTCCTAATGAGAAACCATACAGTATTCTCTACATTTATGACTGAAACACAGCCACCCTAGATAGGAGAAAGCCATCCCTAGCATCAAATTGTTGCTTCATCTTGTTTCTCAGACACCAAAACATTCCTGTTTTTATATTTGTGTTTTGACAGAAATTCCTTAATAGAAACAGTATCTTTAGTTTATGACAAAATACTGTAAGAAATCATTCCATAGTCTGGCCCAGCATCATGTCCTTCCATTCTTGTGTCTTTTCCTTGTGATCCTCTTTCATCTTCCACAAACCTTCATAGAAGCCCTTTTCTCCCAAGCGAACTGGCCCAGCTCAACAGATCCTCCAGTTCTATGTCTGTGACACTACATCAGAAAGCACCAGGCCTGTTCGTATTGGTTGTTGGCTCATTTCTGGCACTTGTTGTATATGACATGTACAGTGATTCATGGTTACTTTCTTGATGCTAATTTATATAAGATCAGGAAGGTGAACATCCACTCTAAGTTTTATGAATCTAGATTATTTGTACTTATTCTCCTGTTTCCCATGTTAGAGTTGTGGCATCTAAATATGTAGATACCAACAAGCACTGCATGTACTGTGCACTGCCAGAGGAATGAACAACTCTATCTTGGAAAAAATTGAGAATGCTCTTTAGGAGTGAGGATGCTGAGCCTTTGTATACTTTGTACATGGTATCAGAAAGGAACAGTTCCTAAAGATGGGCATTTTGCTTGGTAAAGCCAGTGAGACAGGAAGTCCCTCAATGAGATGGATGGCACAGTGTCTGTAATGAAAGACTCAAAAATAGCAAAGATAATTATCCCTTCAGTCAAAGGTAGCCTAGGTGATGTTATTGTTATGTACCATCGAGTCAGCTCCAACTATGCTGAATGAAAAACTGCCTGGTACTGGGGCCTTGTAACTGTTACATGGGAGTCTGTTGTCTAAGTCATTGTGTTAGTCCATCTCATTGGGAGTAGTCCTCTTTTCAATTGATCCTCCATTTAGCCATGCATCATGTTCTTTTCCAGAAGCTAATCCCTCATTCAAAAAAGGAGCTCTGGTAGCGTAGTGGTTACGAATCGGGCTGAGAACCTTAAGGTCAGCAGTTCGAAACTACCAGCTGTTCCACGGGAGAAAGATGAGGCTTTCTACTCCCATAAAGATTTACAGCCTCAGAAACCCTGTCCAGGGTCACTATGAGTCAGAACCGACTTCACGGCACATAACAACAACAACAATAATCCCTCATTCGTGATAACATGGCCAAAGTATGAGAGATGATGTCTCGCCATTCTTTCTTTTAAGGGGCTTTCTGTATGTATTCTTCTAAAACAAATCTGTTTGTTCCTCTGACATTCCATGGTGCATTCAAAATTCTTTGCTTACATCATAAATTAAATGTATAAATTTTTGTCTGGTCTTGTCAATTCACCAACCAGCATTCACAAACATACGAGGTGATTGAAAATGCCATGGTTTAGGTTAGATTCACTTTAGCTTCCAAAGTGGCATCTTTGCTCTTGAACATTTTAAAGAAGTCTTTTGCAATAAATTTGTCCAATGCAAAGCATTCTTTGACTTTTTTACTGCTGCTTCCATGAGCATTGACTGTAGATCCAAGTACAATGAAGTCTTTGACAACTTAAATCTTTTCTCCATTTAACATAGTATTTTTTTATTGGCTCAGTTGTGAAGATTTCTGTTTTCTTTACATTGAGGTTTAATCCATATTGAAGACTGTTCTTTGATCTTCATCAGTCAGTGCTTCAAGTTCTCTTTATTTTCTACAAGCAAAACTGTATTCTCTACTTATTGAAGCTGTTAATAAGCCTTCTTCCTATTCTGTTGTGGCATTCTTCTTCATATAGTCCAGCTTCTTATATTATTTGTACAGCGTACAGAATGAATAAGTATGGAGAAAAGATACAATCCTAAGGTACACCTTTCCTGACTTTAGACTACACAGTAACCTTTTATTCAGTTGGATCAACTATCAACACTCATGGAAGTAACAGCCAAGAAATCAAACGACGTATTGCATTAGGCAAATCTGCCGCACAAGGCCTTTTTAAAGTGTTGAAAGGCAAAGATGTCAGCTTGAGGACTAACGTGTGCGTGACCCAAGCCATGGTATTTTCAATAACCTCATATGCATGTGAAAGCTGGACAGTGAATAAGGAAGGCCGTAGAAGAATTGATGCAGTTGAGTTATGATGTTGGAAGAGAATACTGAAAGTACCATGAGCTGCCAAAAGAACCAGTAGATTCATTTTGGAAGAAGTGAAGCCAGAGTGCTCTTTGGAAGCCAAGATGGTCAACCTTTGCCTCTCATACGTCAGACACATTGTCAGGAGGGACCAGTTGCTGGAGAAAGATATCTTGTTTGGCAAGATGGAGGGTCAGAGAAAAAGAGGAAAACCCCTAACAAGATGGATTGGCCAAGTGGCTACCTCGATGGACTCAAGTATGGCAACAGTAGTGAGGCTGACCCAAGATTGAGCAGTGTTTCATTCTTCTGGGCATAAGGTAGTTATGGGTCGGTACCAACTAGATGGCACTTAACAACCTAACATCTAGATATGATAGAGAAAAATCTAGAAATAAAGTTTTATGATTGACATTATCTCTTATTTTTCAGATTTCCCCCATGAATTCCACTGTGTGATTATATTATTCTGATGTTTAATCCACTCATATTTTCTCTTCACCTCCCTCTTATAGTCAAATTGTTTTCTTGAATCTCACATCTGATTTCCTGCCTCTTTCCATTATTCCTCATATTTTTCTGCACATATATTCTTCCTTGCTTTTAGTATTTTTTTCAAAAGACTCAACCGTCTTCTTATAGTAAGTAAAAACAATTGAATAATGTAGAATGTAAATATGAGCATTCTTTTGGAAATACAATAATTATATATTTGAAATTAACTTTATGTACACTACATATTTTACTTTGATACTGATGTTAGCTCTTGCCCTATTGACCTGAGACATCAAGCTCTGAATCTAGCAATGAAATTTGTCTATATAACTGAATTTTAGATGTAAAATGCATCCACTATTCATTTTTCTGCTCATTGTCTCTAATTTCTACCTAGTTTAAACCGCCCAACTCTATTCTTTAATCTCTCAACATGTGTTTCATTAATGATTTACTTTTTATTACTGTAGAAATTATTGTTTGTTTACTCAGTTCCAAACATGGTGCCTAAGAGTGAACAACTTTAAATAAATACATGCCAAAGGAGGAAGAGAAAAAATGTTTAAAACATTAAACTGTATAACTTGGAGTCAAAGCAACGTGTTGTGTCTCCTTGAAATATTCTCCTTATTTGGGAATAACTCTGAAATGTCTATTCTCAGTACAGTGATCATAAATAAGTACAGAGTATGAGTACATAAAAACAAGTATTCTGATCCGTTACCTCAATTTAGATAGTTTATCACTAAAATATAATCATTTAATCAATTTTGCACTTTTAGCTAACCCTTTTAAAACTACAATATAAAATAAATGTAGAAAAAATATCAAATGAACATTTCAGAAAGCATATAGGGTCACAATTGTGCATATCAAATGTATTCTTATACCTCAAAAGGGAATGAGCACCACAATGATATTGAATGAGTCTAGAGAAAGAACTCATTTTCTGCAGAATGAATGAAACTTCTGCTTCAGACCTGATTCCATTCAAATATTTCATAGAGAATATGGCAAACTTGACATTTGGCTTATAATCTCTATTCCCATTTTAGCACTATTTAAACTTTCACCAACAACAAAGCATTTGATTTTTATAACAAGTTTTTGTTTAAAAAAAAAAAAAAAATGTTGTTGTTAAGTGCCACTGAGTCAGTTCCAACTCATAATGACCCTGTATAGGTTTCCAAGGCAGATGGTGAGTCTGAACCATTGACTTTGTGCTTCAAACCGACCTTGCACTCTAGTGCTTTATACCACAGCATCATACCAGGACAATTTCAAAACTATCTCAAAGTTGGAGGGGAGGGACAAACCTGTAAAATATGCAATGTTTGCTTAAAAATAGTTGTTGTTAAGTGCTGTCCAGATAGGGATTCTGAGGCTTTTAAAAAGAGGCCACTGAGTAGCTATTGGACTCAAACCACCCACCTTGTGGTTCACACTTCAGTGATTATCTTATGGAGCCACCACACTCCCTATAAAATACAGTAATAAAAAATACTGTAATAAGCAACAGTAAAATAGTACAAGTAATTTTTATTCTATCCAGATTGCTTTTCCAAGTAGTCTTTGCAGAGAAAATATGTAAATCAAAAAGTCCTGAATTATCAAAACTATAAAAGAAAATGCTAGTGAAAATACTGGAAAAGCAAAAATGTTGAACAAAAAATATACGAGGAACAGTCAGTTAAACAAACAAATACCAGAATGGATTTCAGATTGTCATATGTATTCTCTCCATTCATTGAGGAGCAAATGGTCTTATGGCTAGTTATAATAAAAAGAGAAAAGACGAGTCACATCTCTCAAAGTGAAATGAACTTAACAAGGAAATCGGTTTAGAGTTCAACTGAAAAGACAGATATTGGATTAGAGAGTTTCTCAATAGAGGAAAGTTAAACAATGAAGTAAGACATTGTAGAATGTTCTTAGTGTGCTTTAGAAACTCAGGATGATCATTAAAAGAAAAATGGATAGTACTGGGGTTGACATCACATTGATTTCAATTCACATTAAGATTTGAATGATTAACCAAATTATTTGATGACCTTTTGAATTTCATCCAACTTTTAATATATCCGAAATACATCATCTGCATTGCCTTAGTTTTCATTTTAGTAAAATAATATGGTTTCATTAGATGACCAATATTAGTCATCCTTGTTCTCCGATTCTATTATTGTCTTACTCTGTAATCCTGGTACTTATTCCACATTATAACATAGCATAAATTCTAGTGTTTCCAGGTTTTTTTGGTGACAGATACCACCTAAAATATAGGACAGAAAGTACTTCATGATTAATAATTAGTTGTCCTTTAAACTCAGAGACCTAATAGTTACTAGCTTACTTCATCTATGACTGGAAGACATTTCCATGGGATACTTTGCAGTAATTATTACAAAGTTCTCATAATCTTCAATATTCAGCTGACACAAACATGTTTGCTGAAAATGAAGAGGATTTGAAGCACTTGAGGAATTAAATAAGGGATTGTTAAAAAAATGATTTTATCTATAAAGATGACTTAAAATGCAGACAGTCATGCTTTATTCATTCAAAGTTGTAGATGATACATATATAAGATTTATGGAGGCCCTAAATTGTTCTAGGGCACTGGTCTCAGAGCTTTATCTCTGTTTTTTGGTTTATTTGTTTTTTATTTGTGTGTGTGTTTGTGTGTATGTGTGTGTGGTTTTTGTTTGTTTGTTTGTTTGTTTTTTACATGTTTTCCTCATTTTAATATAAGAAATTGTGTCATAATGTAGTTAAGTAAAACTTCCCACGATCATCAGCTAATAAATGGAACAGCCATAACTTGAGACCAACTGTGATTTAAATCTTTCTATCATAATCTAGATAATGTGTTGGAAGATGGACAGCCAGAGTGCTCTTTGGGGGCCACGATGGCCAAACTTCATCTCTCATACATCGGACATATTGTCAGGAGGGACAAGTCACTGGAGAAGGACATCATGTTAGATAAGGTGGAGAGTCAGAGAAAAAGAGGAAGACCCCTAGTGAGATGGATTGGCAAAGTGGCAGCATCAATGAGCTCAAGCAAGGCAACAATTGTGAGGTTGGCCCAGGATTGGGCGGTGTTGTGTTCCTTTGTGCATAGGGTCTCTATGAGTTGGTACCGACTGACCGCACCAAACAACAATTATAATGTCTCTCTTTATGTCTAATATTGGAGTTACATCAGATTAAAGATGCAAATAATGCTAATATGAGAAACCATGTAACTGGTGAATAGGACGATAAGTAGGTGGTTTTTTTGTTTTAATAGGAAAGAACTTAGTTCTATTATTATACTATTTGGAATAAAATTCTATTTTTTCACATGCCAGCTTTTCACTTCAACCTAGTCCTTCTACCTCTCTTTAATATTCTTTTCCTTATTGGTAAAATGAGGCAATAATAGTATTTCAATCTTAGAAGACTTACAAGGATTAAAAGAGAAAAAATGTCAAGTGCATGGTAACCTGTGAAGCAATATTACCTATAATTTTTATGGATCAGAGAAGACAAGGTTTAAAGCATAGGGTACAAATTTCATCTACTCATCACAATTTTGCTTGAGACACCTTGGCAATAAGGTTTTGTATTAAGTTCAGTTACCTTTCTTTTATATGTCCAACAGAGTGAAAATATTTGCATGACAGTTACTATTTATTGTCTATTCTGTTAAAGCCCAAACAATGTGCTGTGCACTTTGAACACAACACCTTAATCCTCATATAAAACTTTTAAGTTACCTCCTTTGTGCCCGTTTTATAGCTGGGACTACTGAGGGATATAAAGACAAAATCACAAACTAAAATCTACACCTACATACTTAGTACAATGGCATAGTCTAGAAGGACATAGAAAGACTATCTTCCTCTTAAATGTACATGATGTATTGTTAAATGTTGTCAAGTAGGTTCTGATTCATAGCGACCCTGTATGAGGTTTCCAAGGAGCAGCTCCAGTGCTTATCCTACAACGCCACACCAAGACCCCCTTATTTACAGGTAAAATCAGTGTTTAATCAGTTTAATGGTAGAAGGTGGGTCCCAAGAGTCTTGTTAATAAGGTTTGGAATCTGAACAATATCTCTCATGTCTTCACTTTGAAAGATATACAGATAGTTTATTTGTTTGTTTGTAATTTTCCTATTACTTTGAGTAAATTAGAAGGTGTTTGAGAGAACCTGTATACTTAAGTTTTTCATTTGCATTCAAATATATAAATATTTAGAACTATTTCTAGATCCAATAATGATGGAAAGAGAAATATTCTATTGAAAACTACTGAGAGTAATGTCCCTCCTAGAATATGTGGGAGATGTGATATTTTGAGGATGGGTCTGGTAGGGGTGCCATACTCATATAAAATTTATCATATCACTATATGTAGGTATGTGACCCAGAAATTATCTCAGACATTTACATTTAATCTTAATACATATTAAAATCATATAGTAACATACTGTGACACTCTCAAAATGATGTAATCAACATGTCTTTTGAGAAAACAATGCATCAACATAGAATGCATAAAAGTAATAGTTAAATAAGTTTTTCTTAGGTTCTTCTGATATAGACACATATACATACACGCATATGAAATTTGAATGACAGAAAAACAGATATTCTAAGCACATGCCAATGTTTTAAGGCAATGATTTAAATTTTACATTGTTCCGAGAAGAGTATTTAAATGTATTTCTTCTTGTTCGACCAAGTTCTTTAAATGTCAAATCATGAATACTTCTCTTATTTATTTATTTTAGCAAATTTGGGCATGATAGGCTATTATATACAAGTTTTCATCAGGTTCATATTGTTGGCTAGAGAATCATCATAAATATTAAATTTCATCAATGATTGATAGATACTTTCAGTAAATACATGACACTATTCTATATAGATTTTTTTTTTTTTGGACAAGGTTTATGTTTGGGCTTTTTTAATCTTTCAGTATTTATATTTTTCCAGGGATTATATATCCAATGTTCTCATTTTAAAAAGTTAATTCAGTGACAGCTGCATGGTTGTATAATTAGTCTCAGTTTTATTCTACCCAGCATGCATAGCTTTTCATTAATTTATGTTTTAATTTAGGTAATGTGTATCTGGATTCTACAGCATTTGGAGACTTATATATTTATTAAATAAAGTCTTGAGTCAAGTGAGTGATATTCCCTTAACTGTTTGTAAAGTGAAGCTATCAACTGATTCAATGAGCTTTGCAAATAAGTGAAAATAGCATAATTCAGTAAGGTGGCTAGAAAGATTGACCTTAGGTATTGCAGATTTTAAAATCAATTTCTTAAATGTGTTAAATATAAAAGCTTCAAAGTATTCCTTATGGAAAATAATAAACTTTAAAATGTAATGGCTAATTGAAACACCAGGCCCCTTTTGTGTGAATATGGCTTCCCTCATTACACAAAACTAGAAATTGGATTGGACAGCAAGGCACAGAGAGGGACTTTGAGAGACTAATCTTTGTTGCATGAGACTCTAAGCTTCAGTAAATTGTTTCAATAACCTAATTTTATTATTTCTAGAGAAGCTGACACACATTCTCTGTAAGTGCCAAAGAGCCATGAAACCCAGCAAACTGTATATTTGCTGAATCATATATCAATCTTGGAAGAGATTTGTTAAAAAAAAAAAAAAAACTTGCAAGGAATATATTCAGCCTCAATTGTATATCCTCTGTAGGCCACATGCTGACTTTCTCTCTTGATTTCTACCCTTTTAGCTTTCTCCTTTATGTTTTTTTTTTTTTTTTTTTTTTCCCTCTAGTTATATAGAGAGCATTCTAGGCTCTAATAATGAGTGAAAAGATTTATTATAAATTATTGGGGGATTTGGAGATATAACAAAGAAGTTGTATTTTTAAAAAATAAATAAAACAAATGGATACAACCAATCACATCAAAAAGAGGTGTGTGTGTGTGTGTGTATGCTTGCTGGTGCTAGAATTTATTTTTTTAAGCAGACACTTTTTCTTTGAAAGTCATTGTATCATTAATTTTTAAGAATATAATTATAGCAAGTGTTATAAGGGAACCTTGCAAATCTCTCCAAGGGGACAAGAAAAAACCAACATAGTTCAAAAGTTCAAGATTCAAAGCTTCAAAGTGTGAGCACGGAAGAAAGGCAATCCCTCAGGGACCGCTATCATTTTCTTACATTCCCACCAATGTTTTGCTGGTTTGTTCTGAAGGACCATTCTCCACAGACCCCTTATTACAATTTCTGCTTTGACTGGCCAGGGTCACTTGAAACTTGTGTTAGAAGACAAGGTATTTATCCACGTTGTCATTTTCCTTCTTTGTGGCCAGATAATTAATCACTTTCTCAAGGGCCTAAGTCTACCATTTCCTTTACTTTCGGGAAAGGAGACTTAAAGAAAATGCCACTGTATGACCACAGCTTATTCTTTAAAAAGAAATGTAATGTATCATTTAAAGAAAGAAAATTACCAGGAGATAATTTTAGACAGATTTTGGTTATTTAATGCATATTTGAGAGGTGACTTCATCCCAAGGACAAATCAAAACTCAAAGTACCCTTCTAACCATGATGAAAAATTAATGTCTTCATAGCAGTGAGTCTTGTGGCCTGGCTAGGTAACAAACATTTGATTGGCTTCCGTTTTCAGGAATTTACTAGCTGGAAAAGGGCTAGATAGAAACAGATAGGCAAGTCTTTCCAGGAAACAAAACAGTTAAGATGCATGAGAATGAATGTCTAGTTCAGGCAAAGAGTTGATGCAGAAATGTCAGTGTTAGCGTGTTAAATTACTCAGTTGTGACATTCAATAAACCAATACCAACCTACTAAAAATAAAAATGTGGATTTAGTAATAGATAATTTCTAAAGAATAGATTTATCACGTTAATACTTTATGTTGTGGCGCTGTGGGTTAATGTGCCAGACTGCAAAGCTGTTTGAACTGTACGGTCGGCGATTCAAACTCACCAACAGCTCCTTGGAAACCCTATACAGTGTCGCTATGGGTCGGAACCGACTCAACGGCACTTCCAACAACAACAACAATACTTTATGAGTCATTTTCTTTGCTCAAATTGTTTTAATTGGCCAAAAAAGTTATGAAATATGTATTTTCAATATTCCTATTTTATATGTTAAAAAAAAAAAACTAATAAGAGAAGAGTTAAAGAACTTCGAATGTTGTTTCCATTAAGAGCCATAGCGTCAGTTCCAACTCATAATGACCCTGTATAGGTTTTCCAAGGAGCAGCTGGTGAGTTTGAACTGTTGACCTTGAGGTTCAAATTGACCTTATGACAGAGTGCTTATCCTAAAGCACCATACCACGATTATTATTATATATTTATTAAGCTGATAACCCAGTATTCAAGTTCACGTCAGTTTTTTTTCCTCAAAGCCATATTTTTCTTATTATACTATGACGTTCTGCTTCATAGCGACCTTGTATACGGTTTCTGAAGCTGTAAATCTTTAAGGGAACAGGAAGCCTCATCTTTCTTCTGCAGACCAGCTGGTAATTTTGAACTGCTGACCTTGGAGTTAGCAGCCCAACTCGTAACCAATACACTACCGGAGGTCCTTTGGAAACACTCTTTGTTTGTTATTAAGTGTGTCAAATCGGTTCTGACCCATAGCGACCCTGTATAGGGTTTCCAAGGAGCGGCTGGTGACCTTGAGCCACCAACCTTGTGGTTCAAACGACTTTGCAGCTCAACATATTAACCCACAGCGCCATACCAGGACTTCCTTGGAAACATTATACAGGATTTATTCATGGAGTTTTGACTTCATGGCATTTTATCAACAATAACAATACTTTTATGGTGGTCCAGTGTCTCCATATCACTGGACTGTGACCACAGGATCAGCGGTTTGAACCCACCAGCTGTTCCCTGGAAAAAAACAAGAGGCTTTCTGGTCCCACAAAGATTTGCAGCCTCAGAAACTCTTTACAGAATTGCTATGAGTCAGAAGCAACTTGACAATTAACAACAACAACACCTTTATAAGCTGAGTTGGTATACTCATAATTCACCAGCAATTTGGGAACACTAAAATGATAGATTTTTATATATGAAATGATGCCATGAAACACAAAGAATAAATGTGCATTTTATAAAAATGATTACTGCTTCCACAATAAAAAAATCACATACTGTGAATGTGTTGCTGTATTTTCAACTATCTAAAGAATTCCTCAAATCAGTTATTTACTTTAGACACGTAATAGTTCTAAAAACAGAAATCGAAAAATGTAATACATTTTTGCATGTGTTACTATTTTGGAGGCACATTATTGAACAAAACAAGAAGACACTGGGTTCAATTAAGAGACAATTAATTTATCTCAATTCAACAAATTATTGTGTTCCAGACCTTTTCTAGATGCTCAGTTAGAAAGTTCAGCAAGGTGAGAGTGGAGTGCAGATGGTGTCGAAGTGAACAGTACATCACTGGGCAACTAAATCACAAGGTTGATTAGCCTGTTGTACTAATCATCTCCTTGGAGTCTGGGGATGGCACTGCAGGATAATGCACTGGATGGCAAGGTCAGTTTGAACAGTAAGGCCAGCAGTTCAAACCCAACAACCACTCCTCAGAAACCCTAAACCGGCTTGCTGTGGAGTCAGAACCAACTCTACACCACTTAGAAACAACAGCAAACATGTCCTTATTGAATTTTGTTTTGATGAGCACCTAAATGGAAACTCTAACAATTCAGTACTTGACATCTGACACTTCAGTTTCCCATATATCCTAACGTGTTGTTGTTGTTGTTATTGTTGTTGTTAGGTCTCCAATATCCTAAGTAGAGACTATGTTCTTCTTTCAATCTTTAGTTCAAGAGCTCCAGGGCTAGAACTGCTAATGCTATAATACACTCTTAAAAGGAAATTGCTGTAGGAACTCTCTTTCTTGCCCAATGAGCTATAAAACAACAACAACAAAAAACCTTGTTAAGTTTCCGGAGACTCGCCACAAAATTCTCCCTGCTTGTTGGTCTAATGCTTGCAAAGCATTTCGTTTTAGATAATGAGTCACTTTTCCTTACCTGCCTTTCAAGAAGTGTATTTATTTGGATTGATTTCCTTTGTTAGTTGAATATTTTGTTTTTAAAAGTCTCATTGATCTGGAAACTAGTTTGCTAGTTCTGTCTGATTTACAATTATTTTGAATATATAGAATGCATATTATATACATAAATAATACTTTTGTTGTTGTTGTTGTTTTTAAGTGCCGTTGAGTCAGTTCTGACTCAAAGACCCTGTATTTAGTTTCCAAGGAGTGTCTGGAGAGTTTGAACTGCCAACCTTGTGGTTAGCAGTCCAGTGCTCATCCTACAGCACCTTTGCAAAATAAAAATATCACATGGTAACAGGTAAGATAAAGAAATTTAACATTTCTTTTTTTCCTTCTTTTTCTTATCCTCAGAATTTGTCCTGTACTCAGTGCTATTTAATATAGAAATTGTATCTCACAAGTTACCAGAACATATGTCCAGCTATGTGGCCTTGCTCTGTGGACTCCAGAGCTTCCTTTCACAGGAAGAAAAGGCCCAATGTCAGTTCTACTTAGGCCAGCAAATTGAATATCCTCCAGATTCAACTCCCTTCTCTCTTCCTTCACTATTTTAATTATTTTCCTGAACCTCATTACTCTATTTGGGCTTCTAGAGTCCCCACTCGTTTATCATCCCCAGTACAAATGAGAAAAGTTCTGTGACAATGATTTTCCCTTTGCCTCAATCACATTCATGCCAACAAATTATGATCACTAATTGTATACATGGAGACCTGGTGTGGCATTGTAGGATAAGCACTGGACTGCAAACCACAAGGTTGGTGGTTCAAACTCACCAGCTGCTCCTCGGAAACCCTCTATAGGGTCAATTGGAGTCACAACGGACTCAATGGCACTTAACAATAGTAACAATTGTATACATATATTTTTACCATCTCATTTCACTAGCTTTAAAGATCCCTGGGGAGTGCTAGCAGTTTACACTCATCTACTAACCTAAAGGTTGGAGGTTTGAACCTACGCAGTAACACCATGAAAGAAAGGCCTAGAAATCTATTTCTATAAAGATTACAGTCAAGAAAATCCTACGGAGTACTTCTAGTCTATAATATTAAGGATCGCTGTGAGTCAGGACCAATTCAATGGCAATGGATCTGGAGTTTTCTTTGTTTTTTGGTAATATTGTTGTTATTGTTTTGGTAATATGAAATTATTACATACTATTAGAGACATTTCCATAAGCTATGAGAAAGACAGAACAATATTTAGACAGTTACAAAGATCTGTATCTGGCTCTAAAGTTATGCAGCTGCTTAAGGCTGTTTTAGTTGTTGTAGCGTGCCAGGTTCTGAAGGGATGTAAAGGAGGTTGCACATAGCTGTTTTCTTTTCTCCCTGACTTGATCCTGGATAACTTGAAAATGACTATTCTACTTCTGCTCTTCGCCACCATGCCAGACTGGCTCACTAAGATATTTCCAAATCTATTCACTATTACACTGTTTCCCCTTGTCATGATTCCATCCTAGATCACTTTCCTTTCCTACTAAGGATCATCATAGTATCTTCCCCAGCATTGAATAGCTACGCTCTCATAGCAAAATCGCTTCTGGTATTTATGAATGTGGTTTTCAGTTGGACATGTTAGTTACTATCAGTCATCTCCGGCTTTCCAGCAACCCCACCTAAACAGTACTGCACTGTCATCATTATTGTCAGTGTGCCTGACTCCACTGTTGCAGCCACTGAGCATTTTGAGTGCCTTCTAGCACCATGTCAAACAGTCCAGAGTGTTTTCATTGGCTAATTTTCAGAACTAGATCACCAGGCCTTTCTTCCTTATTGATATTAGTCTGTAAGTACCCATGAACCCTGTTACATGGGTGACCCTGCTGGTATTGGAAATACTGGAGATATAGCTTCCAACATTACTGTAACATGCATCACCACAGTATGACAAACTGACAGGCAGGTGGTAGTTAGTTGGCCTATTCTAGTATACATATCAAAGACATATATACATATAATCGCTTGTATGTATGTATATGTTTGTGTGATTTAACCCTTAAAAACAGGATTCAATATAGATATGTAATATGAGACATGTTGTTCTTAAGTGTCATTAAGTTGGTTCCAACCCATAGCGACCTGGTATAGGGTCCAAGGAGTAGCTGGTGAGCTTGAGCTGCTGACCTTGTGGTTCAAACCAACATTGCAGTCCAGTGCATAAACCCACAGCGCCACACCAGGACTCAGCATATACATTTACCATTTCTGTTTTATGGCTCTTACTTTCCCCAATTCATCACTATATATCTGTTTTAATCTCCAAGGTTCAGAGTCTTTCCCATTACAAAACTTCAGTGAACCCTGATGAAGGTATGAATATATACCTTTCCCTTGACTTCTAGCCCCAATGGTTAGGTCCTAGGGCATATAGACTGAACTGTATCTGATGACCACCTCCTCCCTATTTACCAACAATTGATCAGTAGCACAATCTCTGTACTTGTTGTGTAATAAAGAAGTTGGTTTGGCTCTTTCACACTGGTTTCTGAAAATAACCCAATCAATCAACACGTCTCTGTTTTCCAAAACAGCAGGACATTGAACCTTATCTTCCTCAAGGTAGATGAGAATTTTACTATTCAGATGGTTTATTACAGATGACTAAATAAAATCAATGGAGTCCTGGTTTGGCACTGCAAGATAATGCCCAGGAGTGCAAGCTTAGTTTGATTCTCAGATCGGTGGTTTGCACTCACCAGCCACGTCATGGAAACACTAGGCATGATCGCTATTAGTCAGAACAAGCTCGATGGCACTTAACAACAACAACAAATCAGAACAGACTTGATGTCACCTAACAATGAGTATTACTAAATAATAGGAATAAATACTGAGTTCTTTCTTTTTCTTTTTAGCTGCAAATGAATTTTCATACAGAATCAAGATGGACGTCATAGAAAATGGAAAAATGAGAACATATTTTAGCTGCCTAAAAATACACAGTCAATTGCTTTTCTGAATGCTCTTATATGTTGTTGGCTGGTGGGTTTGAATTGCCGAGCTTGTGATTAACGGTACAGTGCTTATCCTACAGCACCACATCAGTACTCCTAGTAACCCTACGTACAACTGTGCCATCCCTCACAACTGTTGTGATGTTTGAGCCCATTTTTGCAGTTACTGTGTCAATATACCATTGAAGGTCTTCCTCTTTTACACTGATACTCTGCTTTACTAAGCATGCTATCATTCTCAAGGACTAGTCCCTCCTCATATGATGTCTAACATAAGTAAAACAAACTGTCAGCATCATTGCTTCTATGGAGATCTCTATTGTACTTCTTCCTAGAGAAAAGTGTTCATTGTTCTGGCAGTCATTGGCATATTCAATATTCTTCACCAACGCCATTATTCAAAGGCATCAATTCTTCTTTAGTCTTCATTATTTATTTTCCACCTTTTGTATACATATACGCAGATTGAAAATAAGTCCTCAAAATGACATCTTTGTTTATTTAGCACTTTGAAGAAGTATTTTGCAGTAGATTTGCCCAATGCAATATACCATTTGATTTCTTGACTGTTGTTACTGTCCTGAGTGTTGATTGTTTAAAAGTAAAATAAAACCTATAACAACTTCAATCTTTTCTCTGTTTATCGTGATGTAATTTATTGATCCATTGATGAGAATCTTAGTTTTTTTTTTTTTTTTATGTTGAGGTATAATCCATAAGAAAGTCTCTGATCTTCATCAATAAGTACTCCAAGACCTCTTCACATTCAGTATGTAAGGTTCTGTCATTGGCATATCACAGATTGTTAATGAGTCTTCCTCTAATTCGGATGCTGCATCCTTCTTTGTATAATCTAGCTTTTCAGATTATTTGTTCAGAATACAGACTGAATAAATATGATGAAAGGGTACAACCCTGATGCATACCTTTCATGAATTTAAATCATGCAGTGTTCTCTTGTTCTCTTCAGAAGACTGCCTCTTGGTCTATGTACAGGTTTCCTAGGTACCCAATTAATTGTTCTGGAATTCCCATTCTTTACATGCTATCCATAATTTGCTATGATCCACAGTCAAATATCCTTGTATAGTCCATAAAACACAGATAACCATCTTTCTGCTATTTTCTGCTTTCAACCAAGACCCATCTGATGTCAACAATAATATCTTTCATTCCATGTGCTCTTTGAATCTGACAGTTCCTTGTTGATGTATGTTCTTGGATCTTTTCAATAATTCTCAGCCTTGCCGCTCTCTAGGGTTCCTCAGACTACAGGTTGGAAAAGATTAATTTAGAGCTCTCTAACTGACTGCTTTTTGTTACCTATCTTGGTATAACATTTTATACAATAACTACCAAATTGCTGTGGTTGCTTATTATATTTCCCCCAAAATTGTATTTTATTACTATGTTCTAAAGGAAACCTTTACTTTTAGTCTTACAAAGTCTTCTGATTCATGAGACTGTTAAATTCTTCTCTTTAAGTGAAGTTTAAGTGTTAACGCACCAACTGATTTTGAAATCCACACATTGTTTTTGATTAAGCCAGTTTTTTGTAACATTTAAAAAGAAAATTATGGTTTCAAACTATTTCCCTCCAAGACTGTCTTTATAGACATGCTTTAAATTATGTATTGATTGATTATACACTTGAAAGTATAATATACATACATATATATATAATCATAAAGTCTGCTAGGAGTCCTAGTGTGACGCTGCAGGATAATGCACTGAACTGCAAGGTCAGTTTGAACTTCAAGGTTGGCAGTTCAACCTTACCAGCCGCTCCTTGGAAACCCTCTACAACACTTACCAGCAACAACAAAGTATGCTGGATCACATAATTGCATCAATTTGACAATGGAATACACACTTCTAAAGCTGATAAGCAATAAATTCCCATATAGAATTTTACCTGGCATTTATTTTAATTTTTTTTTTTTTTTAATAACCATATATTAGGGTCAAAATGTCTTTTTTGATCGTGGAGTTTTTATTAGCTTCGTTTGAAAAAATGAAAATAAGTAGAAATTTAGAGACAATATAAAGAGTTACTTCATAAGAAATTCCTATGGATCTACTTCTGAGAAATCAGCCATTGGACACTCTATGGAATACAGTGTCCATAGACTCTAAGACACATGGAGTCTCCTTAAATCAGAATGAACTAAATGGCAACAGGATTATAAACTGACTATGTGTCTCAAATATACACGCTGAAGCCTTATTTCATAAAATCCTAAAAGAGAGGAGTATAAACCAAAAGAATGTAACTACAGTTTGGCAGCTAATATACAGAACAGTCATTGTTTTCCAGGTAAATAAATATGGACCAATATGGAGCTAGAGGATTAGCTAAATGTTATGTTTTAGAGGTTATACCCCAAATACCCACAATATCAGACTCACTGTTTTTCAATAATAGATTTTTTTCAGATTAAATAACATTTTTATATAAGCATACAGAGAGGTAAGCAGTGCTATCCATTGTATGCTGTTTAAATCATTAAATAGAACATAGAATATGCTTTCTAAGCCATGTTGGAGTGCAGTACTGAAATCTTGTATTCTCTACTTAACCTTTAGGTTGGGTTTTAGTATGATCATTGAAAGCATTACATGGCATGACTGGTAAGTAGGTTTACATGTGCCTTGAATGGTAACACTTTATAACTATTAGTAAGCTTGTCTACACACTGTAACAGGACACATAATGGCCCTATTTATATTGATTTCCATTGAATTACATGTGTTTTTACGCCTTTCAAGTAGTTGAAGTGAATGAATCTTCTGAGAACATAGAGAATGCTTTAAAGAGTAAAAACAAACAAAAACATTCATGCTGTTTTGTAAAGCCTATTGATGATAAGGATTGTATAGCTGTGAGCTTCATGTTGAATTTAAAGATGATTAGTGATTTCATCTTAAGATATTTCTGAAAACAAACGCATAACAAATTATTCCATCAGAATATAGATTCAGTGTTCATTTGAATAACAATATTTGCTACTAAACTACACAAGGTGCTGCAGATTTTATTTTGATGCCTGCAATTGCTATTCATGCTAGAAATGACATCCCCAAGTAAATGCTTTCATGCAAATGTGAAAGTGAAGCCAAATGCCAGGCATGAGAGTAAGCAGTACATAAATTAGAAAAGGTCAAACTAGTGCAGCTAATCTCATAAAAAGAAGCCCTGTGTGGTTCAATAATTTTGGCAGCTCACTACATAGATGTTATGTTTTCCACCAGTTTCAAATTCACTGTACATTGTGGATTGCATTATAGCAAGTGTGTCTAATGAAATTTCATAAACAGAAATGTGATTCAATAAGGAGTAATAGTGTAATAATCAACCTTTGTTATAATTCCTGAAAATCCTAAATAATTTTGTAGGAGGGTAGATGGTAAATATTTTTTGGCATCAAAAAAATGCTCTCAATACATTTTTTTCACCATAAAAAAAAATAACAAACCCACTGTCATTGAGTGAATTCTGACTCATAACAACCCTATATATGATATTGGTTGTGTTAGTGTTGGTGCAGTGGTGTTTTAACTGCCATCAAGTTGGTTCTGACTCATAGCAACCCTGTACTGGATTTCTGAAACTGTAAGTCTTTGCAGAAACAGTCAGCCTCAAATATTTTCCAGCAAAGTGACTGGTGGGCTCAAGCCTTAGACCTTATGATGTGCAGTTCAGTGCTTATCCTACAGAGATACCATTCTTTATACGATAAAAGTGGATAGAAATCTAAAAATGATTTTGGTTATGTAAAGTTATAACAGATGTGCCACCACTGTCATCTGTCAATTTGTCCTATTTTGTTGACTTAAGTTTCGTTACAATGCTGGAAACTATGCACCAATATTTCAAATACCAGCAAGGTCGTCCACGTGGACCGGTTTCAGTGAATTTGCCAGACCAAGACAAACAAGAAATATCTAGCAATGTACTCCAAAACTCATTAATGAGAACTCTATGGATCACAACAGATGAGTTCCATAAATTAGAAAGCTCTCAAAATACAGTAGCTAAAACAATGGACTCATGCCTACCAACAATTGTGGAAATGGTACACTACTGGGCAATATTTCGTTCTGTTGTAAATGATGTTGCCATAAGTCAAGGAAAAGTTTGGCGTTATTATAATAATGTCTTATAAGACATTGTTTAGGGCTGCTTAGAAAAGTATAATATGCTGTATAAGAGCAAGCTTTGGTTTACTTAAAAATCCAAACTGCTAACTTCTATTTATTTTTAAGTTCATTATTAAAAGTCTGAAGTACAATGCTGTTAGTATAAGAATAGTATCCATATGCCTCAAGGAAGACCATTTAATAAGATTATTATTCAAATTTATGCTATAGCCACTAATTCCAAAGATGAAGAAATCAAAAGTTTTAACAATTTCTGCAGTCTGAAACTGATCAAACATTCAATCAAGAAGTACCTATAAAACAAAAATGGGGGAGTAGTTAATCTTACAGTGCAGAAACAGAGGACCCTAGCACCATAAAGGGAGAAGAGCATGAGCGGAATGTGGGATCCTATCCAGAGAAGCAGCGACACCAGAGATGGAGACAGAGATGAGGACATAGAGAGAGGGGGAAGCTCAGGACTCTAGACTCATGGAAAGAGAGAGATTGAGTGCTGGGGGCCAGTAGGCAGGCTTGCAGAATGTGCCCTTTGGTTGTTTAAATGACGATGTATTCCTGAGTGTTTTTGTGTACCCCTCCAACACAAACAAACAAACAAAAAAACAGAATAAAAACAAACACTGCTGAATGATGATGCATGGAGGAAATTGTAATCATTGCAATGAAATAATGGTGTAAAGCTAATGTTCTCCCATGTAAACTATCATTCAATTGACAATAAAAACATAAAAAAATAAAAAAATAAATAAAGAAACATGAATAATTACTAGTGATGGGAATGTTGGAAACAAAGAAGTATCAATGTTAGAAAACATGGCCTTCATAATAGAGACAACACTGGAGATTACATGACAGTATTTTGCAAGACTAGCAATTTATGCACTGCAAATTCCTTTTTTCAACAGCAAGTTAAAGCTGAGGAAAATTAAAACAAGTCCATGAGAAGCAAACTACAGTCTTGAATAAACTTGCTTCATTAAACACTAATGGCTGGAGATAAGACATAAGATCAATAACATCATATGTGAAGAAAGAAAAGGGACATTAAAAAGATAGGAAAGAAAGAAAAGACCAAAATGGATGTCAGAGATATTCTGAAACTGATACTTGAACATGTTGTGGTTGTTGTTGTTGTTGTTGTTAAGTGCTGCCAAATCAGTTCAGATTCATAGCGACCCTGTATAGGGTTTTTGAGGAACAGCTGATAAGTTTGAGCCACCAATTTTGCAGTTCAAACCAAGCTTGAGGTTGAGTGCTTATCCCACGGCACACATCAGGACTCCTACACTTGAACAAAGAGTCGTTAAAGTAAATAGAATAAATGATGAAGTAAAAGATTTGAATGGAAATTTTCAAAGTGCAGATTGAAGAGACAATGTATTTCAATAAAATGTACAAAGACTTGAAGAAAGAAAACCAAAAAGGAAGTACTTGTTCAATATTTTTCAAGTTGAAAGAACTGAAGAAAATTATCAAGCCTCCGGTTGAAATATTGAAGGATTTTATGTGTGAGCCACAAGGTCAGCAGTTCAAACCTACCAGTTGCTTCTAGGAAACCTTATATAGGGTCGCTATGAGTTTGAACTACCTCAACTGCACAAAAAATTGAATGACTCAGGAGTATCAAAAGAAGGTGGAAGGAATGCACAGAGGTACTGCACCAAAAAGAATTTGTAGATGTTCCATCATTTCAAGGGGTTGCATCTGATTAAGAACCAAAGATACTGATACATGGAATGAAGGCTATCATTGCTGATGTCCAATGGATTGTGACTAAGAGCAGAGAATAACAGGAAGATGTTTGCCTTTGATTTGTGTGTGTGTGTGTGTGTGTGTGTGTGTGTGTGTGTGGTGTGGTATAAAGTCTTAAGTTTAGGACTATAGCTACATCTAAGCTAGGCCTAGAGTCCTGCTGTGGGACTGTGTAGGATAGGCACTGGACTGCTAACCACAAGGCCAGTGGTTCAAATCTACCAGTCACTCCTTGCAAACCCTATACATAGTTGCTGTGATGGGGACTGACTCGAGAGCACTTAACAACAAGTTTAGGCCTAGGACTTTATTTAGTGTTCAGATTATGGCTAGGATTAGGCCTAATTTTAGGATTGTTGTTGCTAGGTGCCATCTAGTTGATTTCCACGTCATAACAACCTTACACACAACACAACAAAACACTGCTTGGTTCTTCGCCATCCTCATCATCTTGTTAAACTTGAGCCCATTGCTGCTGCCACTATGCCAGTCCATCTTGTTGGGGGTCTTCCTTTTCTGACTCCCCACTTTACCAAGCATGATGTCCTTCTCCAGGGATTGGTCCCTCTTGTCAATATGTCCAAAATATGAGCGCTGAAGTCTTGCTATTCTGGCTTCCAAGGAACATCCTGTTTGTATTTCTTCCAACAAAGATTTGTTTGTTCTTCTCCAGCACCATAATTTAAAGCATCAATTCTTCTGCAGTCTTCTTTATTCACTGTCAAACGTTCACATGCAGATGGGGCTATTGAAAATACCATGGCTTAGGTTAGGTGTAGGCATTGAACAGGGGCTAGGAGTAAGACTTGGTCTAGTTTTAGGGTTACCTATAGCTTTATTTTTGTTTTTTTTCCCTTGAAATCTGCTTGATTTTCTCTTCATTTGGAAGTTCTGTAACTACATCATTCCCTCCTTTTACTTTGTGGGTGTTTGTTGATGCTGTTATTATTGCAAACTGATATCTCTACTTACTTATTTTCAGTTTTATAGGTTTGTTTTGAGCCCTGGTATAGTGCTGCAGGATAAGCACAGGACTGCTAGCCACAAAGTTAGCAGATCAAACCCACAAACTGCTCTCAGAAATTCTATACAAGGTCTCTGTGATTCAGAACCAACTGGACAGCATACAACAACAAGAGATTTGTTTACTTTGAATATTTCTATATCTGGGTTGCGTTGCATGTGTTTTATTGACTATGAAAAGGCATTCAACTGTATGGATCATAGCAAACTAAAAATAACATATTTAAGAAAGGGGATCCCAGAACACTTAATTGTGCTCATGAAGAATCATACACAGGCCAAGAGACAGCTGTCCCAACAGAACAAGGGGACACTACATGGTTTAAAATTAGGAAAGTTGTGCTCCAGGGTTATATCCTTTTATCATATTTATTCAATCTGTATGCTGAATAAGTAATCCAAGAAAATAGACTATATAAAAAATGTGATATCAAAATTGGAGGAAGGCTCATTAGTAAACTTTGATGGGCAGATGACACAACCTTGCTTGCTAAATGTGAAGAGGATTTCAAATACTTACCAATGAAGATCAAACTTAAGTATGGATTACACCTCAACACAAAGAAAACAAAAATCCTCACAAATGGACCAAAAAACAAGATCATGATAAATGAAGAAAAAATGAAGTTGTCAAGGGTTGCGTTTTACTTGGATCCACATTTAACACTCATGGAAGCAACAATCAAGAAATCAAACAAAGTATGACATTGGACAAATTTGCTGCAAAAGACATCTTTAAAGTGTTCAAATGCAAAGATGTCACTTTGAGGACTAAGGTGCACCTAACCCAAGCTCTGGTATTTTCAACTGCCTCATATAAAATGAGTATGAACTGATGGCTTAGAATTATGCACTGGGGAAGATTATTGAATATAATTAGACTATGAGGAGAACAAACAAATCTGTGTTCGAAGAAATACAGACTAAATGGTCCTTCTAATCAAGGATGGCAAGACTTCATCTCATGTACTTTTTACATGGTTATCAGGAGGGATCTGTCCCTGGAGGTGGATCTAAAGTATACAAACATACATATATATACATACACAAGAATACTTTGCTGTTGTTGTTAAGTGCCATACAGTTAGTTCCAACTCATAGTGACCCTGCTTAGGGTTTCCCAGGAGCAGCTAGTGGGTTTGAATAATCCATCTTGCGGTTAACAGCCCAATGCTTACCCTACAGCACAACAGTTCAGTGAAAACTGATTGTAAAAGCTGTTTGAAGACATTCTTGGAAACTTTCACAAGGTCAAAAACTAAAGAGAAATCAATTATAATTGGGGACAGATACGGACACCCTGTACCAAAACCCTATATGGGGATGTAGATAAAATGGGGATGGAGTTATGTGCCATGGAGTTGGTTCCAACTCATAGTGACCCTGCATAAGGTTTCTCAGGTTATAAATCTTTACAGGAGCAGAAAGCCTCATCTTTCCACTGCAGAACAGCTGGTAGTTTTGAACTGCTTACCTTGAGGCTAGCAGCTCATCTTATAACCACTATGCTACCAGAGCTCCTAGTAGTGAAAATATATCTGTTAATTTGTATACTGGCATTTATAAGGAAGTAAATATTTGCAATTCTTAGAAATAATATTATAAAAATATATATTTGGTATTTTGATATTCCAAGGACATCTCATGAGAAAGTGTTGAAGTTCAGGAAAGACAACTGACATACTAATTTCTGTCTTATTCCACTTTCCTTAGTTTTTTGGTTTTCAAAATTGATGTTTGTGATAGGTTGAGCTTGACCTCCAGGGCATTCTCTGACTTTGGTGGCTAAACCACATAGTATAGTCTCTATGTAATCAAAAGGTAGAAATAGCATTGCCGGCCTCCCTTGACTTGTTCCTTCTGTGATGGCTTCTTAAGAAAAATGTCAAAATTGTGATTGTGAAAACATCAGCTATTTTCATGTTTGGGTATGGTGTTGGGAGTTATGGTGGTAGAGTGGTAGAATTCTCACCTTTCATGTGGGAGATTTAGGTTCAATTTTCTGTCAATGTACTTCCTGTTCCAAGTGCACAACTAACAGCTAACAACCACAACTGTGTGATGGGCTAGACAGAGGGAGGTTGGAAGGTGCACTGTTTCATCCTTACCTTTAATTCCCTTTACCAAACCTCCAGTTTAGAAACTAAAAAAGAAATTGTTCAAAAATATTTTAAGAGACTGTATTTTGTGTTGGTTGTTCAGTAGCCAGTGAAAATAAAATGTCTGCTCTTTCGTTGTCTAAAAATCTGGAACTAAACATTTTTAGAAGCAGCTTTGATATTATCTGGCCATTAAACACACTTTTGTTGTTGTTGTTGTTGTGGTTAGCAACCTTCTTGTATGGTTAATTTACATATTTTAAATTTTGTGAGGTGGTATGAACTGAAACACATAAAAATATGACTGTTCTATAAACATTAAACTCAGTAAGAAATGTTATTATAAAATGAATGTTTTATTTTAGGGGCATTAATGAATAGCGTAGTGGTTACGAATTGGGCTGCGAACCTTAAGGTCAGCGGTTCGAAACTACCAGCCGCTCTGCGGGAGAAAGATGAGGCTTTCTACTCCTGTAAAGATTTACACCCTCAGAAACCCTGTACAGGGTGGCTATGGGTCGGAACCGACT
>NW_006408609.1:5355738-5387927 GCF_000296735.1 Chrysochloris asiatica | reverse complement strand
CTCTGCGGGAGAAAGATGAGGCTTTCTACTCCTGTAAAGATTTACACCCTCGGAAACCCTGTACAGGGTCGCTATGGGTCGGAACCGACTCGATGACACTTAACAACAACAACAATGAATACATGGACTCCTGGTATGGTGCTGTAGGATAACCATTGGATTGCCAGCCACAAGTTTGACAGTTCAAACCCACCAGCCCCTCCTTGGAAACCCTGTATAGGTCACTATGAGTGGGAACCAACTTCATTGCACTAAACAACAACAATAACAATGAATATATTCATATTTTGTTATATTTCACTATACTCAATTAAGAGGATGCCTAAAGTCCAGTGTCCATTAGAATCCTTCTTATTTCAGTTTCAATTCATAGAAGCAGCTGTTGTGAGTCAGTTTCAATTCATAGAAGCAGCTGATGGGTTTGAACAACCTGTCTTGCAGTTAACAGGCCACAGCTTAACCAACATGGCCACACCAGGGCTCTAGTCAGCCTCAGAAACACTAAGTAATTAGAGAAACCTTAGCTTTGCTGTTGATCTTGACACGGTGTTTAATTATGAAGCATACATATTTAATATTTAAAAGAACGAATAAGACACACTTTGTCAGAAACTGACAAATTTTCTCAAGTTTTTTAAGGGTATCTGCTACTTTTTTATATGTAACATTTGATATAGTAAATAAACATATCTAGACTGGTGGTGGTGGTAGTTATGTGCCATGGAGTTGCATCTGATGTGTAAATCTTCACGGTAACAGAAAGCCTTGTCTTTCTCCCAAGCAAAAACTGGATGTTTCGAACTGCTGTCCATGAGATTAGCACACCGACATGTATCCACTACGCTACCAGACTAAATGTAGTAAAAATTACACTCAAAGGATAAATTACATATATTAATAGAATTTATCTGAATTAAATTCATAGTGTCCATGTGGATTTCATTAAGTGCTTTTTTTTTTCAACAAATGTTGGCAAATATAATGACCAAAGTACCTACATGAACAAGAATAGTGATTGGCTAAGTAAATTTTTTCCATGCTTAATTAAAGATTGTTGTTGTTGTTGTTAAGTGCCATCGAGTCGGGTCCGACCCATAGCGACCCTGTACAGGGTTTCCGAGGGTGTAAATCTTTACGGGAGTAGAAAGCCTCATCTTTCTCCCGCAGAGCGGCTGGTAGTTTCGAACCGCTGACCCTAAGGTTCGCAGCCCGATTAAAGATAGCTAGAGAAAATGACAGATAAAGAGTTATAGCGATATGGATGCAGATGAAGATACAGAGACATGCTTAGTAAGTGATGGAGTTCTGGTGTGGTGTTATAAGTAAATGCGCTCGACGGCAAAGTCAGTTTGAATTACAAGGTCAGCAGTTCAAGCATGCCAGACTCTCCTTAGAAACCCTATACAGGGTCACTATGGGTCGGAACCGACTTGACGGCACTTAACAACAACAAATAACTGATAGTGTTCAGATTCTAACTTGGGTCATAAAACTCCAAATTTGATTTTCTTTATCATCTTTTCTTTTTTTTTCTATAAATTTCTCTTAACTTTACTACTGAATTACAGTTTACATCAGTTATTTAAACTGCCTACTTGCTGGTGCCTTCCTTTTCCTAAGACCCAGTATGATAGTGTTTAAGAGAGAATAGAAAAAATACAAAAGAAGCAGTCAGATCTATGTTCTCCAAGGTCCAAACATAGTGAA
Source organism: Chrysochloris asiatica (assembly GCF_000296735.1). Taxonomy (NCBI): domain Eukaryota; kingdom Metazoa; phylum Chordata; class Mammalia; order Afrosoricida; family Chrysochloridae; genus Chrysochloris; species Chrysochloris asiatica. The sequence goes on along the minus strand of NW_006408609.1, from coordinate 5,386,220 downwards.
ATCCCTATACGATCAGACTCTTGACTATATTATAATGCCTAGGAAGAGAGAAGCTTTTACTATAAGACAGAGATGGCGTGAACCTTTTAGTTTTAGTTAACCATTATAACAGACCAAGTTTGAATAACGCTTGGAAGACTGTGGGAAATATCAGGACCTTAACGCAGAAATGGTCTTCATAACATATAAATAAATAAAAAGAAGAAAATTCTAGCTTAATAGAATAGATTATACTGGAATTGAATGTTACTGGAAAGTTTTTTTAAAGGGAGAAAAATGATGGAAGAGAGCAATAGAGTGATAAAATAAGAACAAGAGCAATTATTATGACATATAGTTTATACCATTATAATTCAGAATTAATTCCACACAATTACATATATTTTTGTATGTTTAAATTTTCCATTTCAAACAAGCATGTCTTAAGCTGGAAAACAGTTGACTGTAATAAAACTTAAGTATTTCTAACAGGATTGACACAGGGACTACAGCAATGGGTTACAATATCACAACAATTCTGAGGATGGCCCAGGACTGGACAGTGTTTAGTTCTGTTTAAATGGAGTCAGTATGTGTCAGAACCAACTCGATGGTACCTAACAACAACAACAGCAACAATATTTTCATTATAAATTATTCTCAAAATAAAAGTATTCCTATCAGAATTATGAACGTAATATTGAATGAAAGCATGAGTAATCTTTATGTAGAAAGATAACATTTCTAGTGCCATGATTTATTTTTCTCTTTTGTCCACATTTAGCCTGTTGCACAGAATGAGTACATTGTACATCGAATTTGGACACACCATATTCAAAGTTATGTTTTTAATTAATAAGAATTTATCTAGAATTTATTAAACATTAAAATATATATTAAAGCAAATGACTTTAAAATGTTTTGAGAACACATGAAAATTATAAAATAAATATATTGTCTGTATAAAAATTTGAGCTGCTCATTTTTCTCTAGAGGGACTTGATCAATTTTCTAATTATTGCTTAAAATAATTAATGTACTTCTTAAATTGTTCCAATGTGTAGTCTTCTTGTAACTCAACAGGTGGATACACTGAAGCAACACTGTAGGAAAAGAATAGAACATTTGGTTCTGCATAGTTCAACAATAACATGTAACATGCCAGTATTTCCTAAAGATTAATGATCAACTGAGAGAGCCTGTGGTCTTAGAGCTATTAACTTTGTGTGCTCATTAATTCTGTTGGAAATATCTTACAACAAGGACATTTGTAACAATTACATCCCTTCTCTTAATACAGTTTTGTTGTTGTTGTTGTTGTTGTTAAATTTTCACTTTTGAAAATGTCGTTTTCTTACCCATCAGCTAAAAGTATTAATGACTTTATGAAAACCATGTGAATCAGATTCAGATTATGAACTTGCATTTAATATACATGTTTAGCACTGTTTTCATTCTTATAACATTACAATGACATAGATAGACATATTACACATTAATCATCAAATGGTTCCATGTAATAGAGAGTCAATGTACCTATTGAAATAGTTTGCTGAATGGTATGCATTGGCCATCAAGAAATTTTAAAGACTTCAAGTACCAGAGTATTTATCTTCTGGGCTGTTTACTATAAGTTCATCATCTGAAAAGTCTCCACTGCTTTAAAGATTTATGTTTCTATACAAATCAAGAACTGGTGAATTTATGGTACCTAGCTTTATTTGAGTTTTGCAAAGCAAAATTTCAACTAAAAACATATATTTTAATTATCTAATACTTGAAAACAGTTGCTTACTCTCCTGTTAGTCATTTACATAATGCCTATGAAAATACCTGTGTTCTACTATAAACTAATTTCTTGACTATCAAAGAAAAAAATGTATTTTTTTAGTTCTTACCAGAAAAACTTAATAATATTAGCAACTCTCTATATCCTATTCATATAAAATGTGAAATTCATGTAAAATGTAAAATTAACATAGATGTATATGAAAATATTTTTCATCACTACTCGAGGAAAAACTGAACATAAAAATGTACTTAGTTGCATTTGGTTATAGTATTTACATTAGAATATCTAACAATATTCTGTTAATTTTTATATTGCATATATTTAGTTAATAAATCCCCACATTTCATTGATATATATCATTGAAACCAAGAGGGACTATGTTAAGTAAATATATTGCTGAGACAGAAAGAAACCAACAATTTAAAACACCATGCCAAGTTATGCCAGAAGAAAAACTCACAAAGTCTAAAATGAGCACTATGTTATATAAAACTGATGTCACATCTTATTGACAATAAAAGTGCCAAAAGCATGCCTATTAAATTAGAGCTCATCTAATTGAAGGACATGGCTATTTGAAGTACAGTAATAGAAGTAGGTGCTAATCCCTGTCAGGATACACCATGTCACCACCACTTGAAATTCCATTGGGCAATATTAACTCAAGCAGAGGTCTGAGCTGCTAATAAATTGAGTCAATTACTAATTTCATGCTTTTATGATTTAGGGTTTAGCTAGATAATATCTGTAATTGAATACACTGCCCTCTAGAGATATTGACCATTTACAAAGAACATGCTGTTACAGACATATTTATACTATTTATTTTGTTTCACTTCAACACTGCCATGTGTTGGGGGATGGGGATGCTTAAGTAACAATGTTATTTCCTTTTTGAGTTCTGTAGTCCATGTGTCCCTTTGATTGAACCTACATCAGGCTTTATAGCTGGATTCCTTACACTCTAGCAATATTTATTTGGTCCTATTTCTCTTTGGGGAATAGTAATCAAATATAAGGCAAAACCTATGTATTACTATATTTCATTAGGAAGCTACAAGGAGTTAATACCATGAAGAATGTATGCACTCTTGAAAATTAACATGATTGTCTGCTTTCTTGAAAAGTTAGTTAAATTTTATGTTCTAATAAGTAATTATGAATTCTTTTCAATCATCTTCCCCACCATGAGGATGCTCCAACCCTCAGATATCCTTTGTTTCATTGCTGATTGCCAAATTAATCTGTACAAAAACAGGTATCCCCCTGGGAATGGATTAAAGTTCACCAAACACGCATTTCATTTTACTTACAAGACTGTTATTTTTTTTATCATAAACATCGAATGAATTAAGACCTATTTATTAATATTTAAAAGTTTTAACTCTGCTATATACAGAATGTGCAGAATTTAACGTACATTAAAATAATCTATATATTAATATATTAGTATAATTTGTCAGGAAAAATTTTTTAATTATATATTTGCCTGAGCATTAATTACAACATGAACAAAAGTATGCTGAATTTTATGCAGTCTCTTTACTGATATGATCATTACAGCATTGCTCATCTTGCTTCCTGTTTGAAAAGTAAATTTTTGAAATAATCATATGAGGGACTCAATTGTAACAGCTCTAAAGGTAGGACTCTTCTCCCAGGTTCACCAAAGATCAAATAAAAATATAGTTTAAATAATAACTTTCCAGTTGTGGTTAACCTGATTGGGTAGAAACTCAGAGGGATATGGATGGTTGCCAAAAATACTCTTTGGCCAAGTCCCCATGACCAAAGTGAAGTAGTAAATTGAGAATTCAACCAATTATGCCAATAAGTTAGCATTAAAAGCACTTTGCACAGAACGTTATCAATAATTTACCTAGGTTTGTTTTGTGGTGGTTTTAGCCATCATCAAGGTCAGAAATCTGAGAGTATTTTTTTCTTTCCCACTTTCTGTTTTTCTTTCAGTCTTTCCTGTTAATTTGATAAGTGTCTTTATTTTACACTTCACTCCTTTAGCATCAGCCAGATACCTCTATTTTTCCCTATGGTGTAATTTTCACTGTTTCAATACAACTGAGACATACAGGCCTCTGATTTTTTTGTTCTGACAACAAAGCATAAAACAACTTCCTTTCTGAACTGATTTATGCTCTGAGAAGTTAAGATCAAGATGTGAGTTGATATTAGCAAAACTGAGCCTTACACTTTATTTCAATAGATTTGATTTAGAAAATAAATGGAAACCCCATTCATTCCTCTCCTGGTGCTACACAACTAAAAACCCCTCTGAGGAGAAGCGTCAAATTCCTCTGTGGAATTAAAAAAAATAATTTATGAGGATTTTTGAAAGGTATGTCGTAAAATATCATGCCATAATTCAGAATTCACACAAGAGATTTTGGTCCTAACCCTTCATATTTATTATCTCCCTAAAATCTTCGTTAATGTGATATATACTTGGTGACTGTCAATGCTTTCCTGTCCTTCTTTTCCCCACCATCATAATAATTGGTCATTTATAACAGACCAAGAATAGTTTCAAACGCCTAAAATATTGGAAAATTAAGTTGCAGACAACGTATCCATTGACAATTGTTGTTGTTAAGTGCCTTTGAGTCAATCCAGACCCTGAGCGACCCTGTATAGGGTTTTCAAGGAGTAGCTGGTGAGCTTGAACCACCAACCTTGCAGTTCAAACAACTTTGCAGTCTGGACGTATTAGCCCACAGCGCCACACCAGTACTCTAATGACAATTATGTGGAGGTGGTTATGTGCCGTGGAGTCGGTTCTGACTCATAGCTACCCTGTACAGGGTTTCCGAGGCTGTAAATCTTTACGGGAGCAGAAAGCCTCATCTGTCTCCCGGAACAAGTGGCAGTTTTGAACTGCTGGCCCTCATGTTAGCAGCCAGATTCGTAACCACTATGCTAGGTAAGATTTATCAAGTTTCTGTCAGCTTGTTATGTTTTAAGTGATTTATATTGGCTATTATGACTATACCCACTTTATGGAGAAGGAAACTGAGGCACAGAAAAGATAAGCGAAATGAGCAAAGAAACAGAGTTAGTATATTATATCATTTGAATCTGTACACTTGATTCTAGTCCCTGAACCACTCACTATATTGGAGTCCTGGTGTGGCACTGTGGGTTAATAAGCTGAACTGCCAACTCAGTTTTGAACAGTAAAGTTGCCTGTTGAAGTTCACCAGCCATTCCTTGAAACCCCTATACAAGGTTGCTATAAGTCAGTATCTACTGGACAGTACTTAACAGCAACCACTATATTATCCTTAGAAACCTATACAGGGTTGCTATAGTGGAAACATATATCAACAACATAATATTCTAAGACAAAAATACATAAGTTATATTTCCCATAACAGTTTTGTTTTTGCTATTAAGTGCCTCGAGTCAGTTTGATGTATAACGCCCCTGTATATGGTTTCCAAGGAGCAGCTGGTAGGTTTGAACCGCAAACCTCATGGTTAACTGTCAAGTGCCACACCAAGTGGTTAATAAGAGGTTGTTGTTTTTTTAAGTTGACCTCAAGATCAGCCGTTTCAGCCCATCAGCCTGTCTTCAGGAGAAAGAAAAGACTTTCTGCTCCTGCAAAGATTTACAGCTTCGGAAACCCTTTACAGGTCTGTCCTGTGTTAGAACCTACTAGATGGCACTTACTAACAACAACATTTTTAGCAACAATTGAGCAGACATATTTATTATTAGCATGCCACTCTTTTAGGATGATATTTGGAGGGCAAAAAAAAAAAAAAAAAAGTATAAAAAATTAATACCTATGCTATTGAAATAAAATTTGATTCAAATCACTTTACTTACTTGAATAATATTTCCTTGCATGACTCTAAGACTGTTGGGGGAAAAAAACAAAAAAAAATCCTACAGAGTATTCAGGACAAAGAACTGTAATGATATATGAACTCAAATTTTTGCTTGTTTGTGTGTGCCTACAACTCAATCATGTGTGACTGCATGTGTAAGTACTTTTATATGTTTAACTTCTAACAGAGATTATTCACATTTATTCCTCTTGAATCCTATTATTAGCATTAAACCTCTCAATTTAAATTGACAAATATTTTAAATTTGTGCTTTTTTATTTACTTCTTTGATCTTACAGATCTCAGAGTAGTAAAATACTATTATTTTCTTTCTCAATTCCAATAACTTACTTTGTGGGGTTTTTGAAAGGTAACATTTTCATAATTTATCTTTTCCTCACCCTATTCATTTAAAAAGTGAAATAAAATCTAAACTGTAATACAGAAATCTATGGTATAAATAAATAAATTTGTGAATTAAGCCTGATTTTCTTTTCTTCTTCAATCTTATCAAAATTACATTTTGAAAGTCTTAGTTGGTCTTTCTTCATCTAAATCAAGTATTTCCTTTCCTACATATTTCCAATTATAACATAAAAGTACAGAAAATAATGCCTATGTAAAATCGTGAATAATAATATGTACAAATTTTAAAGGACATAAAGTTATTTAATGATTAAAAATGTTCATAAATGTAATGATTTATAGAAACATGTGAAAATTAATAAATGCTAGCTCTATCCAATACTGACACTTTAAAATTAAAAATAAAAATATAATACTTAACATAAAACTCGATTATGTTAACATTACCAAATATGAACCATTGAAATTTAAGGTTAGTTATTCTTTCTTATGAGAGATGATGGGTAAGAGTTCATCTAAACCATTGTGTAATATGCAGTCTTGCAACATTGTAAATCATACAAGTAATTAAATGGAATGCAATATCTCACAGTGCACATTGTTTCTGGTTTCACTTTCTATATGCAGTTTGAATACATCAATACCAATTACAATGAAATGCAGCTCAAACTTTTACTATCATCATCAGCTCGAATCTCTGTGTTTGTTCAAGGAAGATGTATAAATCATGGCTCCACAATACTTTTTTGTTTGTTTGTTTGTTTGTTTGTTTGTCATAGAATTAATTAAGTTTTAAGACATTAAGAAGATAATAAATTGTCACTCTAAGGAAAAGAAAGATAAATTTATTTATGACGGTAAATACAGATAAAAGGTCTAATGTTAGATTAGCATAATATTCTTTTAGTTTATTAATATGCACAGCATAAATATCCTGACATTTATTGATTTGCAATAAAAAAAAAAACAAGTGAATAGATTGTTAGTGGGTGTAGAAAGGCTTTAACTACAGAGAAAATAGAGCATGGCAGAGTTCCCAAAGCTAGAAATTCTTGTTTTTCATTCCATTAAGGCTACTGACCCCAGCATGGAGGACGCGTATTCTTAAATGCAGGGCTATTGGAAAAGCTTTTAATCACATATACATTCTGCTATCCATACGGGAAAATATAAACCTGGGGAGGGGTCACCCCTTATCAATTTGCACAATGAGGAAATACAGCTTCCAGGTCTTCAATACCAATACTTCCTTTTATTGTATGTGAATTTATGCCACCAAGAGCATAGCCCTCTTTGTTAAAAGAAAAGCCATTTACTATTCTGCAGTATAAGCAAAACACAGTGTTAGAAATGAGATTCACCCTTTATGGAATCTATTTATCCTACATTAAAAGTTAGATAAGAAGCTAAATAAGAGGTAAAGAAGGCACGCAATCAGTAACATTAGTGTATTCTCATTTCTATGATGTTTGTCTTCAAATATCTGTGCATACCCTAGCAACCAGTCTACAGAAGTACCCCATATCCACATGTCAGCAAATTTATTTTTAGTAAAAAAAAAATTGTAAACAAATATAAAGCATTTGTCTTGTAAATGACAGTTATGTATCACCATTGCTGCAACACATCACTGAAGATTTACCACCTCTCAGGTAAAACAGTAAAACAGTAATGGATTGTTGAAACTCACACATTCTGCATTCTTGCTACATTATTTGATTACAGAATAATATGTTTGCACCAATTTTTCAGAGGAGAGAATAATATGAAATTTTCGCATAACATCAAAAATTGTCTAAATTCTGGGATTCCCCGCCCCCCAAATACAGTAACTGATGTTACTGTTCCTAAACACAGTTTATATTTCCCTGCCAGTAGTAGCAACTGAATCACGAGAAATGATATAGTCTAGACATCTATACTCTCCGTTTTTAAAGACTTATTTACTGTCATCATCATTCTAAAAAATAAGATTGTAAGGATTATTTTGACTAGGAAAACAAATGTAAATATGCAAGTATTCCTTGGTTTCAAAAAATTCTGACTTCTGGCTCTACCTATCTTCTAACAAAATTTCTAATATAATTTCAATGATAAGTATTATTTTTAAAAAACTAAAGTGGATGAAATTGTAACTAGAAGCTGTTAGCAACTCAGTGATTTGAAAAGTGATAGAATAAAGAATCTGTCAAATTCTAGGATATTTTAGAGAGAATAAGCCAAAATTATATGTAAATCCTTCAAAACAAATGTTTATTCTAGACCATGCCCCAAAAGGTGTTTATGGTTTTTAGGGGGTTTTTTTGCACATTACTTTGACATAGTCCTTAAAATTCTTACAGCCAAAGTTCAATTTGGCTAATGATCTCTTTCAAGAAAAACAAATGCCCATATCTCTTAAATCTTGTTTAACGGCTTTCAGTCACTCATACCTCAATGTGAATTAGTTTAATTAGTTTGTTGTCATCCTAATTGTTCTATTAAAACAGGAAGAGGAAAACCTTACTTGCCAAGCTTTGATGGGTAGGGCTCCTGAGGCTCCTTGGACCCTTTAAGTAGAATAAAAGTTCAAAGAATAAACAAAAGCAAAACAACAACAAAAAAACTAGTATATTATATTATTTCGAAAATACTACATATTGGAACTGATATTGATATGTCAGCATTGGACAACTCTGTAAAAGAAAAATGAAATATCTACATTTTCCGGCTATGTTATATGTCAACCAATTTTTCAGCATAGGAATTTAGATGGTGGCATTAGTAATATGATTCAGTTACATTAATAATCAAATGGGAATTTGTGTCTGGCCTGAGAACCTAATTACTTCAAATATTGTTCTTATGCCAAAGTACAGCTTGTGCTTCCAAATACAAACTTTAAAACTTTCTAAAATGCCTTGATAAGTTGGAAACTGCTTTTATTTGCCAACTTTTTCTTTTTAAATTATAAATTAATTTTATATTTGTTATGCAATAAGCAGAGAGTACAACAACTTTGCAATAGTAAAGCATTAATCCTATAAATTCTTGCAATTTTAATTTGAAACATGAATCAGTGAATGGATCAAGATAGCTAGTGAGACTTCCTTTAGTATTTCTTTCAGCAAATTGCTATCAAGGGTTTATTAGATGCCAGACACTCAGAGGCTCTGTAGACACAGTGCTGAAATTAAGCAGACTGGATACTTACCTTTATAGAGATTACTGTTATTTTCTGATTTTCCCTGAAGAATATGCTGTCCTCACCAGAGATGTGCTGTAAAATTTTGCATATAAGTAACAATTAATAAAGATTATAGTGAGTAATATAATAAAATATACAAGACGTCTGATATTATGTTGTTGTTAAGTGCCGTCGAGTCGGTTCTGACCCATAGCGACCCTGTACAGGGGTTCCGAGGGTGTAAATCTTTACGGGAGTAGAAAGCCTCATCTTTCTCCAGCGGAGGGGCTGGTAGTTTCGAATCGCTGACCTTAAGGTTCGCAGCCCGATTCGAAACCACTACGCTACCAGACGTCTGATAGTGCAGTGGTTAAGCAGCACTCTGCAGTTCACCAAGAGATTGGAACTTCCAACACACCAAACGCTTTGCTGTAGAAAAATGTGGGGATCTTCTTCTTTGAAGATTGTGGCTGTTATCACTGCTAGGTACTGTCACGTTGATTCCTACTCATAGCAACCTTATGGACAACAGAACAAAACACTACCCAGTCCTTTGCCAGCCTCACAATCGTTGTTAAACTTAAACCCATTGCTGCTTCCACTGTGCCAATGCATCTAGTTGAAGGTCCTCTTTTTGGCTGACCCTACACTTTATTTAGCATGATGTCATTCTCCAGGGATTGCGCCTTCCTGATACTATATCTGAAGTATAAGAGGTGATGTCTGGCCATCCTGGCTTCCAAGAAGCATTCTGATTGTATTTCTTCCAAAGCAAATATTTTTGTTCTTGTAGCAATCCAAGATACTTTTAATATTCTTCTGCAACACCATAGCACAAATGCATCAATTCTCTTCTACTGTCTTTCTTTTTCACTGTCCAACTTTCACATGCTTATGAAGCTATTAAAATTATCATGGCTTGTGTTAGGCACACTTATGTCCTCAAGCTGACATCTTTACTCTTTAACACTTTCAAGAGATCTTGTGCAGCAGATTTATTAATGCAATACATCCTTTGATTTCTTGACTGATACTTTCATGAGTGTTAGTAGTGGACCCAAGAAAAAACAAAGCTTATGACAACTTCAAGCTTTTCTCCATTTATTACAATATCATTTCTCATTCCAGTGGATTTTTGTTTTCTTTACATTGAGAGTAACCTACACTGAATGCTGTGTTCTTTGTTATTCATCAGCAAGTATTTTAAGTCCTCTTCGTTTTCAGCAAGAAAGGACGTGTCATCTGAATATCAAAGATTGTTAATGAGCCTTCCTCCAATCCTAACGCCTAAACGTTCAGGTTATGTTATGTTCTTCTTCATATAATCCAGTTTCTTGGATTATGAGCTCAGCATACAGGTTGAGTAAGAATGATGAAAGAATGCAACTCTGTTACATATCTTTCCTAATTTTAAACTATTCAGTGTCCCCTTGTTCTGTTTGAATTACTTCTTCTTGGTTGATGTACAGGTTCCTCATTTAAGTGAGCACAATTAAGTGTTCTGGAATACTCGTTCTCTGAATGTAGTCCTTAGCTTGTCATGATCCATACAGTAGAAAGCCTGCATAGTCAATAAAGCACAGGTAAACATCTTGCTGATATTCTCTGCTTTTGGCCACAATGCATCTTATGTCAGCAATGATACTTCTCACTCTACGTTCCTGGCTGAATCTGACTTGAACCTCTCTGGCAGTTTCTTGTCAATGTACTGTTTCAACCATTTTTTAAATTATCTTTAGCAAAATTTTATTTGCTTGTGATATTACTGATACTGTCCAATGATTTCCTCATTCATTTGGTCACCTCTCTTTGGAATGGGCACAATTATGGATCTCTTCCAATCAGTTGACCACATACCTGTCTTCCAAATTTCTTGACTTAGTTGAGTGAGGCCTCCAGTGCTGCTTCAATTTGTTGAAAGACTTCAATTTGTATTCCTTCAAGTCCCAAAGACTTGTATTTCCCAATGCCATCAGTGCACCTTGGACTTCTTCCACCAATACCATTCTCTCTCTCTCTTTTATATTTTATTGTGAATTATATGACAGTTTACATGAGAGAACTTTAGTTTTACATTCATTCCATCATATATCATTTCATTGCCATGGTTTCTTGATCACATACTACCTCTGGAAATGGTTGAACATCAATCATTTCTTTTTGGTACAGTCACTCTGTGAGTTCTTTCCATCTTCTTTGAATGCTTTCTGCATCATTCAGTATTTTGCCCACAGAATCCTTCAGCATTTCACTTTGAGGCTTGACTTTTTTCTTCAGTTCCCTCATCTTGACAAATGCTGAGCATGTTCTTCCCTTTTGGTTTTCCAACTCCAGATCTTTGCACATTTACTTATAATATTTGACTTTGTATTTTTCAGTTGCTCTGAATATTTCTGTTCAGCTCTTTTACTTCCTCATTTATTCCATTTGCTTTAATATCTCTACACTGGAGAGCAAGTTTCAGAGTCTCTTCTGACATCCATTTAGTCTTTTCTTTCTTTCTTGACATTTAATGACATTTATTTTCTCTTTGCATAATCTTGATGTGATTCCATAACTTTTCTGGTCTTCAGTCATTGGTGTGTAATGCATAAAATCTGTTCTTGATATGATCTCTAAATTCAGGTGGGATATGTTCTGTGTCATATTTTGGCTCTCATGGACTTGTTTGAATTTTATTCAGCCAGCTTAAACTTGCATATGAGTTATTGGTAGTCTGCTTTACAGTCTGCTCCTGGCATTGTTGTGGCTGATGATACGCAGTGTATTCACTGTGTCTTCCCACAGATGTAGTCATTTGATTTTTGTGTTTTCCATCTAGTGAAGCCCTTGTTATAATCATCTTTGATACTGTTTTAAAAAGGTATTTGCAATGAACAAGTCATTGGTCTTGCAAAATTCCATCATGTGATCTCCAACATAATTTCTATCACTAGAGCCAAATTTTCCAACTACTGATCCTTCTTCTTTGTTTCCAACCTTTTCATTCCAATCACCAGTAATTTAAAAAAAACATCTGGATTGCTTATTTGATCAATTTCAGATTGAAGAAGTTGTTAGAATTCTTTAATTGCATCATACTAGCTTTATTGGTTGGTGAATAAGTTTGATAGCTGTATTGACTTATCTTTCATGTAGGCATATGGAAATTATTCTGTCACAAACAGCATTGTACTTCAAGATAGATCTTGAAATGTTCTTATGTTCTTTTTGATGATGAATGTGATATCACTTCTCTTCAATTTGACATTTCCAGAACAATAAAACATGTGATTGTCAGATTCAAATTGGCCAATACCACTGCATTTCAGCTCAATAATATTTATGATATCTATGCTTATGCATTCCATTACATTTTTAACAACTTCCAATTTTCCTATATTCATACTTATTATATTATATCTTCTGATTATTAATGGATAGTTGCAGCTGTTTCTCCTCATTTTGAGTTGTGCCCCATCAGCAAATGGAGGTTCTAAAAGCTTTACTCATGTTTCTGAAAGCTTTGCTCCCATTGCGTCATCACAATTTTTTGCATCAAATATTTTTAGGTCCTTTCAACCTGAGGGGCTCATATTCTGACACTATATCTGATAATAATAGTCTTGTGCTACTAATCATATTTCAATATACAATATTCTGGTGATGACAGTGTTTCATTGCTATTCATAAGATCTTCAGTGGCTAAATGTTCAGAAATAGTCCACTACTCCTTCTTCTGAATCTGACTTAGTCTGGAAGCACAACTGAAACCTGTCCACCAAGGGCATCCATTACAGCATTCAAAATGTTCCAGTGGCTGAGGACATCAGGTTGAGTGAAATTAATCAGTCACAAAATGAGAAATGCTGAATAGGACCACTACTGTAAAAGGCTAAGAAAAAGAACCCATACTAAAAGGGGGGAGGGGGGAATTATTTGCTGTTTGCCAGGATGTAGGGGGTATGGTGAGGGGAGGGAGGGGAAGGTGGAGCACAGGTTAGGGAATAGACACAGGATAGTTTGGGTGCTGGGGAGGGGGGCAATACACAAGAAGGGGGATGGGAATGGAAGAACAAGGTGGATGGGAAAATAATTAGGCAGGTTTGCATGGGCTAAGTGGGACAGAGGTAAATAATGATGTATGCACAACCTTGGAACAACAGGGCTCTGGGATACAGGGATTGAGACATGGTTGGAATGGGCAAAAGGGGGGAAATAATGTTAAGATGCTTGGGTGTCTTTTGAATCTTGGTTTCCCTGGCTTACCATTATAAAATAGATACTTGAGGAGGAGAGAAAGGAATAGCCAGAAATATCACCACAGAAAGCTTGTAAATCCATCTTCTGCCTATAACTCATTGGAATACCTAAAATGGGGCTACAACTTGTCCAGTGAAGGAAGCTTCCTGCAGAGCATCTGTGTTGCATAAGACCATAGGTAGAATCCCGAACCTCATCCAGATTCTTCTGAGGTGGGAAATTACCACTTGAAAGGACAAGCAGACCAGCCTAGAGAGGCTAGAAGAACAAAAGATACTTCTTGAAAGAAAGATGGACAGGAAAAATAAAAAGCAATAACAGCAGTCCAACTGACTACTACAAGAACAAGCAAGTTGCTCACCCAGGAGACATCAAAGCAAGCGGTCGGGTCCCCTCAGGGCAAACCCCCTTCCAAGACTAAGATTCAATGGGAATACACGATCAGACACATTCTTTGACTGGTGACCACGTTGGTCATCAATAAGGGGAAGTGAGGGAAAAACAGTAATTAATATGTAAGCTAAATCCAACCATGTTCAATACAGTCCTGTGAACCTGAGTGGAGACCTGGTTGGCCAGCAGTTTGGCAAGACGTGGGGACTCCTGGGCCTAGAGTCAGTGACATAGCCACAGAGGACTAGAGTAGAGAGTGAAGTGTCCAGCTGATAAGAAGAAAGGGCATATGCACAAGAACACTCACACTTACAGATAATACCCACTTGACCTGGCTTCAATGGTTAGATGATCAGAGCTCAACTAGAAAAAGAAAGAAGAGGAAAAAAAGAGTAATCTGATACAATTTGATGAACTTGGCCTATACCTATAGATGCAGTAGCTCAAAAGAGGGAACAAATCTTTACAGCGAGGATCATTCCCACACCCCCTCAATACACAGGGTAGACAGGGATGGGCAACTTGGACACTGGTTACCCAAAATGGAGGGGCTACAGAGGCAAGAAGTGACTGGCTTACAAGCTTTCAGAAGGAGCCTAGATCCAGAGGGCACAGAGCACGGCAGAATCTCCACTGAGTAGTATCCAATCAGTCTGGGAGGGACTGATGAAAGGAGATGTGGATAGCACTCATGTGGTACAACAGTGAATAATTACTATCAGGACTGACTGTGAGGATTGGAAATGTGAAGGTAGACGTTTGTAGCAAAAGGAGGAGAGTGGTTGACTTTGCAGTTCAGGAGTGGAGGTCCCTGGGACCATCAAGGAGAAGAGTGGAGCAAGGGACCCTACCCAGAGAAGCAGTGACACCAGAGATGGAGGTAGAAACGATGACATAGAGAGATGGAGCTGCTAAGAACTCTAGACCCAGAGAGGGAGAGGGGCTGTGTGCTGATGACCAGGGGAGAGACTTGCAGGGGTACCATTTGGTTGGTTGATGATGCATGGAAGGGATTGTAACCATGGCAATGTAACGATATATGATAAGATGAATACCAATGTCCTCCCATGTAAACTATCACATAATTTACAATAAAACATTAAAAAAAAAAGATTGGATGGCGAGCCAGCAGCCATCTTGATTTGCCATGCCAGTTACTCAAAGTACAATGGGAGAGGGCAGAGTTCAAGCAATCATGTTAAGATTAGCAAATGCTTACTCCTCTGTATTTCTCCTTCTTTTACTTTTTATAAGCTCTATTGTACCTAGCATGTTCCAATCATTTGTTTTTTTCTGGAATCAAATGATCTTCTTATATGAAGATAAAATAACTGCTCAGAATAAATCTTATGTTCAAAAAAAAATGTTCCAGTGGCATAGCATCCAGCATCACAGCAACATGCAGGTCACCACAAAAGGACAAACTGACAGACGAATGATGGTCCTTAAAGATTACAGACTTGGAAATACCACGGGAAATACTCTGTCCTTGGAGTTCTGGTGTGGTACTGTAGGATTAGCAAGGTCAGCAGTTGACCACTCCTTGGAAACCCTATACAGGGTACCTATTAGAAATGACTCTTAGGCACGTAGCAATAATAACAAATAGAGTAATCCTCTAGGACAGTATTTCTTTGTCTTATAGGGTCACTGAGTCAGAATTAACAGGAAGGCAATAAGTTCTATTTTAAGTATGCAAAACCTTACATTCATTAGTTAATCCCATTTTTTTATTTGAAAACTTTACTGACAGGCATTAATATTGTTCAATTTTTTTCACTAATTTTGGAAGTAGGAATAATTTGAGCAGAATAAAGTTGAAATTTACTTTTACATATAAATAAATTAATCAAATGAAAAGTCAAAATGATAACGCATTGACAACTTGTCTTGAAGGAGGCTTCATAAAATAAATTTAGCCAAACTCTGAATTGCTGTATTAACTTAAAAATAATCTCTATTGAAAATTGTGTGTAATCAGTCATTGTTAATTGTGCCTGATCTTCCTTTGATGTCAAGTAACTTTTTCTAGGATACTTACATGTAGAACTATTATAGATATAAAAGAATATTTAATAAACAGAGTAACTTTGTCCTTCATTATTTTATTCTACTCACCATGCAAAATGATTCTCTTTTCGTGACTTCTTTCCCAGATTGAACAAAGCATTGCTTGCAGATATGCTTATTATCTTTTTGTAAATAAACCAGTGAAATGAGTAAAAATAAGTAGGAAAATAGAATTCATGTGCAGAAATATTTAATTTTTATATTCATCCATTCTGTTTATTCTTTAAAACAAACAAGCAAAACAAAGCATTTTTACATTGGTATAATTATTAGTGAATTCCTGGTGTGGTGCTATAGGGTCAGCACTGAACTTTGAACCACTGGTTCAAACTCATCAGCTGCTCCTTAGAAACCCTATACAGTGTCGCTATGAGTCAGAGTCAACTTGATGGCACTTAACAACAACAACATAATTATCAGTGGAGTCCTGGTGTGGCATTGTAGGATAAGCATTCCATCACAAGGCAGGTTTGATCCACAAGGTTAGTGGTTCAAACTGAGCAGCTGCTGCTTGGAAACTCTATACAGAATTGCTGTGGGCAGGAACTGACTGGATGACCTTAACAAAATAATTAATAATATTTCTAACTATGCATTTACAGCTCAAATTGAGAGCATTTTTCACATAAACCATTCACTTATAAATGTAGGTAATTTTAATATAGTGACAAATAATGTATTGAAGTATTGAAATAATTGATCTGATAGCAGAACTGATAATCATATGCTTTAATACCACTTTTATTTTCCCAGTTATTATATTCTTTCTGCTAAACACTAGTGCTTCTTGAATAATGCTGCATGTAAAATCAGTTGGTTGGGTGTGGCGCTGTGGGCTAATGCACTGAACTGCAAAGTTGGTTTGAACCACAAGGTTGGCAATTCCATTTTACCGGCTCCTTCTCAGAAATGCTATACAGTGTCACTGTGGGTCAGAAGTGACTCAATGGCACTTAACAACAATAACAACAATGTTTCTTTTTCTTTTTAGTTTCATGGTATCTTTATTCTCCACCTTAAATAAGGTTATTTTTCCTTTCACAATGACATTAATAAAAACATGTACACTGTAAACAATTCAGAAATCAAAGTACAAAGAATAACAATAAAAAGCCACGTATGATCCCAACACTCAGAAGAAAGCCACATTTAATATTTTTGTATCCTTACTCTTAGGATTTTATTACTCCCTATTTTCTTACATTATGTGGTTTGATTACACTATCAATACCTTTTTCTTTTATTTTCATTTACAATAAAAATTCCTATTGTATATGTTTTTAATATTCTATTACTGGATTATTGTTGTTAATCAGTTTATTTAACTGTTTCCAAATTGAGATTGGATTGAAAAAGCAATGAAAACAGAATGTGCAAAAGGAGCTTATTACCCTGATTTGTTGTTGTTGTTATGTGCCATGGAGTCCGTTCGGATTCATAGCGACCCTGTACAGGGTTTCCGAGGCTGTAAATCTTTACAGGAGTAGAAAGCCTCATCTTTCTCCTGCGAAACAGCTGGTAGTTTCAAACTGCTGACCTTGTGGTTCACAGCCTGATTCGTAACCGCTACACTACCAGAGCTCCTTTATTACCCTGATAGAAATGCCTATATAAGAGCTACAAATATAGTTATTTATACAGTATGCAGTTAGCTGTGTTCTCTGCTTTTGCTTGCATTTTAAAACGCAGCATCTACTCAAGACTGTACTAGGAGAGAAATGGTTGTTTCCAGAGCTTTAACCTTGTAGAAGACAAAAAGCTCTATGTGACTGTCCTACCTTCTTACTCATACTCAAGATACTTTAAAATCATTAAGCTACATTCCAAAAACACATAAGCAACAGTTTATTTGTAGCTTTATTTTCATATCATGAAAGAATATCACTTGGTAGCACTATTATTTATGTACAATTAAAAATGCAGGTTAATTTAAAGAGCAGAGTACTCAATTGATTCAACATTCTGGTTAATGTGTTTCTTAATATTTTTATCAGGTACTTCATTTACTAATTGAGAGCATGATCATTATATTGTTATTTGTTGTCATTGAGTCAATTTTTGATCCAATGTGATAGAGTAGAACTGCAACATATGGTTCTCCAGTGCGTGGTTCAAATGTGCTTCTCCAGTTTTATGGGTGAAAGGTGTGGCAGTTGGCTTCGGTAAAGATCACAGCCTTGGAATCCTCCTGGGGCAGTTCTGCTCTCTCATATAGTATTGCTATCAGATGGGAACAGTTAGATGACAATGGGGATCTTTACTGAAGCAGATTTCTGGGCCTTTGTTTTTCCCTGAGGAACCATTGGGTGTGTTCCAAACACCCTTTTAGTTAGCAGCATAGTGTTTAATCATTGTCTCACCAGGGCTTCTATTCAAAGTTTTTACTGACTAATTAAGAGCATTATCAGTCTACCCACTGCTCTCCAGTCAATGCCAAGTCATTGCAACCCTATAGGACAGAGTAGAACTGTTCCTTCAGATCTCCAAGATTGCAGATCTTTACAGGAGCACACAGCCTCATCTTTTTCCCATGGAATGGCCATTGAGTTTGCACTGCCATCTGGTTAGCCACCCAACACTTAACCCACAATACCACCAGAGCTCCTTATAAGCAGTCTGTTGTTAAATGCCATTGAGTGGTTTCTTACACATAGTGACTCTGTATAGGATCTGCAGTTGGCAGTTCAGTGCTGACCCTACTATACCATGCCAGGATTGTTGTTGTTCTTGTTGCTAAGTGCTGTCGAGTCAGTTATGACTCATGGCGACCATGTGTAGGGTGTCTGAGGAAAAGCTGGTGGGTCTGAGCTACCAACTCTGTGGTTCAAACGAACCTTTCAGTCCAGTGCATTATCCTGAAGATTCATACCAGGATTACACAACCCTAAATCAAATTACTTTCATAATAAGTAAAAGAAGAGAATTCAAAATGATCTTCAAAGATGAGAGAAGTGTCTCCAGGAAATAGTGCATTGATAGTGGCTCTAATGAAAAATAGAACTGAAAATATAAAACGCAAAAGAAAGATAGCAGACAAATAATTATGAGGCAAGATTGTATAAGTTGAGTTTATGAGGTCTCAGTTTTTAATAACATTGTTATCAGTAGATGTATCAGTTTTTCTTGCATAAATATTGACAATAAAACTTAGTGGCTTATGTCTTCAGAATATAACTGGTTGGAATACTTAAACAGGGTTCTAGAACTTGCCCAGTGGAAGCTTTTTAGGTGTAATCCTGAGTCTCATCAAGAACTTTCTGAGGTGGGACATTCCCACTTGAAAGGACGTGCAGACTGGCCTGGAGTGGCTAGAGGAAAAGAAGATACTTTTTTAAAGAAAGGCCAGCAGGAAAAAGCAAAAACAAAAATGGCAATCTGATTGGCTACTACAAAAACAAGCAAGTTGTTCTCTGGGAGCCATCAAGGCAAGCAATCAAGTCCCTTCAGGACAAACCCCCTCTAAAACTGAAACTCAAAGGGAAGACATGAGCAGGTATGTAAGCTTGCTGGTGACCATGTAAGTCTACAGTAAGTGGAAGTCAGGGAAAGGCAGCAATGAAGATATGGGCTGAGTTAGACCACATTCCATAGACTCCCGTCAACCTGGAGATGAGAGAGAAGAAGGACTGGTTGGTCCGAAGTGTGATGAGCACTGGATTACTGAGTTAGGCCAAGATAATAATGAGGAAAAGAGAGTAATAAAGGGTCGTTTTCACGAAACCAAGACTGAAATGTTAAAGAGAAGGGTGATCTTAGGTTATATTAACATACTTAAATAAATACCAAGGTCCTGGTGTGAAACTGTTGGATAAACACCGTGCTGCTAGCCAAAAGGTGGGTGGTCATTCCTTGGACACTTTATACAGGCTTCCTATGAGTCAGAAATGACTTATTGGCACTGAACACTAACTCTACTATACATACCAGGAGCCCTGAGGGTACAAATATTAAGCTCTATTGTTGTTAAGTGCCATTGAGTTGGTTCCAATCCATAGCATCCCTGTACAGGGTTTTTGATGAGTAGCTGGTGAGCTAGAACCACTGACTTTGTGGGTCAAAACGACTTTGCAGTCTAGCAGATTAACCCACAGCACCATAACAGGGTTCCACTGAGCTCTATTTGTTGTTGTTCAGTGCCTTCAAATTAGTTCTGACGCATAGTGACCCTATATAGAGTTTCCAAGGAGCTGAATGTAAACTGCCAGCTTTGTGGTTCAAACTGACCTTGCATTCCAGTGTGTTATCTCACAGTGCCACACCAAGATAAGCTCTATACCACTCCCCAAATGTTGGCAGTTCAAACCCAACCAGTAGCTCCACAGTAAAAAGACCTGCTAATCTTCTTCCATGAACATTACATCCAAGAAATCCTTATGGGGAAGTTCTACTCTGTAACACATGGGGTTTCCATGAGTCAAAATCAGCACAGCAATAACAAAATACATATGTTGTTGTTGTTGTCACGTGCCATCGAGTCGGAACCGACTCATAGCGACCCCATGCACAGCAGAACGAAACAATGTCCGATCCTAGGCCAACCTCACTACCACTGCCACACTTGAGTCCATCAATGATGTCACCTGGCTGATCCATCTCGTTGGGGGTCTTCCTCTTTTTCTCTGACCCTCCACCTTACCTAGCATGACATCCTTCTCCAGTGACTGTCCCCTCCGGACAATATGTCCAAAGTGTGAGAGACAAAATATATATAGTACTTTAGAATTTCAAGAAATAGCCATATAATTTTAATCCTCATATGACAAAAATAACTTGTTAAATCATCACAATAATCACATGATGAAGTGTTATAATTCACAAAGAATAGATATGGAAATGGAGTAATAGCATTCTATGCTTAGTTATTTTTTGTTTGTTTTTAATACAATAGTATTTCCTTTTAGGAAAAACAGGTATGCAGGTAATTGAGTACAAAAATCCTCATGTTTCTGTATTCTCAAGTGAGGGCACAGCTAGTCTATGACTAGTTTTCATGCCTTGTGTGGCACTGCAGAATAATGCACTGGACCACAAAATTGGTATGATCCAAAAGGTCAGCAATTCAAATTCACCAGCCACTCCTCAGAAACCCTATGCAGGATCGCTGTAAACTGGAACCGGCGCTACGGCACTTAATAACAACAAGGAGAGTATGGGATTAATTAAACCAACCTTATCCTTTGCTGGAAATTCTTTATCAGCATTTACTTCAGTTAACATTTTCTCACACTTTGCAAAAATATTTTCCAAGTATAATGGGAAAGTGAGCCTAATCTCAGGAAACATTTTTACTTGTTTAAAAATCTGTTTTGAAAGTCCTGCTGACCAGGCATGAAGTGACTGGCTTACAAGTTTTCAAGGGGCAGTTTAGTTTAAGAGTGTGCAAGGGAAGATAGAGTCCCCTCTGGATAAGATTCTTATGATTCAATACTAAGTAATTGTTATCATGACTAATTGTGATTGTCACAACTGTAAAGGTAGAAGTTTTGTAACAAAAACAAGGGAGCAGTTAATCTTACAGTCCAGAAACAGAGGCCCCTAGGACCATCAAGGGAGAAGAGCACAAGTGGAATGGGGGGCCTTATTCAGAGAAGCAGCGACACCAGAGATGGTGGCAGAGATAGGGTCATGGAGAGAGGGAGCAGCTGAGGACTCTAGATTCATGGAAAGAGAGGGACTGAGAACTGGTATCCAGGAGGTAGCCTTGCAGATTGTGGCCTTTGGTCGTGTAAATTATTATATATGTCTGAGTGTTTAAAAGAAAGAAAGCTAAAATGAATATAGGGAAATACTGTTTACTGATGGTACATGGAGGGGATTGCAGTCATTGTAGTGAAACAAAGTACATGAACTGTTAAATGTAAAACTTATGATCTGCCCTGTGAACTTTCACTCAATTCACAATAAAAACTTAAAAAAATAAAGTCCTGCTAACATATATTTACTCAGTAAGTTATCAACTTACATGTATTTCATATTTTCAAACAAAATCAAAGAAACTATATTAAATTTCCCACTGGCCTTCTCCTTTATTGTTTTGTTGTTAAGTACCATCAAGTGGGTTTCAATCTACAATAACCCTGTATAGATTTCCGAGGAGTGACCGGTGACCTTGAACTGCCAACCTTGTGGTCCAAGCTGACTTTGCAATCCAGTGCACTAACTCAAGCGCCACACCAGACCTTCTCCTGAATCAGTCTCAATCCACAATTTTCTATGTTTTGTATTAAGGCTGGTGTACTCAGAGTGATTACATTGCCTGTTGTTATTTTTAAGTGCCATCGAGTCATGCAAGAGTATAATTTCCACCTATGGTGCTATAGGATCATCAGTGGACTGTGAACCAAAAATTGGCGGTTCAAACCCACCAGCTGCTCCTTGGAAATCTAGGCTTCAGGATCATTATGAGTCAGAACTGACTTGACAACACTTAACAATAATACAACAACAATTAATGGAAAAGTGAAGAGTTGTTACTGAAAAATTTGCTGTGTGGAATGTACTCTGATTTCTTAACTCAGACTTAAGATTGGCATGATTGTCAGCAGCTTGAATAGCTCTAAACCTGACAATGGGTGAGCAAGAAAGGACACTTAAGAGTTTATCACAAACAAAGGCAATAACTCTCTTGCAGATAACTGCAAGGAACTGTGAGTCCCCACTTCAGATAACTGTGTCCTTTAACTAAAAAATGAAAAATGTCTATCATGTTCACTGCTATTTACATATATATTTTTAACTAGCATCTTTACAACTCAGCAGAGTCAAATGCTTTTGTCCCATGATTCCTTGTTAAAATAACATTAAACAGTTTCAAAATGTCAATCTTGCTTTATCCCCTGGAGAAGCTGAATTCTACTTAATGACATTCACTCACGTAATAATTACAGGAGTTTCAGTTCTTGACAAAATACAGAAAAGACCCACATTGCAGCAAGAAATGTGTGTCAAGACTAATAATGTACACAAGGAGTCTCTGAAATTTGTATAAGATGCATTTTTTAAGAGCTGTACAGCTTCTGCCAGGTTTGAGACTCCATGTGGGCCTGATTTTGCAATCATTAAAGCTTTAAGTATGTTACCTCCAATTCAGTATAAGTACATTGATTCTGAGTTCTCTAAATGTTTGATGTGTTGTTTCCTTTATAAAACGGTAAACTTGAAATAATGAATTTTCACTGCTTTTTGTATCCTCTACTGAAACTAACACAGTACATGATACATAGTAAGCAGCTAACATATGCTTGCAGGTAAGTTTCTGGTTATCTATACTGTATCCCAGAATCCTGGTGTGGCACTATGGGATAAAGTGCTAGCCCTCAAGATAGGTTTGATCCACAAGGTCAGTGGTTCAAGCTCACCAGCCAATCCTTGGAAACCTTATACAGAGTCACTATGAGTCAGAACTGACCAGATGGCACTTAACAGCAACACATACTCTACCCTGGCAGGCACAAACTGGTAAGCACTCAACCACTAGTAGAAAAGGTTGGTGGCTCAAATCCACCCAGATGCTCCTGAGAAGGAGCCTTATGATCTACTTCCAAAAACTCTACAAAAATCAAATGAAATACACATGCGGGTCACGTGAGTCAGAATTGACTGGACAGTAACTAACAATATACTCTATCACTCCCAATATTTCCAAACTTTATTGTTCTTCCTCTAATGGTACTAATACCTGGGAACAAACTGATAGCTTAACTAAGATTCACTGAGGGGGAAAAATCAATTATTTTTTGTTTTTGACCAAATATAATATCTAACATCTTTGTTGCTGTAGTTAAGTGCTGTCGAGTCTGTGCTGACTCATAGCAACTCTGTCTCTTTAATTAGAAATGGACCCCTGAGGAAGAAATATTTTATGCCTGAGCTATGGTAAGATATGGATGGATTTTATCTACCTAAGATACTCACTTCCAATATGATTCAAATGTTTGCCTGGTAGGTCATTGGAGGTCTTCTGATTCTAGATGAATCATTAAAATAGCAAATATGTTTAAATGCCAAAGGCCTATCATATACACATTTTATTCCTGAAGTTCCCCCTTTGCCTGTCTCTCTGTCTGGGCAACTCTTCCTCTATTACTCTACTTATCTAATATACTCCCTTCCTTGTAAATTCCGTCTTATTTAAGCCTTTGCCACTCATTTTAGAACAGAGTGAGCACTCCTTCTGAACCTTTAAAATAGTTACATTTGGAAAAACTCACTAGGAAATTATTTATGGGTAGCTATCATTTTTAACTACTTTAAGAATAAAATAGGCATACCCTCATCAACTGTCTTAAAACTTCTTGAAGACACAGATCATACTTCAAATATCTTTATATGTAAAGTTCCTAGAACAGAACTTTGACAATATAAATAATTGTTAAACATTCGCCAGTAATAATACTGATTAATCTTGAATATAAGAAAGTGAAAGGGGGAGAAAATTGTATATACAAAATGATATTAACATAAAGTAATTAAATACTTACAGATCTAAGATTCTTTTTAGTTTAAACATATGTTAACAGACATGAACTCATTTGGTTTGTCCATTTGTAAAATCTGAATGACCCAAAGCCTTGAATACAGAGGTACTTTCTTAGCATGACATGCCATGCCTGGGTGTTACACTATCTTCAGCACTGTATATTTAACAGGACAAGGTTTGACAAGTTTACCCAACAGACGTATGCTTGCTTAATTTCTAGCAATGAGCACCAACTTCAAGACAAAGAACTCCAACTTCACCTAAGAACAAAGAAGCAAGAGTGTAGTCCCATGTATTTTTCCCCTAAAATTATGTTCCATAAATGAAACCCGATACCATACTCCGGGCTTTAGTAGGGCAAAAACAGTGCTATTACTGTAGAACAGACTCATTTTCAAGCAGAAATCCAAATTGGAATGTCAACTAATGCCAGTAGTAACAGAGTTTTGGCTAAAAAACAATCAGTTTACGGACTTATTAACAGTTCATAAAATGTATGGCATTCTTCTGGTTCTTGTCGCTGGTGAACATATGCTCTGAATTTACAACAGACTGAAGCACCATTCCATAAATATTAAAAATAGTTGTGAGCATCACAATGGCTATATCTCAAACCGCAGCAGAAATATGAGTCTTACTCAAGGAACAGCAGATCATTTCAGATATGATCATGCGGAGCAACACTGCCAATGATTGCAAGGGGGTTTTGACAGTGGATTTTGAATGCAGATTTTTGAGGTCTTAAAAGTGGTAGAAAAAAATGCAACTTTCCAATTTCATAAGAATATGATATATCTTGTTTCAAATCTAGAATTTTCAAATCCTAATTGGTTAGTGGCACTAACATTCTTTATGGGTGGGCCAGGTATAATATGAAACTCAAACAAGAATGTCATTCTGGACATCTAATTGTTAAATTAGAATAATGAGTTGCAATTCTAAAGCTATAAAGTTACCCCTGTCTTTTTGCTCCAGAAATATTTTGCACTTAATATATTTTGCTGCACTCACTTGTGTGACCACCTTTTTGCTTATAACATGCAGTATTTAGTCTTCAATACTGTGTTTCTTTTTGTCTTTCCTACCTACTCAACTGATCTCACCAGGCACCTAGCAAATTATCTAGTCCAAATCTAAACATTAGTGTTTGTAAAATAAATAAAAATATTTTAAATAGATTAAATTATTGGAGAGAGTACATACTGATTGGAGAGAGAAAGATGAGACATTCTGGAAACCCTATACAGGGTCTCTATGAGTCAAAACCCGTTACAAAGCACCTACAACAACAACATCAGATACTCGTTTGAATCCTGATGTGGTGCTGTAGGATAAGTATGGGCTGCTAACCAAAAGTCAGCAGTTCAAACCCACTGGCTGCTCCTCAGAAACCTTATACAGGGTTGTTATGCATCAGAACTGACTCGATGACACTTGACAACAATATCATGGTGGTGGTTATGTACCATTGACTAGTTTGCAGCTCAAAGCGATCCTTTATACGGTTTCCGATCCTGCAACTCTTCTCAGGAGAAGAAAGCCTCATTTTATTGGACATAAGTCTTGTGTTACTAATTAACATATATAAATTTATCTTTTTAAATGTATTTACAATTTTTAGTGGCACTAACATAACTATAAGGAGCTCTGGTAGTGTAGTGGTTATGAATCGGGCTGCGAATCACAAGGTCAGCAGTTCGAAACTACCAGCTGTTCCGCAGGAGAAAGATGAGGCTTTCTGCTCCCGTAAAGATTTACAGCCTCGGAAATCCTGTACAGGGTCACTATAAGTGGAACCGACTTCATGGCACATAACAACAACAATAATATAACTATGAAATTTTTTATCTTCAAATTAATGCTTTCTTTCTTTTTTTTTTTTTAATCGCTTTCCAACTTCTAGGGCTGTTCCTTATAGTTCATATTATGTGCTTTGATAAAGTTCATTCTAATTTCATTAATATAATCAGTATTTACAGTAATTTGCACATGAAATAAAATGCTTTCTGTCTCTGAAATCTTATAAAAACATTTATATATCCTCCAAATCTAATTCTTAAGGTCTCTGGCTATATTCAAAGTCATACATTTTACTGATGATGCATTATTTTGAATTAAATTGTCATATTTTGGCATCATCTTTTTATAATCACAGAGAACCACCTTTAAATGATAAAGCCAATGCCAAAGTAGCTTTCAAGCATTCAAAAGTCCAATTAATGCTAGAATAATAAGATTGTCACTATTTTACTTGTAGCGTAGTATTAAAGTGAGGCATCTCTAGTTGCTATGAAGATCTAACACACAAATAAAAGAACTCATTTCAGCTTTGAAGTTTCTAGTCTTGTCTAAACACTGGCAAGGATTTCAAGTTGGATTTTAGTCTTCACTGATATCTTTTTGTTTCAGTCTCTAAATCCAACCCATAGATAATTACTAATTTAGCTGTGGTTTACATTACCTTTTTATGTTTTTCTTTTTGATCTGGCATACCCATGAAAGTTAGAAAAACAGTAAAATAATATTTACTTACAACATGTTCAGAATACATGTTAAAAGACGATGGAAGTACTTCCTCAAACATTCATATATAATGACAAGATCAAAGCAATCTGATGACTAACTGTATGTCCAGAAATACAACGTAAATAAGGTATACTAAAAGAAAAGCCTCCTAAGAAAGAAAACAAAAGAAATATTCCCTAAGGGCCCCTTATTTTATAACCACAAGGATAAATAAAAGGAGATGGCTAGCTACCTCTTGAGTATATGACTACAGTAAGTCTCTGGCTTATGAAAGTCTGATTTATAGATAACTTTTTATGCAAATTTGACCCCCCTTTGAACCAACCGCTATTCACAATCAATGTTTCATCACAATCACCTTGACATACTGTATGTGCATCTTTTAAATCATAGAAAAGACTTCAAGCCTTTCCTTGCACTACAGTAAGGCTATAAATAAGAACCATATGTACCTATTCCAAAATATATACAATTTCTAATTGAAAGTACTTAGCAATGGATCTCGTTTGTAACTAGGGACTACCTGTGTATTATTCTCTACTTTTTATATCCATTGTTGTTATTGTCATTACATGACATCAAGTCAATTCCATTTCATAGTCACCCTGTATAGGGTTTCCAAGGAGTGGAAGGTGAGTATGAACCTCCAACTTTGTGGTGACCAGTCCAGTGCTTATCCTTACATCACACCCAGACTCCATAGGAAGGGCATGAAATAGCCTTCTCTGAGAAGTACGGTAGAAATGTAATAGCTTTATTTTATTTTTTTGTTCTGTAGCTCTTTTGTTGTTAATAGCTGCTGTCAAGTTGGCTGGAATTCAAGTCAAGCCTGTGTGCAACAAAATTAAATGTCGCCTGGTTCTGTGCCATCATCATGACCATTGGTATGCTGAAGTTCATTGCTATAGCATGTGTATATTTTGAGTGCATTCCAACCTAAGATGCTCATTTTCCAGCACTTTTCAAGAAAATAATCTTTTGTAATCCATAGGGTTTTCATTGGCTAATTTTTGGAAGTAGATAACTAGGTCTTTTTCCTTAGTTTGACACAGTCTGGAAGCTGTGCTTACACCTATACAGCATGGGTGATCTTGCTGGTATTTGAAATACTGGTTGCATAGTTTCCAGCATCAGAATGATGTGCAAGTCATTGCAGAATGACAAACTGACAGGTGGATAGTGGGTAGTACCTTTATACACAGTGCCTTAATTTGCTTGGAGGCAATTATGAAACATTAATACACCCACTCCTTCTTTATCAGCATAGTAAAGTTCCAAAGACAAGGTTACTATGCCAAACTTGACATTATATGAAAATAGAGGATGACCACTACAGATTTCAAAATTCAGGATGACTATTATATGGAGTTCTAGTGTGGCACTGTGGGTTAATGTATTGGACTGCAAGGTCAGTTTGAACTGCAAGGTGAGCATTTCAAGAACACCAGTCGCTCCTCTGAAACCCTATGCAAGATCACTATGAGTCAGTACAAACTCGATGGCACTTAAAACAACAACAATTATATGACCAGTGTGGTGTGGCATTGTAGAATAAACACTGCACTGATAGCCACGAGATCGGTGGTTCAAATCCACCAGTCAGTCGCTCCTTGGAAACCCTATACAGGGTCACTATGAGTTGGAACTTACTCAACAGCAATTAACATAAGCAACAGTAACAACATAAATATATAAGGATCCCTGAACAGCTGTGGATTAAGTGTTCGACTGTTAACCACCAGGTCAACAATTCAAACCCACTAGCTGAGAGAGAGAAAGATTAATCTGTCTACTCCCATAAAGATTCATATAGATCTATATAGGGTTTCTGGAGTCCTGGTATGTGGGCTCATGCGTCAGACTGCAAAGTTGAAATGCAAAGTTGGTGGTTCAAGCTCACCAGCTGCTCCTTGGAAACCCTATACAGGGTCACTATGGGTCAGAATCTACTCGACAGCATTTAACAACAACAACAACATATAGGGTCTCTATGGGTTGTTATCAGCTAGACTGCAGTGAGTTTGGTTTGCCAATTTAAATAAATTGTTATTTAACTTCCATGTTATATCATTATGTAACTGCCAAATCACTGAGCCTCTTGACCCAACCAAGTTGACACAGAATCTTAGCTGTCACAACCAGTGGTAATCTTGACTCGTACAGTATCGTCCTTAGTGCCAGGCATAAATCACTAATGCACAAAGTAGTCAACTAGTAAATGTTTTGCTCTTGTTGAAAATGTGAAATGACACATAACAAGATAGTCGATAAGTGGGGAGTAGGTATGTATCATTTCTCTTTCAGCAATACATTGATTCCATGGTAATTACTTTCCTTCCAGTGATAAAAAAAATCTGGGAACAAGAAACCTCCATATATAGAAATCATCCAGGAGTGGTACTAAAGTGAGACATTACTTATAAAGGAATCCTTTGATGATGTTACCTACCTACCAGTGCTGTTAAAAGATAACAAAAAGAAATATGTCTTATACATAATAAATGCTCAATGTAAGTAATTATTGTTGTAACTATTATATCATTATTAGTCTTTGTTTCCTTTCAAGTATTTGTGAGTTCTCTACCAAGTATAATTGCTGTTTTAGGTGCCATCGAGTTGATTCTGAATAAAAAACAACACTATGCTAAGTGTCACCAAGTCAGTTCCGACTCATAGTGTCTCTGTATATGGTTTCCAAGAAGCAACTGGTGGGTTTGAATTGCTGACCTTGTGGCTAATAGTCCAGTGCTTATCCTACAGTGCCACACCAGGACTCCATATAGCATATATTGTTGTTAAGTGCTGTCAAGTCAGTTATGACTCAGTGACCCTGTGTAGGGTTTTTAAGGAGCTACTGGTGAGCTTGAACTGCCTGCCTTGCAGTTGAAATTGACTTTGCAGTCCAGCACATTAACCCACAGTGCCATACAAGATCTCCATATAGCATATGTTGTTGTTGTTATGTGCCGTGGAGTCGGTTCTGACACATAGAGACCCTGTACAAGGTTTCTGAAGCTGTAAATCTTTACAGGAGCAGAAAGCCTCATCTTTCTCCCAAGGAACAGTTGGTAGTTTTGAACTTCTGACCCTGAGGTTTGCGTCCAGTTTTGTAACCACTATGCTACCAGAGTTCCTTTATGTTGTTTCTGTTGTTAGGTGCCATTTAATCGGTACCGACTCATAGTGACCTTATGCATAGCAGAACGAAACACTGACAGATCCTGGGTCAACCTAACTACTGTTGCCACCCTTGAGTCCATTGATGCTGTCACTTGGCTAATCCATCTCGTTTGGGGTCTTCCTCTTTTTCTCTGATGGTCCACCTTATCAAACGTGATATCCTTCTCCAGTGACTGGTCCCTCCTGACAATATGTGTGAAGTAAGAGAGATGAAGTTTGGCCATCTTGGCTTCCAAGATGCACTTCTTCCAAAATGGATCTATCTATTAGTTCTTTCAGCAGCCCATGGCACTTTCAATATTCTCCGCCAACACCATGACTCAAAAGCATAAATTCTTTTTTTTTTTTTTTTTTTTATGTTGTATTGTGAATTATGTGAGAGTTTACGTGGGAGAACATTAGTTTTACATTCATTCTATCGTATATCATTTCATTGCCATGGTT
>NW_006408609.1:5341368-5354498 GCF_000296735.1 Chrysochloris asiatica | reverse complement strand
GGAGCGGCTGGTAGTTTCGAACCGCTGACCTTAAGGTTCGCAGCCCAATTCGTAACCACTACGCTACCAGAGCTCCTTTATAGCAGGTTGTTAATGATCCTTCCTCCAATCCATGTTCTTCTATTCTGCACATATCTAGTTTCTCAGATTAGTTTCTTATCATTCAGATTGAATAAGTATGATGAGAAGAAAAACTCTGACACACACCTTTCTAGATTTCACAGAATGCTTGTTTTATTGTTGTTAAGTGTTATTGAGTTGGTTCCAACTCATAACAACCGTGTATAGGGTTTCCCAGGAGCAGCCGGTGAGCTTGAACCACCAACTTTACAACTCAAACAGATTTTGCAGTCCAGTGCCCTAACCCACAGCACCACACTAGGACTCTCTTACAGTATATGTTGTTGTTGCTAAGTGCCATCAAGTCGGTTCCGATGCATAGCAACCCTGTATAGGGTTTCTGAGGAGTAGCTGGTGAGTTTGAACCATCCACCTTGTGGTTCAAACAGCTTTGCAGTCTGGCACATTAACCCCCAGGGCCACACCAGGACTCCACTTACAGCATATTTATTGTTGTTATTAAGTGCCATCGAGTCAATTCTGACCCATAGTGAC
Source organism: Chrysochloris asiatica (assembly GCF_000296735.1). Classification (NCBI taxonomy): domain Eukaryota; kingdom Metazoa; phylum Chordata; class Mammalia; order Afrosoricida; family Chrysochloridae; genus Chrysochloris; species Chrysochloris asiatica. Next base: position 5,353,883 of record NW_006408609.1, on the reverse strand, counting down.
CCAGTATGAGGTTTCCAAGGATAGCTGGTGAGCTTGAACCGCCAACCTTGCAGTTTAAATAGCTTTGCAGGCTGGCGTATTAACACACAGTGCCACACCAGGACAGCATATAGTATCCCCTTATTCTATTCTAACGACTGTCTCTTAGTCAATGTACTTGTTTTACACAAACAATCCATTGTTCTGGAATTGCCATTCTTCACAATATTGTCTGTAATTTACTATGACCCACAGTCAAATACCTTTGCAAAGTCAATAAACCACATGCAAGCATCTCTCTATTAGTCTCTCTTCAGTCAGAGAATCTCAATGATAATTTCTCATCCATGTCCTTTTCTGGATCAGGCTTGAATTCCTAGCATGTCCCTGTTGATATTCTGCTGCTACCATTTAAAAAATTATTTTCAGCATAATGTGACTTATGTGTGATGTGTTAATGATAATGATTGGTAATTTTCACAAGTTGTTGGGTCACTTATCTTTGGAATGGACACAGATATGGATCTCTTCCAATTGGTTATCGCTTCCAAATTTCTTGGCATAGATGAGTGAGCACTTCTAGCATTGCATACATTTGTTATTTGTTGAAATTTCTCAATTTATAGTCTGTTAATTCCTGGAATCTTCTTCTTCTTCTTCTTTTTTTTTTTTTTTTTTTTCCAATGCCACTGTTTTCAGTGAAGCTTGGACTTCCTCTTTCAGTACCATGAATTTTTGATCATGTGATACCTCCTGAAATGGAAGAATGTTAAAAAAAGTCATTTTTGGTCCAGTGACTGTGCATTCGTTCCATTTTCTTTTGATGCTTCCTGTGTCCTTCTGTAGTTTGCCAGTTGAATCCGTTCACATTGCAACTCTGTTGTTCTTGTCAAGTGCCATCAAGTCATTTCTGACTCATAGCAACCCTGTAACAAGGCTGGTAGGTTTAAATAGCTAACCTTGCAGTTAGCAGTCCAGTGCTTAATCTGCAGCATTACAGAAACTCTAGGCTAGAATTATTTTTCAGCCCTTTCATTTTGAGGAATACCAAACATGTTCCTCCCCTTTAGTTTTCTAACTCCATGTCTTTGCACTTTTCATTATTAACTGACTTAAGAACAAGTTTCCAAAGATGATAATTATTAAATCAGAGCCAGGGGTTTCTTTTGGAAAAGGTGTGTCATGTATTTTGTCTCTAGCAACATAGAAGTCACATAATTGGTGAATTCATCAGCCACTTGTCATGAACTTGGAAGTCTCAAAATACATAACTACTCTTTAAAACCATTTTATTTTTAAATGTAAATGCATGTTCAGATGTTCAGGTCATTACTTTTGTTTTAGTTGATAAATAAATTTTAAAAAACTAAAAAAATTATTTAGTCTTACTGGAATCAAATATTATTAATTTTAATATGTTTGTCATTAATTCTACATATAACAAGTTCTGGATTCTTTTAAAATGTGCACTAATAACTGAAGCATTTTGTTGTTAAGGTAAATTTTTTAAACTGCAAGATTCAGTGACTATTTACTTTAATAAAACCTTTGTAGTTCTATTGCTTGTTTTCACAAATGTAGGAACATGCTTTGTGACTTGTAATTCTGCCAATAATATGAAAAGAAGAAAAAGTCATAAAGAAAATCCATAGGCAACAATGGTTCCAGCTCTAAGTTCTTTGTTCCTTCCTGGAAACTCCTTGAGTATTAGTTCAGAATTAAAAGTAGAGGAAAAGAATGTGATTAAAGCTACACCTACTCTCACATTTTACTCCTTCTGAAAATAGGAACTCTTGTTAGGGAAATCACTTGCCTGGAGCTATACAACTTCCATGGTATTTCTAATGTATCCAAGGAAGCAATCTAAACCAAATGTCTAAATTCAGTTGGAAGATGCTTATCATCAAATTTCCTATCCATACTTTTGGATCCATGCTGATAATTGAGGGAAATGTTGCAGAGAAAGAAGAAAGCCACGTTTATATTCTTTGTTTTCAATAAACTGTTGTGGTGCTGATATTTATTTCTTCAGCTATTTTGTAGACTCCTACCTAAAGTTATGACTTGGTGACATAATCCTTTCTATTATAAAATCAGATCTATAAATCCTAAGCGCTTTACCAACAGTATTCCATACAATTCTAACTTTGCACTTTTCAGACACTGATTTTCCCCTTTTCTTGCGATTTCTTTCCCACTGCCCAGAACTTTTCAGACTACTCTCAATTCAACTGTCACCACAACTGAATGCTCTTCTTTCACCATATTTATTCAATTTGTATGCTGAGCAAATAATCCAAGAACCTGGATTATATGAAGAAGAATGTGGCATCAGGATTGGAGGAAGACTCATTAAAAATTTTGCAATATAAAGATGATACAACTTTGCTTGCTGAAAGTGAAGAGGACTTAAAATACTTACTGATAAAGATCAAAGAACACAACATTCAGTATGGGTTACAGCTCAGTGTAATGAAAACAGAAATCCTCATCAATGTACTGGTATATAATATCATGATAAATGGAAACAAAATTGAAGTTGTCAAAGACTTCATTTTACATGGATCCACTATCATCACTCATGGAAGTAGCAGTCAAGAAATCAAATGGCATATTGCACTAAGCAAAGCTGCTGCACAATACCTCTTTACAGTGTCAAAGCAAAGATGTCAGTTTGAATACTAAGGTGCACATGACTTAAACCATGGTGCTTTCAATAGACTCATGCATGTGAAAATTGCACAGTGAATATGGAAGACCGAAGAATAATTGCTTCATTTGAGTTATGGCGCTGGAGGAGAATATTACAAGTACCATGGACTGCCAGAAGAACAAAAAAATCTGTGTTGGAAGCTGCTACAGCCAGAATGTTCCTTAGAGGCTAGGATGGTGAGAGTTTGAACATGTTATCAAGAAGGACCAGTCCCTGGATAAGGACATCATTCTAGGTAAATTGGAATATCAGTGAAGAAGAAGAGGACCCCCACTACATTAGACTAACACAATGGCAGTAGCAATAGCTCTAGTGTAGCAGCGACCATGAGGATGGGGCAGGACCAGACAGGCTTTTCGTTCTGCTGTGCGTAATGTTTGTTATGAGGTGAAACCGACTTGATGGCACCTAACATGAAGACCCCAGATCTTCTCAAACCACCCTCAATTCAGATGGCACCGCAGTTGAAAGATCTTCCAACTCTTATAAGTAATTGCCTTTCCAGTGACAACAGTTTGCTGTGCCTTGTGCAAATAATTTCTTATGCAGTATACATATTTATACGCTAAATCAGATAGCATTCCATACTAACAAGATAATTTCATTTCTGGTTCAAAATGGATTTTATATTTTTTTATAATACTGATGAGGAAGACAGAATGGAAAGGATATTTGTTAAAAGTATTGGTGCACTTATGCAGCCTTGTTGTGAATAATAAAAACTTGAACTTTATAGATTAAAGGAAATAAAATAAGAATGGTACAGATAGAGCAGAAGGTTGAAAGACTACTACACTAACATCTGATACATTGGCAGTCTGATGTTGATTTTATCATGGTAGTGGGTTTTACTTATGGTTTGTGTTTATGACTCTGTGGAAACTAAGACAAGAATGTGAATTTGGTTTTTGAATCTGTCCTAGTTCAGATTCATAAATAAGATTATGCCATAAAGAAGGATTTAGTCATTGCTCTTATAATCTGAAGTTTGTTTATAGCAAAACTTGATACTATCCTCAAATATTCTCTTTCTTTGTCTCACAAAAAACTAATTGGTTTTCTGATTTTATAAGTAAACAACTCTAAAGCTTAGTTTTTCCTTGGAAATCAAATTTAGTGATACCCTTCTACTACATATTATGCAAGAGTAGTCTTGCTTAGGTTGTAAATGTACTTGTTTGCAAACTGTTCTCAGATTCCCTTGATTGTCTGTCAGTCTTTGTTAGGCAAAAAGACAAGGGTATTAATTTCCATGATAACCTAGACACAAGAAGTTTGAGTAGATTTTTGACAACTATTATCAATATCTTCAAGAGCAGACATGTCAGTTTGAGCACTAAGGTGAGCCTGACTCAAGCCATGGCATTTTCAATAACTTTATATGCATGTGAAAGTGGGACAGTGAATAAGGAAGACTGTAGAAGAATTAATGCATTTGATTTATGGGGTTGGAGGAGACTATTAAAAGTACCCTGGCCTGCTAAAAGAATAAACCAATCTGTGTTGGAAGAAGTATAGCCACAATGCTCCTTGGAAGCCAGGATGACCAGACTTGGCCTCTCATACTTAAGACATATTGTAGACAAGACCAATCCCTGGTGAAGGATATCAGGCTGCAAAAGTAAAGGGTGGGAGAAAAAAAAGGAAGACCCCCCAATGAGATGGATTGCCACAGTGGCAACAGCTCCACATAAGGACTCCTATTGTATGTTTTTTTTGTCTTTGTTTTGTCGAGTCAGTTCCAACTCATAGTGACCCTCTATAGGGTTTCTGAGAAGCAGCTGGTAAGCTTAAACTACCAAGCTTGCAGTTGAAACTGACTTTACAGTCCAGCGCATTAACGCACAATGGCTACCAAATTTTGAATGTCAACCTTGAAGTAATCCATTACTCTTCAGAGATCAGTCTCTATTCATAATTTCAACAGGACTCCTTCCTGTCTTTGTTTTCTGTATTTACTTATATAAGCATACACATTTTATTTGTGAACAATAGTGTGATTTTTTTCATAGGTATTTGTCTTAGTTATATTATGCTACTATGCCAGAATGCCACAAGTAGATGGCTTTACAAACCAGAAATGTATTCTCTCACAACTTGTTGTTGTTGTTGTTAGGTGCCATCGACTCAGTACCAACTCAAAGCAACCTCCTGCATAGCAGAACGAAACACAGCAGTATCAGTCCATGCCACCAAATCTTTAACCTGGACTATTGCACACATTTTATAACTGGCTTTATTGTTCTCCTGAAGGAAAAATAATCACGGTGATCTTTTTAAAAAGGTAATTGGGTCACAGTTCTCCTGCTTAAAACTCTCTAAAACCATCTCTAATTTTATTATAAAAAGCAAACTCTAATTAAGCCAATTGCTGTAAAGTCAATTCCAACATATTCTGAGCCCAACTATATCAAAGTAGAACCATACACTACAGGGTTTTCACTGACTGTTTTTAGAAATAGATCACCAGACATTTCTTCTGAGGTACCTCTCAATGGACTCAAACCACCAGTTATTCAGTCAACAGCCAGGCATGTTAACAATTTGCACCACCTCTGTACTAAGTTTCCCAAGTGATCTGGCCACGTCTTGCCATTCTAACCTCAACCCCCATGATATTTCTCCTTTTTGTCTTCCTTATGTTCTGGTAGCGTAGTGGTTACGAATCGGGCTGCGAACCTTAAGGTCAGTGGTTCAAAACTACCAGCCGCTCCGCGGGAGAAAGATGAGGCTTTCTACTCCCGTAAGGATTTACACCCTCGGAAACCCTGTACAGGGTCGCTATGGGTCGGAACCGACTCGACGGCACTTAACAACAACAACAACAACATGTACCAAATCTATTCCAGTGTCAGGACCTTTTACTTTGCTATTTCTTTCTTCAGAGATTTCTGTCTTCAGTTCTTGTGCTTTTCATAGAGGTCTTCCTTGAACCCTTAACTAAAACAGCACCACCCTAACCATGACCCAATCACTTTCTACCTTCCATCCTATACTATTTGGGCTACTAACCTCAAGGTCAGCAGTTCGAAACTACCAGCTATTCCACAGGAGAAAAATGAGGCTTTCTGCTCTTGTAAAGATTTACAGCCTCGGAAACCATATGCAGGGTCATTATGATTTGGAACCGACTCCACAGTACATCACCAACACCATTACCACCATTGTACCTTCATGACTATTCCAGGTCCTTGTCCACAGTAAGCATCAATAAATATCAAATGAATGAATGTCTATTTTTACATGCAAATCAAAATACATATGTATAATAGTATATATAATTTTATTGTTAGTTGCCATTGTTAACTCCTGACTCGTTGTTGTTGTTAATGACATTGAGTCAGTTCCAATTCATAGCAACCCTAATATAAGGTCTCCAAGGAGCAGTTGGTGGGTTTTAGCCCCTGATCTTGCATCCATACATGCAGAGCAATACCGCTCCATAGTGTCTACAAGGCTGTGACTTTTAGTCTTCTGATGTGCCTCTGGGTAGAATTGAACTGTTGACCTTTGTGGCAGTCTTAGTAGTATAATAATACTTAGTAATACAGCACTAACCCATTTGTGACACCCAGGGACATCAAAAGGACTTGTTTGCAATGTTGGCTATCTTTTGCTTACTTCTCGAGATCTACTTGTCACCCTTCATCCTTCTGAGGACATTGGGAGACCGATACTTTTAAATAGCATCCTTTTGGATGGCATCAACACTTAATTTCCGGTTCAATTTGGCCAGTGGGAGACATTGACAAGAGATGGTAGGACAGTGAGAGAGTGAGATCAGAACATTTTAAGCAGTCTTTTCCAACCAGGTTGATATGTCCTTGTTGTATCCTTCCTGCTCACTACAGAAGGCCACAGTTCCTGTCAGGCAGAAGCACCTAGAAACACTTAGAAATGGTGTTTTTTAAAGTGGAAAAATGTAGTGAAATGGAATTTGTAACAAAAATATACAAATATGGAGAATTAATAGAAGTCATTCTTGTTAAATAGAACTAAACAAAATTTAGGACGATGCTATAGAGAAGAGTTTACAACTGTTCACAATCAGGATGACTACAACTGACAAATAAAATTACAAGGTCAACTTCTAAGCACGTCAATTCTGATTTCTGGGTCAGGGCCTGAGATCCTTTATTTATTTATTTAAGATTCTTGCTTAATTCTGATGATAAGCAGAATCTGGTAATAATTGATTTATTTAAAACAAAAATAGACCAAGTTCACAAATAAAATATTATTAACAAGTAGTTATCTTTCTATCAGACCATGTAAATAAAATTTCAATTTTGAGATGACTTCAATTCACAACAAAGCATATGCAGTATTTTCAGGAGACTAAATTCACACCCTTGGTGATAGAAATAATGCTGGAGATTGCAAGGTAGAATTTTGAAAGACCAATGATTTACTAATTGCAAGATGGATTTTTTTTTTGGTGATTACAAGCATGCTTTAATCATTTCCTAACTTTCCTTCCTTCCTCAACTACCTTCTATCCTGAAAAACAACGGTGAAAAATTAAAGCATTTGTACTAACAAATGTTACTAAAGTTTGGAAGTATAGGAGTATGTAACCACATATTCTATGTCCATTTTCTGAAGTGCTTTCCATGAGGTTCTGAAAAGTAATTGGTCTTTCTTCCCCTAGTTGGCTCCTTCCCCACTGTACCATATCCAAAGAGCCATTAATATACTCTGTCCAAAAAACATGGCATCAGGATTGGAGGAAGGCTCATTAACAACCTATGACATACAGATGATACAACCTTGCTTGCTAAAAGTGAAGAGGATTTAAAATATTTACTGATGAAGATCAAAGACCATAGCCTTCAATGTGGGTTGCATCTCAATGTAAAGAAAACCAAAATCCTCAACACTGGACCAATAAACAACATCCATATCAGTGGAGAAAAGATTGAAGTTGTCAAAGCCTTCAATTTGCTCTCATCAACCATCAACACTCATGGAAACAGCAGTCAAGAAATCAAATGAAGTATGCATTAGGCAAATCTGCTACACAAGATTATTTAATGTATTGAAGAGCAAGAGATGTCAGTGTGAGGACTAAGTTGCATCTGACCCAAGCCATACTATTTTCAATAAATCATATGCACATGAAAGTTAGACAGTGAATAAGGAAGAACGTAGAAGAATTGATGCATTTGAGTTATTGTATTGGAGGAGAATATTGAAAGTACCATGTACTGCCAAAAAAAACCAAATAGATCTGTGTTGGAAAAAGTCCAGCCAGAATGCTCCCTGCAAATTAGAATGGCCAGACTTTGTCTCTCATACCTTGGACATATTATCAGGATGGACCAGTCTCTGGAGAAGGATGTCATTTTTGATAAAGTGGATGGTTGAAGAAAAGGTTGAAGACTTCAAACCAGATGGCTTAGCACAGTGGCACCACAATGGGCTCAGATTTAGCAACAATTGTGAGTTTGATGCGGGACTAAGCAATGTTTTGTTCTGTTGTGCATAGGGTAGAGATGAGTCAGTGTTGACTTGCTGGCACGTAACAACAAATTAATACATTTTACTTAAATCAGCTTTATATTCACATAAAATAATTTAACTTTAGAGGGGGTGCAGAAAATGTTTCCACTTTGATCAAAGTTGCTAAAATAAGGATTGGAAACTAATGCTGACTCAAGATATATTTACCTCAAAGAAAGATATGACTTTCTATAAAAATACTTTTATCTTTAAGCATTAGCCAATATTGGTGTCTTAATATAATTTACAGTCATTAGGCATTGCATCACTAATCTAATAAGAATTGAAATATTTTTAAAGGAAAGAAGTAAAATAATGATAAAATAAATTAGATTACAGGTGCTCCTTAATTTGTAGGATAGATGAGTTTCTGAGAGATTGGCTGTTAAACTAAATTCTATTAACTAAATTATATTCTGCCATCGACTTGGGCTCATAATTGGAAATGTATAATTCTTGGAGTGAGATACAGAGGAGAATGTGATCTTATGTTTAAAACAGAAATCAAATATAAGTGTAAAGTTCATTTTGAAGTGATATATTTAAATATAAACTCTGTTGTTGTTAAATGCTGTTGAGTCGGTTCCAACCCATAGTGACCCTGAACAGGGTTTCCGAGGCTGTAAATCTTCACGGGAGCAGAAAGCCTCATCTTTCTCATGTGGAACAGCTGGTAGTTTCGAACTACTGACCTTGCGGTTCACAGCCCGATTCGTAACCACTATGCTACCAGTCTAGAAGCTGATAAAGCAATACTATTTAAATACGTTGAGAAGTAAGCTTTAGCCATAAGTAAAGGAAATGAATACTACAGGAAGAAACAGGTTAGAGGAGGCAAACTGTTGTCTGATTCCTAATAATGTAGTATTTTAATCTCCTGTGAGTTTTGCCTTCCTTAAGATCCTGTCTCTAATAAATGCCAGTAAGCACATTTCCTTTTAGCATGCGTGCATAAGACTATAAGAATTGGAGAGGCTCTGTTGGAGATAGTAGTATTTCTAAAAGCTGGATATATACGTATATATATTGCTGTTGTTGTTAGGTACCATCACGTCAGTGCTGAGTCATAGTGACCCTATGAACAACAGCAGTAAACACTGCCTGGTCCTGAGCCAACTTCACAATTGTTGCTATGACAGATCCCTTCACTGCCACCACTGTGTCAATCCATCTCATTATGGGTCTACCTCTTTTTCTCGGACCTTGCACTATACCAAGCATGATATCCTTCTCCAGTAACCAGTCCCTCTTGAAATATGAGAGACGAAGTTTGGCCATCCTGGCTTCTAAGGAACATTCTGGCTGTGCTTCTTCCAATACAGATCTATTTGTACTTGTGATAGTCCATGGTACTTTCAGTACTCTCCTCCAATACTATAACTCATATGTATCAGTTCTTTTACAGTCTTCCTTATTCACTCTCCAACTTGCATGCATGCATGAGGTTATTTAAAATATGATGGCTTGGGTCAGTTGCACCTTAATCCTCAAACAGACACCTTTGCTCTTCAACACTTTAGAAAGGTCTTGTGCAGCTTGATATCTTGACTGCTACTTCCATGAGTGTTGATGGTTGAGCCAAGAAAAATGAAGTCTTTGACAACTTCAATCTTTTCTCCATTGATATGGATGTTGTTTATTGGTCCAGTAGTGAGGATTCTTGTTTTCCTTACATTGAGGTGCAACCCATACCAAAAGTTGTGGTTTTATATATTCATCAGTATTTTAAGCCTTATTCATTTCTAGCAAGCACAGTTGTATCATCTGCACACTGCAGATTGTTAATGAGCTTTCCTTCAATCCTAATGTCACATTTTTCTTCTTATAATCCATCTTCTTGGATTATTTGTTCAACATACAGGTTGAATACATACGGTAAAAGAATACAACCCTGGTGCACACCTTTCCTAATTTTAAACCATTCGGTGTTTCATGGTTCTGTTTGAACAACTGCCTTTTGGTCTATGTACAGGTTCCTTATGAGCAAAATTAAGTGTTCCAGAATACTTTGGATTTGCATGCTTTGCAATATTTTCCATAACTTGTCATGATCCACACAATCAAAGGCCTTGTGTAGTCAATAAAGCACAGGTAAACATCTTTCTGATATTCTCTGCTTTCAGCCAAGATCCATCAGACATCAGAAATGATACCCCTTGTTCCATGGCCTTTTCTGAATTTGGCTTGAACCTCTGGAAGTTCTCTGTCAATGTATGCTTGCAGCCGTTTCTGTATTACCTTTGGTAAAACTTTACTCGCATGGGCAATCAAAGATATTGTCCGATGATTTCTGCATTCTGTTGGGTCACCTCTCTTTGGAATGGGCACAAATACAAATCTCTTCCAATCAGTCGGCCAGATAGTTGTCTTCCAAATTTCTTGGCAGAGATGAGTGAGTGCCTCCTGTGCCGCCTCACTTTCTTGAAAGATTTTAATTTTTATTCCATCAATTCCTGGTGCCTTGTTCTTTGCCAATGTCTACAGTGCACTTTGGACTTCTTCCTCCAGGATCATTGGCTCTTGATCATATGCTACCTCTTTCTGGTACAGTGAGGTTGTGTACTCCTTCTGTCTTCCTTTGATGCTTTCTGCATCATTCAATAATTTACCCACAGAATCCTTAAACACAGCAAGTTGAGGCAAAACCTTTTTCTTTAGTTCCCTCAGCTTGAGAAATGCTGATCGTGTTCTTCCCTTTTGGTTTTATAACTTGAGGTGGTCTTTGCATATTTCATTATAGTACTTGACTATTTTTTTATTCAGCTCTAGTACCTCCTCACGTCTCCCATTTGTTTTAGAAACTCTATGCTGGAGAGCAAGTTTCAGAGTCTCTTCTGATATCCATTTTGGTCTTCTCATTCCTTATTGTCTTCTTAATGACCTTTTGCTTTCGTCCAGTGTGATGTTCTTGATGTCATCCCACAACTCTTCTAGTCTTCAGTCTTTATTGTCTAATGCATCATATTTGTTCTTCAGATGATCTCTAAATTCAGATGGGATATAGTCAAGGATATATTTTGGCTTTCCTGGACGTGTTTCAATTTTCTTCAGCTTCAGCCTAAATTTGCATATGATGGTTTGTTCCATAGTCTTACCTTGCCTTGAGTTGGTTCCATGGAGTTTTTCCACTGTCTCTTTCCACAAATGTAGGCAATTTGATTTCTGTGTATTCCATCTAATGAGGTCCATGTGTATAATTATGTTTTATGTTGTTTAAAGAAAGTATTTGCAATGAACAAATTACTGGTCTTGCAAAAGTCTATCATACTATCTACAGCATCATTTCTATCATCAAGGCTATATTTTACAACTAATCCTTCCTCTTTGTTTCTGACCATTGCATTTCAACCACCAGTCATTATCAATATCAAGTCTTGATTATATGTTTGATCAATTTCAGACTGAAGAAGTTGATAGAATTCTTCAATTTCCTCATCACTGGTTTTTGTGGTTGGTATGTAATCTTGAATAATAGTGGTATTAGCTGTGCTTCCTTGTAGCCATATGGATATTATCCTATTACAGACAACATTGTACTTCATGACTGATCTTGAAAAGTTATTTTTTGTTATGATCACAATGCCATTCCTCTTCAATGTGTCATTCCAAGCATAGTAAGCTATGTGATTGTCAAATTCAAAATGGCCAATACCAGTCCATTTCAGCTTGTAATGCTTAGAATATTGATATTTATGTGCTGCAGTTCATCTTTGTCAAGTTCAAATTTTCCTAGATTCATATTTCAAACATTTCATGTCCCAATTATTAATGGATGTTTACAGCTTTGTCTCTTCATCTTGAGCTCTGCCCCATCAGCAAATGAATGTCCTGAAGCCTTTGCTCCGTGTCATCCTGGTCAACTCTACTTTAAGGAGGCAGCTCTTCCCCAGTTACATTCTGTGTGCCTTCCAACCCAGGACAATCATCTTCCAGCACTATACCTGACAATATTCCACTGTTATTCATAAGATTCTCAGTAACTAAATATTCAAAAGTAGTCTGTCTCTCCTTCTTTCTAGTTTATCTTCATCTAGAAGGTCATCTGAAACCTGTCCAATATGGGTGACCCTGCTGGTATTTATAATACCCATGGCATAGTCTCCAGAATCTACCACAGTACAACAAACTGATAGACGAGTGGTGGATATACATATATATATACATATGTTGTTGTTGTTGGAAGTTCCATTGAGTTGGTTCTGACTCATAGCGACCCTGTGTAGCATTTCTGAGGAGCTGCTGGTAAGCTTGAACCACCATCTTTGCAGTTCAAACAGCTTTGCAGTCTGGCGCATTAACCCACAGTGCCACACCAGGACTT